>NC_072801.1:60871158-61174189 GCF_028583425.1 Eublepharis macularius | reverse complement strand
ATGTCTACCCTTTAGCCAGGTGTGATCAGGTGTGGAGCAGGGGGCAATATCTACCCTCTGCCTTCACCCAACTGGGATCAGGAGTGGAGTAGGTGGCAATGCCCATTCTCTGCCATCACCTAGGTGGGATCAGGAGCAGAGCAGGAGGCAATGCCCATCCCCTCTTTACCCAGCTGAGATCAGCTGCAGAGCCGTTGGCAATGCCCGCAGCCCACCTTCACCCAGGTGGGATCAGGAGCCGAGCAGGTGACAATGCCCACCCCCACCTTCACCCAGCTGGGATCAGGAGCTAAGCAGGTGGCAATGCCTGTCCCCCTTCACCCAGCCAGGATCAGGCACGAAGCAGGTGTCAATGCCTGCCCCTATTCACCTGACCAGAATCAGGCACAGAACAGGAGGCAATGCCTACCCCTTGCCTTCAGCCAGCCGGGATCAGGAGTGGAGCAGGTGGCAATGCCCACCCCCTGTTCACCCAGCTGGGATCAGGAGCAGAACTGGTGGCAATGCCTGCCCCCTTTACCTGGCCGGGATCAGGAGCAGAGCATGAGGTAATGCCCACCTCCCTTCAGCTGGCCTGGATCAGGCACAGAGCAGGAGGTAATACCCGCCCTACTTCACCTGGCTGGGATCAGGTGCAGAGCAGGAGGCAATGCCTACCCCCAATTTCACTCCACAGGGGTCAGGCACGGAGCAGCAGGCAATGCCCACTGCTTCACCCAGCTGGGATCAGGAGTGGAGCAGGTGACAATGCCCACCCCCCCTTCATCCAACCGGGATCAGGTGCGGAGCAGGAGGCAATGCCTGCCCCCTTCATACGACCAGGATCAGGCTCAGAGGAGGTGGCCATGCCCCTGCCCCGCCTTAATCCGGCTGGGATCAGTGACAGAGGAGGAGGGAATGCCTGCCTGCCCGCACGTTGTATTTCCCCCCACAATGGGCTTTGTTACTAGTTTTAATAATATCCTATTTGCTCAAAAAGTTGTCCATTGCCCAACAGAAGATTGATAAAGACAGTGCAGTGCACTCCAAAGGAAGAATCAATAATATCACAGTAAGAAACACACGATACCAGAAGGCCTGCAAAACAGAAGGGGGTTAGTGAAGGTGCTTTGTACACTTTCTCTGATGGAGGATCTCACATAACAGGAAGAGTGATGGATAAAAACATAGAACTGGCAGAAGCTGTCCTCCTCTGCCCAGTGGAAGGAATGGTAGGACCTGATTAACAAAACTCACTAAGCATATTGGTTCACCTCATGCAGAGATGGTTCTTCGTTTATAAGGGGCATAGATCCAGAGGTTTCAGCCATGTTAATCTGTAGTTGCAAAATAGTAAAAAGTCCATGCGTCTGTCAAAGAGAGCTGTGGTTCTTGAAAGCTTATGCTATATAATAAAGTTGGTTAGTCTTAAAGGTGCTACTGGACTTTTTACTATTATAAGAAGCATTGAGTCCTGAACCTCAGGGTTGTAAAGAAGCTTCCTCAAATTTAACTTACATGGATATTTTATTTGACAAGCCTCACAAAAGCCTTCTAGATAAACCCGAGGAATATTTGAGCAGAGGGAGTCCCTGAAAGTGACAGAAGAAAGGGAGGATTCTTAGGGTGAGGTTTCCTGAGGGGGATGACAGAGCTCTTTTCTTCCAGGCCACTCTTTTTGGGAACCCTTTCCTTTTCTCTTTGGTCTATGAACTTCACCCACAGAAGTCCAAAAATAACTGGGGGTCAAGGATACCCAACCTGACTCGACAAGAATCCACCAGAGAATTTTGCCAAGGAAGCCTCTCCACTTCCTTCAGTGTGGCAAATGGTCTTCATGTGATGAGACACTCCATTCATCTGTCCACACAAAAGCCCAGTTTAGACAACCACCCAAAGATTTGGTACTAAACATCCTGTCAATGCTGGAGCTAAAATTAAGAACCAAATCCCCACATGAAGACTTCAGTACCCCACTGGGCAGAAAGCCTGTTTACCTCTTATCAGCAAATCCACAGGGTCACTGGATTGTGACATGGTCCCTGACCACATTCTGTATCTACAGCTGTATTTTCCTGTGTGTTCCCAGCTCACATTCATGATGAAAAACATAGCCATGGTCTTATGGGTCTCCAGCTCCAGTGGCATCTGGCTTCCCGCCTTTTCAAGATAGAAAGTCTTGATATCCGTTTCTTTGACTAGGCAGCGGATCGTGATATTTGCTGCAAGGTCAACTCTATCAGAGGGACGCAGGGAGATGGTGGGTTTGTCTGCACTGGTATCTGTGCAAAGGAACAGAGAAGATAGTGAAGACCCCGCCAGCATTACTGGAGACAGGAAGACCCATTGGGCTTTCCTCATCGTATCCAGGCCATTTGGGTAAACCAGGCCATGATCAGTTACATAGGAAGAGGTCTTTGCTCCTTCTGCAGGCTAAAATTGGGTTTCTGTTCCCTTTCTTGTTTCAGCAGCCCCATCTATAGCATTGAGCAGATTGGGCCATAGAATGAATATTCTGCCTAAGAATTGTTCCAGCTAATCCTAGGTCAGGACAGGAGGGCAAAGGTGTCCTAAGCTGGTTTGCCACAGTAGTTAGTCAGGGGTGGATGAGAGTTCTGTTGAACTCACCTAATGACATGAGATCCACAGGGTTGCTGCGCATAGACATGAGAAACCCGGATGGAGGTCTATAGCTGCAGTAGTATCTCCCTAAATGATGCTGGCTCACGTTGTTGAAGGTGAACTCGGCCACGTCCCCACCTGGCTCAACTGATCGAGGGATGCGACGAGATCCATGCTTATGAAGATAGAACCTCTTGACTAGACCTGTGGCCCAGCACTGAATGGTGACGTTGCTGCCAAGAAATGTTACCCTGCTAGGACTCATGGAGATATTGGGTTCAGGCAGATCAGGATCTGTGAATAGAAGGAACATAGCGCATGAAGTGTCACAAGCAGCATCTAGGACAAGTGGAGTTAGACAAAGTCTAAACAGAGAAAAATAAAATCTGGTACCCAGATGTGCACCTGGTAACATTATGGATGTTATTGCTGCCCCCCATCCAATGTCCTTTGTCATACCTTCTCTACACAGTTGCTACTGAAGTATAGTAAAGCCTTGTGTATAACAGAGAAAGGACGAAGACCCTTCAGGGGTCAACAAGCTCTAGCTAGACAGGATGGTTAGGGAGTCCCTAATTTCCAAGGGGGGCATTTCCTTGTCTGACTGCAAAATTCTATTCTTAGGCCTTTCTTGAGAACTCCCCCAATTATAAATGCAGCGAGTTCATTTTCCTTGCTTTCCTCTTCCGTTTGTTAGTTCTATCAATAAAGCTTTTGTTATCCTGAATCAGTTCCATGTTGCGTAGGCATTCTGCCGACAGTTTCCAGTTCTATTTGGTTCATGGCTGCTATGCTGGCAAAATAAAAATGCCCTGGCTTTGGAAGAGCTTGACATCATTGCTTTGCCAGAAACTGCTAAAAGCTTGCAAACAGTGAGATGATAAAATTGATGATCAAATCTTTACAAGAAGAATAGACGGTGTTAAGGAAGCACTCATCCCCCTAGAAGCACAGACATTGTAAGTTTCCTCTTCACCTGTATACCTCGTAAGGACTCCTGCACTCCCATGTACAACGCTCCATTTCAGCTTAAGGGCATCGCCTGGCATCCATGAGATGAACCACAGATATTCTGTCGAGGCAATATTTCCTGCTGCGCAAGATGCAGCTGTAGTCATGCTCTCAGCACCCAAGAATGCTGAATCCTGGCAGGAGTTTTAGATCTCTCCCCCAGCAAGCATTGCTCATTCTACCATCTGCTCACTGTGAGTGCCACCATGTGCCTAAAGTCATTTTTCACATTGAAGAAAACTGGCAACAGCAATGACCTAAAGATGCAGCAATGTTGCTGGCCGGGGACAATGGATGGGAGAAAAGATGGTGAGCCTCTCTGCTGAAACCCAGAATCCAGAACCTGACTTTAGGAATTTGAAAAAATGCTAATCACCATCCTGATGTAACATTCTCTGCTTTCAATCCAGATCTTGGCCCAGCTATTGACTTCAGCCAGGAAGTACTTTTACTGGACACCATTTTCTCTCCCTCTCACTCCCTCATTGTCTCCCTCTTTTTTCTTCTCTTCAATGATACAGGTACTATTGCTCCAAAATATATTTGCCTGAGGGATTTTGTTCTGAAGCACTGCACTTACTAGGCAGGCAAGGGGCAAAGTTTTGCTTCTGTCTTTGGGAAGACACTGCCCTGTCTTCCCAAAGGATGGCGCAGGTGGGAGATGCAGAGGCAAGAAAACCAGACATGCTCCATGCCTCCAAAGCTTGGGCAATACCAGCACCGAGTAACCCCTTGTCCTGCTGCACTTCACGCAGGAGCAAATCATCATCTTGCAGCCACAGATAGGCAGAGCAGATGAAGTTAGCATGACTTGACTGAGAGGAAGTGGCGAAGAGGCTGCTTTAGAATAAAGTCCACATCAGGCTGGCTGCTTTGGGAAAGAAATTGATGTGCTTTATTGTTAAACAAATCCATATTATGCTAGGAAAGGCATCATAGGCATTTTAGCTGTCTATGCTAGCTTGGAGAGAGACTGTGAGAGCCTATGTTCCTCCCTTGGATGTTGGAGAGAAAGAACAATAACTGGAAGAGGAGGCAGCGTGAAGAAAGGAAGTCCCTGTGATTAGTCATTTGAAATGAAAGAGGCAGCAGAAGAAACAAACAAGCAAGGGAAAGGGCACTGAAGAGTCTGACTTGTCAACCTTACTGGCTCTACTACCCCCTTAACAAAGAGACGTTGTGTTGTCTCCACTTCCACAGATATGGGGCGTACAGGCAGATGCAATTGGCAATGCACGTATGTCTCTGCTCCCACAACAGGTACAATGCCAGCCAGCCCACCTGATGAACCAGCTTTGCAACAAAGACAAAAACAAATGCTTTTCTGGATTGCCCTGGCAAGGCGGCTCTGGGCTACAGAGACTGGAAAGGCGACATAGAATACGGCTCCCACTCATTCCGCATTGGGGCAGCAACCACAGCAGCCGAGGCGGGGTTGTCCGCGGACTGTATAACCGCCATTGGCAGGTGGGCTTACAGAGCATATGTGGGTTATGTCAGGAGAGAATATACTAATGTTGTGTGATCTAGTTACAGGCATGGCATCCCCGAAGGAGAGATGGCACGTCTGGTGGCATCATGATGAGACTGACAACTGGAACAGCTCAGGCAGGGGAATGCGAGTGGGCCCCCTGGGGCTCCTGGCAGAGATCTTAGTGATTCTAAGTGATTCTTAGCCTCTACGTAACCCGACATAGCACATAGGTGACAAAGCAGCTTTGCAACAAAGACAAAAACAAATGCTTTTCTGGATTGCCCTGGCAAGGCAGCTCTGGGCTGCAGAGACTGGAAAGGCAACATAGAGGCCCAGCAATGGGCAACTCATATGCCTTCAGACAGGGGAATAGTGGCTCTGTCTGTCTGTCACATTCTAATCCCACCCTTCCTCTCTCCAAGTTGTTCTGGGAGCTATCCTGTATTTATCTCCACAACAACCCTAGGAGGTAGGTTAGGACGACAGTATGTATCATCCAATGAAGTTCATGCAGAGTGGATATTTAGACTTAGACTTTGCCACTCATAACTTGATGGAGCCTAACTACCACACCATGCCACCTTAATCCACCCCCTCCCCATAATAAAGAATAAAGAGTGGAGTGATGGGTGAAGATCAGATTATACCTATATCTGAAATAGAATGACTGATTCAGGATCTTGGACATCTTCTTAGAATTAGAAGCCAACAAAGTGTTAAACTCCGAGTCCTGGATAAGGTCTTGATATGCTAAATTCTGCCTGTTCATAGATTCATAGGAGAGGGGTCTATTTTTTTTTCTACACAAACTGAAGAAACACACAAGGTGATCTATCGTTCTGAGCTAGCTCAAGAAGTCTGGGGAGACTGAATTTTCAGACGGACGATTGGCTAGCAGACCAAGTGCCCCCTTGGAATCAGTGGTTTTATTTTAAGGTCAAAACCAGCAGCATGAAAACACACAGAGTGTGATGAAAATCACTAAAAGATTTGTTATGTAAGTGAATGCCATCAAGTCACAACCAATTTGCAGCCACCTCAGCCAGGTTCTTGCAAGGCAAGTGGGGAGTAGAGGTGGTTTGCCACTGCATTCCTCTGCAGTGCAACCCCAGCCTTCCATCCAAGCACTGACCGGGGCTGGCCCTGCTTAGCTCACTAAATGCAACGAGATCAGGCGATACCATGCCATCTTCTCATCCCGAGAAATTCACGAGCATATAAAAATACAAAACCATACTGTGACACACATCTGAAATTTAAAATAAATGCTCTTTGGAACACAGAGAAACCCACTTAAGCTGGGGGAAGGTAAAAGCATCAAAAAGCAGGGGGGGGGGACAGTTCATCTAAAGGCTTAGGAAACGTTTACACTTCATGGTGCCTGCCTAACAGGTGACCTTTCGTGGGAAGAAAGGTTGAATGTTTTGGAGTTGTGGCAGAGAAGGCCCTGTCCATGGAGCTTACCCCATCTTGCTTCAAAGATGAGGAACAAGACACTGAGCTGGGCCCCTCACCTTTTATCAGCAGCTCCACAGGTTCACTGCGTTCTGACCGGGACTGGGTGTTTGGATCGCAAGAGTAGCAGGTGTATTTTCCCCCATCCTCTTTGCTCACATTAACAATTGAAAAAACAAAATGTCCAGGACTCTTTGAAATGCTAAGTCTTGTGTGAGGAATATGTGGTTCCAGATAGAAAGAATAGTCAGAGAAAGGACACATACAACAGATCCGTGCAGTTTCTCCCACTGAGACTCCCCAGGGAGGTTCCAGAAAAATGAACGGAGCAGAAATGATTTCCCTGTGTTATAAAGGAAACAAGAACAGAATCATACACTGAGTGTGGGGAAACTTCAACATATATTAAATGTTCAGCCCAAGACATGCACATAATCATACAGTAAATATGTCTCAATCATTTCTCAGAATTTCTTTACCCATTTTTTTTTTCATTTCAAAAGAAGAGGTTCCATTTCAGTGATTTTTTTTGGCACTCATATTAAAATCCTGGTTTTCATTTGAAGAATTCTGAGCTCTTCAGAGCCCAACCACCACCACCACCCTTATCAGCAATGCTTATAATACAAAGTGTTGGAAATACATTATCTTGTGTACAGAGAAGGCAGAAGACACAGAATACCTGCAGGGGGCAGCAAATCTGACAGTTAGATAAATCTTACTATATAAAAGAGTAAGCATGTTTTAGACGACTCACTTCCTACCCTGATGCACTATCACAGGGCACTGCTGTGGCAGGAAATCCAGGCTGGGAACAGGAGTGGAGCAGGTGGCAACACCCACCCCCTGCCTTCATCTGGCCAGGATCAAGAGCAGAGCAGGAGGCAATGGCCGCCGGCCACCTTCACCCAGCCAGGATCAGGCATGGAGCAGGTGGAAATGCTCACCCAAGCCTTCACCCGGCTGGGATCAGGAATGGAGCTAGTGGCAATGCCTGCCTGTCGCCTTCACCCGGCTGGGATCAGAAGTGGAGCAGGTGGCAATGTCCAGCCCCCTGCCTTCACCCGGCCAGGATCAGGAGTGGAGCAGGTGGCAATATCTCTCCTGCCTTCACACAGCCAGGAATAGCAGCATAGGAGGTGGCAATGCCCACCCCACACCTTGAGCAGGTCAGGATCAGGCACGGAGCAGGTGGCAATGCCTGCCCCCCCTTCACCTGGCCGGGATCAGGCACGGAGGAGGAGGCAATTCCTGCCTGCCCACCCTCCCCTTTCTAGAGCCCATTGTATTTTTTCTTACAACGGGCTTTGTTGCTAGTAGCAAAATAAGATCCTTCTTCCTGTCTCTCTTCCGCCCTTCTTGCAGATTGGTATTCTAAGTTTACTTCCTGCTTCCTGCTTCTTCCCAGAAGTCCCTCTCTCTCTGTTTACTGACGCAGTTAGTATCTATTCTGTTTCTCTCCTTTCTGTCAAAGTTGTAGTTCCTGAATAAACTCTCTTCATTCACTCCTTAATCAGACTCAAGATCATTCCTAAGATATACCAGAGCCTACACAAAGCACTTCAAATAACAGTTGAGAATCCATACCGCAACACCCTGTAATCAATATTGGCCATATATGGCAGACAGTGAGGTCAGGAGACATAGTGCTGGGGCAGAATTTGAACCATGACTTTTCCCTTTCACAGCTGAGTTTAAGGACAACATTCCCATACGTTGCACAAAAAGTGGTCAACCTCTCCCAGAACTGCACAACCAGGGCCGATTCCAGACGGCCCTCCCCCCGCTGAAACATCGCGCGTTGTCGCGCAGAAAACACAAAATATCGCGTTTTCTCACGCGCAGAAAACACAAAATATTTCGCGTTTTCCGCGCGACGGCGCGCGACGTTTCGGCGGGGGGAGGGCCGTCTGGAATCGGCCCTGATTGGAATGAATCACATGACTGAATGCTCTTCTGTACACAAAATCCCTGCACCTAGAAAATTGAATGTTAGGGCTGTTCCTAATCTAGCTTTCTCCCTGACATGCATAGAGGATATTGGTGGGGGTCTCGTGGTTCATTTGCACTTCAAGAAATATTGGTTAGCCGGTGCAACCACCGGCCATGTTCCTGAACAGTGGCAAAGGATCTTTGCTCAGCACCATGACAAGCTGTGTGGAAAAATTCATGGCTGTTCATGGATTGACCAGTGCCCTGTCTGTGGTGCAATGCAGCCAGACTATTGGTTTCACTGTGGGGTCAACAGTAAGTACTGACTAAACCATGTCACAGCACGTTGAAACAGGTTACTTATTTATAACAACACCAACATTTGATTTATATACCACCCTCCAGGACAACAAAAATACAAGTATTTTTACTTGTATTTTAACTGTGTAAATCTGGATGTTTTAGCATTGTTAATTTACAATAATGGTTTTATATATTTTAACTTTTATGTGTTTATAATCTGCCCTAAGCCTGCTGGAAATGTGGAGAGGGCAGAATAAAAGTCAAAAGTAAATAAATAAATAAAAATAAATAAACTTAACATCCACAAATTTTATGGTTTACAAAATAGGTTATTATCCCCACAACAATCACCGTGAGGTGGGAGAGACTGAGAGAGCTCTAGAAGAGCTGTGACTGACCCAGGGTCACCCAGCTGGCTTCAAGCGGAGGAGTGGGGAATCAAACCTGTTTCTGCAGATTACAGTCCTGCCACTTTTAACCACTACACCGAACTGGCTCTCCATTTACTTATTTAGCTCGTTCATTTATATCCCAGCTTTCTCAATGAAGATCCAAAGTGGCTTACATTGTTCTCTTCTCTATTTTATCCTCACAACAACCCTGTGAGGTAGTTTAGGCTTGGAGTGAGAGAGTGAATGGCCCAACATCAAGCAGCAAGCTTCCATGGCAAAGTGGGGATTTGAATCTGGGTCTCCCAGTTCATAGTCTGACACTGTTAACAACAATAACCACACTGGGTCTCCAAGTGTGAATCAGCCCTTACAGGGACATTGCTCTTAGATAGAGAGGTGAAAGATCCACCAGTGAAAGTTAAAGAGAAACATTTCTGCCCCCCTCTTTTTTGTCTTACCTCTGAGCACCTTTTCCTCCTGAACTACAGAACAGCCTGGAAAATAGAAAAAGCTGTTACTGGAAAGATCCCTGCTGGATGCAGGACAGGCTCCATCCCACCCAAGGATACAAATAGGCTGGATCTGGGGACCGGCTTTTAAGTTTCAGTGCTAGATTCCCATCCCCAAGCGTGTGATTTCATGTGACGCAAAAAGAGAGTGCTTCTGAATACGTGCAGGGACTGGATGTCTGCAGCTGACCGTTTCTCTCCCTGATGAGTAACCACGATCATATTGTGATGCATCTTTTCCAGAGATGAAGGTTTCCAGGTTTCCAAGCAGCATCAGACTTCAACTTCTGTCCCTCTTATTCTCTCAGTCACACAACCAGTAGAAAATTTCCCTCTCTCCATTTTCCAGCTTCAAGACATTCTGATTCTCACCAAAACAAGAAGATGAAAGGACCAGGAGTCATGATGGAGCGATGGGTGGTCTCTACAAGCTCGATGCCATTGCCACAGATTGTCCTCAACTGTGCTAAGTATGATGCTTCCTGTGAGACCCTAGATTACATCTGAAGCAACAGGAAACTGTGTATAGCACTATCTGCCCCCCATCGCCCTTGACTCTCACTGTCTCCATTGGCAGGAAAGGTCTTTTTTGCTCACATATGATCTGTTCACACACAGAGGCAGCCATCCCCTTGAATAAAACACAAAAAATCACAATGAAAAACTTGTAGTACCAGGAGATGACATGAAATTTCATTTTAATTACTATTGTTGAAGACATGTACAGTAAAAATGTCAGAAGGTAAAGGTGGAAATTTAACACTGTCCCAGTTTTTAAAATTTTTGTGGATGGAGCTGTGGCTGAAATTGCTTATGATGCTATGGACCCAGAGAAAAGGCTTTTGAAAATATTGTTTCTCCACCATTTTGATGTCTAGCTGTAGAGTGTTTTCTAGGGGTGTACCAAAGGGGTGTACTCGGGAATACCAAATATATACCTGAAAAATATATTTGGGCCTGTAGTAGTTGTTATAATATTCTGTAATAACTATGTGTATTTTTGTATATTAATATATACAAGTACATGGCTGCCTTGTAGGTTTGTTAATCAGATCTTACCATCCCCTCCATTGGGCAGAGGAGGGCAGCTTCCACCAGTTCTACTGCTTTCTCCATTGCACCTCCTGTTCTGTCAGAAGAATTATACAAAGCACCCCAACTGGTGCTCTTCCTTTGAAATTCTAAAGGATCTGTTCTGCAGGGTTTCCAGTGCCACGTGTGGTTGCTCCCATCGGTCTTACTCTTCCTTTCGAGTGAACTATACTGTGTTTATCAATCCTCTGTTGGGCAATGGGCAAATTTTTGAGAAAATGGGATAGAATTATTTAAATATAGAAAGAAATATTAGTGAATACACTGTCACAAAATGTGGCAGTGGCCACTATCCTTTAAAAGCAAATGAGTGAAATTCAAACTTATCAATATCTACACATTACAAGGATCAAATAGAACCTCCAAGTAAAGAGGTAGTGTTCTGCCAATCGCCCATTGAGGGGCAAAATCAAGAAGAGCTGCTCTGTCTGTGAGATTCTTAGAGGCCTCTGGAAACTTGATGGACCTGATTTTGGCCTGGGCTTCCCACCGCTGTACGCTCTGTGGAGGTCTGGCTGCCTCCTCTGGGCTTCCCTCCACTGCAGCACCCCCTGGAGGCAAACTGGGGTAGGAAGTGAGTTGTCTCTTGAATATGCTTAGCCTTTTATATAGGATATTTTTACACATTTTAGCTAATTTTTCTTGAGACATAAACCACCAATACATCGTATTATAAAAATTCTCTTTAAGCGCAGAACTCAAAGTAAATTTGAGACCCTTCATCCACATATTCTCCCATTGTTCCAGCTATATATTATACCCATTTTTTGCCCATTTTATCATAGTCTTTCACTTCTTCTGTCTCAAATTTCAGCAAGAGTTTATACGTTTTAGAAAAAACATGATAATCATTTGTACATAGTTTTATTTCCAATTCAGTCTTTTGTTCAAAAACTCATCTATTTTAAATCTTTCTAAAACTTGTGCATAAAAAACCCCATTGGCACCTATATCCTTTAGCTATTAGATCTTCTCTTAATTTCACTTTATAGTCTCTAACAGATCCCTGTAGGCTAGCCACTTTTATTTAGTTATCATTTCACGCCTATAGAACGCTTCTGTGTTGAGAGCCACAATGGTATCTTCTGACATAGTCTTGGCTTATATTTATTCCATATCCTCAAGATGGCATGTCTGCTCTAATGGTTTTTCAAATCCACATTAACTTTAACTTTATCATACCACAAATAAGCATGCCACCCAGATCTCAAGTCATGTCCTTCTCGGTCCAAGAGCCTATAATTTCTCAACAGCAACCATTATTTCATCCACATTAAACAAGAATCAGCAAAATATCATTTCAAATCAGATTAACACAGTCCACCTCTTTCCTTCACATCACAAACCAGGACTCTGAATTGCTGTGGCAGGTGCTGCATAAATCCAGGATGGTTCTCCAAATGGTTCTCCAGATCTGCCTTCTCACCCAGAAGGCAGATCCTGCCTCTTTCCCAGGCTCACATGATGCTCTGAGCAACCTTTCTGAGCCTCCTGCCTTCCAGCTTCTATTCCATCCTGAAATGGCAGGGGCTGTTTGCAGGGGCGGGAAGGAGAGGGAGCCCAAGGTTGGCACTGTCAGATGTGCTGGCTGACCTCTCAGTGCCAGGTGCTTCTGAAGCTAATGGGCAGTGACAACTATATTTTCTAAGCTTTTCCTCTGCATGCTGGAGCAGGAAGAGACAATCAACAATTATTACAACCATATATTGAGAAAACTACAAACAGTGCATAGGGTAAGTAGTCATCATATAACTATCTAGTAACAATCCTATCAATTACTCATAAAGGCATATGTAATCCACTGTTCACAAAATCAATGCAGCTGGTCATATGCAACCAAAATAAATATCATTTATTGGCAAAATGCATATTGAATATAAGTTCTTATATCCAATCCAATCCAGAATAACACATAATCAACTTGGGCCGTTTCCAGACGGCCGACCGGCATGCGCGACGTCGCGCCACGTTTCGGATTGTGCCGGGGAAAACGCGAAATATCGCGTTTTCTCGCACGAGTTTTGCGCGACATCGCGCAAAACTCGCGCGAGAAAACGTGATATTTCGCGTTTTCCCCGGCACAATCCAAAACGTGGCGCAACGTCGCGCATGCCGGTCGGCCGTCTGGAAACGGCCCTGCTCTCGGTTATGAACCACATTTCGATGGAAACATCTTCAGGTATGGATTGACCAAAGATGTGATAATTACATGCATTTCTTCAATTCGCAGTTTAAGTTAGACTGTGCTAGTGTGCTATGAAAGTGTAAAAAACAGCAGTAAGTAAACTGTTTCCCTAATCAAGTTTAACAATTGATTGCAAACATAAGGTATGTTTGCCAGCCACAGCTGCTGGCGAAACGTCAGGAACTACAAGGCCAAGACCACGGCAATACAGCCCGGAAAACCCACAACAACCATCGTTCTCTGGCCGTGAAAGCCTTCGACAATACATAAGGTATTAAATTACTCTTATCCCTAGTTCCCAGTTTGTACATTTGAGAAGGCAACAACTTTCTTGAATGGTTGCTGTTGACAGGAGCAGGTAGATCTTCCTTATGTTTGACTCTTGGTCCCCACAATATAAACTTAGACATATCCTTTTGCCATTGTTTAAATGGTATATCTATTGTTAAAACAGGTATTCTCGGAAGCAAAAACAACTTTCTAGGTAAAACATTCATTTTAATAATGGATATCCTCCCCAACAAAGAGAGTTGAAGTTTATTCCATCTTAACACAGCTTTTTAAATTTCTTTCCATGTCTTAACGTAATTATTTTGAAATAACATACAATTCATATCCATCAGCATAACATCAAAATATTTTACCTTCTTTTCAATCCTAGAACCTGTTTTTCCATCAATTCTACTGGTTTTCTGTATTCATATTTTTGCCAACATTTTTGCTTTCTGCTCATTAATTTTAAAACTTGCTAATGCATTAAATCCTTTCAACTTGGCCATCAACACTTCAATCCCCTTTAAGATTGAAGGCAAAAAGACATTGAGTTATGAATCATCACATACTGAAGGCACTACACTCCTTTCTTTAGGCAACCTCTACCCAGACGTTTCATGTAGGCATTAAATAGCCTAGGACCAAAGACAGAACCCACAAAACACAGGCTGAGGAACAGAGCCGTAACCCTCAGGAGCACCTTCTGGGGTCTTCCTTCCAGAAAGGACTGGAGCTGATGTAAAGCAATTCCTCTGTGGAAGAGGGCCCAGAATCACTCTGGGATTAATGGAGTAAAAGGGTAATGAGAGGCCCAGCAGAACCCCCTGCCTAGTTCACTGCAAAGATCATCCATTAGGAGACTATGATGGTCTCAGTTGTGAAGCCAGTATCCTCCAGGAATGCCTAGAAGTGGGTTATAAATACATGGTCAAGCACTATGCCCCACAAAAGGAACATCTGAGAATGGCCAGCAGCTGTCCATGTTGGAAGAGAAATATGAAGTTTTTTTAAGTGTGGTGGAAAGTGCTGTCAAGTCACAGCCAACTTATGGTGACCTTGTAGGGTTTTCAAGGAAAGTGATATTCAGAGGTACTTTGCCATTGCCTGCCTCTGCATGGCAACCCTGGAATTCCTTGGTGATCTCCTATCCAAGTACTAACCAAGGCCACCCCTGATTAGCTTCTGAGCTCTGACAAGATTGGGCTAACCTGGGCCACCCCTGTCACGGCCAAGTCTTCTATACAGATGCTGCTACTGCTTACTTTAAAGGCTAATCTTCTGCCCTATTCCTTGCAGTGCAGCAACCATATGGATTTTCTAGATGGACAGAAATGGATCATTCAGCATGAGAAGTACCTTAGAAAGAGCATGAGAAGGGGTCATGATATATATTAGAAGTATGCTCCCAAATTCATCTAGGTCCCCTGAATTTCTCTGTGAAGTTTTGTCATATGACTGCAATTTATTTATTTATTTACATTATTTATCAGTTGCTTTTCTCATTGGGACTCACTGAGACGCTGAGGTAGATACAATCATCGGCTGAAAAACAATCCTAAAACAAAACAATTGACATGACATAATTACACAATGTTAAACTTCCCAGTAAGAGCCACATACAGTACACATTGGTATAGTCCACAGTCCCTATCCCTGTACCCACACAACTCTCTGAACCATTTCTGTATAGCACAGCCCCTATTATCTGTGCAAAAGTCTCTTGAGGTCCAATAACCACTATTCTTCTTTAATGACTGGATTCCTCACTCTTTGTGCTAGATCATTCAATAACCAATCATTAAAGAAAGAGTGTTGCTATGGTCCCAGAGGAGGGATCTCAGGTGCCTGCCAGTGGTGGGCAATCTCCTGCCGCCTGGAGGTTTTTGTCTACATGGAGATCACCTACGACTGGCAAGCAACCCAGGAACTCTTGTGGCATGTACATTCCCAGCAGATGCAACATCACTTTTGGAAGTGACATCATTGTGCCGGCTGCAGGAGTGCTCCGGCATTTCATTTGGGGCCAATTCTCAAAGAATCAGCCCCTCGTGGAGCATTGGCGTACTCCTGCAGCTGGTGTGATGACATCACTTCTGGAAGTGACGTCATCACACAAGTGCCAGAAGCACACGTGCACTTTGCGCACAAGCGAAAAGAAGCAGGCAACAGACATAGGTGCCAGATCCCCCCTACTGCCAGGAGGGTATAGGGTCCCGGCAACCCTAGAAACAAATGCATTTGCACCCCCCTCCTATGCAAGTTTATTCAGGCCCAGCCTATACCCTTTTCATACAGCTACTTCCACAGGTCAAGATATTACCCAGCTGAGTTCTTGCACATGCAAGCAAAGAAAACTTCCTGGTGAAAACTAGAAAAGATGGAGGCAAAGTGCTTTTATTCCGGTGTCTCTAACAGAGACTGGGGAAAGTGCTTCCTTCAATGCCTGCTGTCAGCCACATGAGGGCACCAGAAAATAAGCAACGCAGCTACTTTCCTAAAGAGGCACATATTCCCACTGGAAGTGAGGACTGCAATGTGTATATGGAGAGGGACTTATAAAGTTAAGGCAGAGGGAGTCCCCAATGTCCTTCAGAGGCAGGCTGGAATGTTTGCCAGCCTTCCAAGGTCTACATCATCCCACTGTCTCAGGCCACTTGAGGCTGTCGGTCGGAGATTTCTCCACAGGTTGGTCTTGATGCCTTGGCTCACTGGGGGCCTCACCATGCAATAAGCACCCTCCAGTTTAGCCTCCCGTGCTGTGGTTGCTCCCTGGCCCTTGGTAAGTTTGAGAATGTGTGAGCAAAGAGGGAGCTGGGCAGAGGAGGAGAGGCCTGGTGGTGAGTCATTGTAAAACAAGGTAGCATTGTTGGAGCAAGCTTGGCTCACTTCTCAACTGAGCAGGATATTCTAAACTTGGGGAAACTGATTCTTTGTTTTTTGCTTCAGAATTCTTTTTCGTCTCCCCTTAAAGGAGATGTTTTAATTCAAGAAATGGATTGTGTCAAAGTTGATTCTTATGATTCAATGTATCCTCACTACCAATAACCTTCTAGTGCAGGGGTCCCCAACATGGTGCCATGGTGCCCCCGCACACCTTTCCTGGTGCCCATTAAGAATTTTAAGAAAGTGGGCAGGGCCGAGTGCTCAGCAGGGCTTCTGATTGGCAATTGGAGATCTGCTTGGCTGTGTAGATTTAAAAAAACATGGCTTCAGCAGCAGCTGCCACAAGGATCTTCACTGCATGACTGAAAGTAAGCTACATGTAAGCAAGAAAATATTTTTAAACAATAAATTCATTATTAACATCCTGTTTAGCAGGAGCGTCAGCCCAAAATGTTGAAGAGTAACTATCTCTCTCCCTGACATATTATGATTGGCTCTGTCACTTGTGGTTAGGGTTGCCAGACAGGGTCCAGAAAAATTCCAGACCCCAGGGAGAGAGAGGAGGCCGCAGCACTCATCTAAGTAATGTTCTTCTTGAGCATGCTGTCTCCCATCCCCTAGCATGATGATGTCACTACTACTGGGGTGACATAATCACGATGCTCCACTTCTGGGGCAGTTGGGCTGGCCGCTGACTCCCACGGTGGCAGGCAGGAGGCTGCGCAGGCTGGTTGACCAAACACACTTCCACTGTCTGGTGGCGGCATGTAGGAGGCTAGGCGGGCTGCACACTCCCCCAGTGGCTGTTCCAGTGGCACTCGTGCAGGACAGCAGGTGGGCAGGATAGGCAAGGTATCTGGGTTTTTAATTACGTTTTCCCCGGACAATAAAAAACCCACACTGTCCGGGTGAAAACCAGACACCTGGCAACACTACTTGAGGTAGCCATTTTGTGGTTGTTCTAATGCTTTCTGTTAAAATCCAAAATTAATATTAAATCATGGAGCTGGGATTCAGCCCCCTTCCAAGTTATCCACTGAGCTCAGAAGTAATAGATGATTCTGACTTAGGTGGTCCACTCCAGCATTCTCTCCCAGTGGGGGTGAGGGATCTCCCACTCCCAGCCTCTGCCCCCCACCTCCACTCACCTGGCCAGTGGGGTGAAAAGGCCTGGGAAATGGGAACAAGAGGCAAAGAACCTCTCCTGTCTTTTCCAAAACAGCAACTAAAATGAAGTTTCATGTTGTTCTGGTATTATGATTTCTTGCATGGCTGCCTTTGAATGTGACCTGATATATGACCTCAGGAGATCCTTCCTGCAAGATTGAGAGAACCTGTGAAAGTGATGGGTGCTGAAGCCCTTATCAGTTTCCTGTTGCATTTGATGTAATGGCATGGAGGGGATCACAGCAAACATCTCACTAAACTAAGCTCAGGCAATCCATTGTATCGGAATTGGCTCTTAGTAACTGCATAATTGCTCTATTATGGTGCCTGCTTTCTCCATCTTCTTTTCCTGGTGAGAATCACAAAGACCAAGGAGTGTCCAAACCAGGAATTGGAGAGAAAGGCATTTTCTGCTACCAAAGTGTGTGAGAGACAGAATGAGAGTGAGCTGCATGATGTTTAGTTTTTGCCAGCTGCTGAGGCTCCAAGATGGTGAGCTTGTTGTCTTCTATGCATGGATGTATGCTTGCAATTGTTTAGCAAGGAGGGAAATAACAGTCTGTGCATGCTCAGAGGTGTTCTAGATTTGTTTTACATTAACTGCATGCTTGAGGGGTGAGACTTCAGGTCCTGAGAGCCAGGTTCCAGTCTCAGATTCAGCCTCTCTCCGTTTGTACATCTGTGGGTGGGAGTTTGCATGGGGAAGAGATTTCATTGCTGTGGGTCCTGTACAGTAATAGCTCTTTCTACTTTCTAGGTTTCTCTCTAGCTCAGGAGGAAAATGTGCTCAGAGGTAAGAATAAGCTGAAGGGGGTGGGGGATGCTGTGGATCTTGTGGTGGAAATTTTGACCCTTATCGTCTATCACAGTTTGTAAAAGTTAACTTACATAACCATTTAACATCCTGGGAAACCGTATGTAGTCATTAACGTTGACCTTGCAGGGAAATCAGTAACCTGATGGCTTTGTACCACAGACAGGTCACTGGTCAACCCATAAAAAGCCACAAATACAAAGCGCAAATCAACCCCAAGACTATGTCTGAGAAAAGATGCAATGTAATATGCAGCCCTGTGTTCAAATCCTACCTTTGCCAGTAACTGCAGCAGGCCTGCGGCAAGTGCAAAAGACCCCATCTGAATTTTTTGGAGGACATGGATCTACCTTCAGCTGGTAGAAATTGTAGTAGGGATTCCAATTTGAAGTGCTGCATAGAAAGCTCTTTCTGATTGTTGCTTTGTAGAGAGAGGCTGCCAGAGAACCATATGGAGCTGCTCTGAGCTCTTCAAAGGAAGTTCAGGACATAAGGATAAGAAATAACTAAATAAATCACTTAAGCAGAAATTCATGTTTTTTGGGGTGGGGGGATCAAAATTTGGGCTGGAAATTTTATCTCTCTCAAAATGTCTCTTCCTACTTTCCAATGCATTGTTTTGTTGTTGTTTGATTGATAATCCAGAGAGATCCTTTCTGTTCCCTTCATCAATTTGGATCCTATCTCAGGAGTCAAAGTGGGAGGAATTGTACATATCTTCTGCAAGGTTCCTTTCTCTGATTATTTTTTCTGTCTGGAGCCTGAAATCCCACCTGGAAGACTTATACTTTTATGGTATAAAGGACAAAGTTGGTTTTCCATCACTAAAGTGAGGAAAGAGGATGGAGGGGAATACACGTGCTACTCTTGTGATCCAAATACCCAGTCCCAGTCAGAACGCAGTGAACCTGTGGAGCTGCTGATACAAGGTGAGGGGCCTGGGCGTTGCTAGGTGGGTGAGCACCAGGGTCAGGGCCTTCTTTGTCATGGCACCTGGGTACAATTGTGTTAGTTTTAAAGCAATGTGGAGAAGCATTTACAATCTCCGACAAACTCTTTAGACAAACTGTCTCCTCTTTTCGATGCTTTTATCATTGTCCTTGCTCCCCGCCCCACATATGAAGTGTTTGTCATAAATTTCGTATTAAGTGCTCTTTTGTGGTTTTTTTATCTATTGATATTTTTATCTACTGATATCTACTGATATTTTTATCTACTGATGAGTTCTGTTAGTAGTTTTAATTATAATTTCTTTATTCTTATAGTCAGGACCATTGGTTTAAGTGGGAAACAAATTTGTTTTTTTCGGGGGGGGGCGCTTCTGACTGACTAGGATGAAATTAATAGGGAATGTAGACACCTTTCTTCAAATGCCACTTCCCCCTCCCCCCAATTTCAGACTGGAAGGGGAGAGGCTTCCAGTTCTAGGAGAAATTCAGTTTCTTGGCTTGCAGATCAGGCACAGTGAGACCGTAACGGACTTGTGAGTGAGCGCTTTCCTTCTTTCCTGGAACTCTGAAATAGTGGGCTGGCTGGTTGAGAAGGGGCTGGGCTAGGATTGCCAACTCCAGGTTGGGAAATTCCTGGAGATTTGGGAGGAGGAGCCTGAGGATAGTGGGGTTTGGGGATAGGGACCTCATACAGCATCTTCACCCTCCAGAGCAAGCATTTTCTCCAGGTGAACTGATCTCTGTAGGCTGGCGATCAGTTGAAATTCCAGATCTACAGCCACCACCTGGAGGTTGGCAAACTTACTCTGTTGAAAAACCTGTAGCCCATCATGTTGGTAAACAAACCCTCCACTTTTTCTGAGAAGGAAATTTACATGTTTACAGGAATTCTGTTATAAGTTATAGTAAGTTTTAAGGACATAAAAGGTACTAATAGCATTGGGTATAAATGTTATTGCTGTGACTGACTAAGGGTCAGGCTAAATGTGATGGCAGCCACAGCTTTACTACCATGTCCACTGATGCCATTTTAAATTGATTTGTCATTTTTCAACACTGAGCCACAAGGCCCTGTCCAGAACAGGCATGCAGTGAGGCAACCTTAGGCAGGCAGGCTCAATAACTAGGCAACTCACCCACCTCGCCCTGGCATGCTGGGTGGGGTGGGGGAGGACAGGGATTGCCCCTCAGCCCTCTACCTGCTGCTGCTGCCTCTGCTGGCTGTTCGCCCAGTTCATTTCTTGCTTGACTCTAAAAGGGATTGCAGGAGAGTGAATTCTCAGTCATTGCTATGAAAGCCCTGCATCCCGCCTAGGCTACTTCTGCATCCTTCTGGTGGTATGTATTCCACCAGTTGACACCCGTTGCACTAAGGTATCTTCTGTCTTCTCACAGATCCAGATCTGCCCAGACCCAACATCTCCATACGCCCTAACAAGTGGGCTGCCATAGGGCACAACGTCACCATCCAGTGCTGGGCCAAAGGTCCAATCAAGAGGTTCTATCTTTATGCAGCTAATAAGATCCGAGGGTATCCCCTGATACACGAGGTTGAGCCAAATGGAGACATGGCTGAGTTCCTCCTTAGCAATGTGAGCCGGCATCATGCAGGGAGATACCACTGCAACTATAGACCTCCATCGGGATTTCTCACCTCCATGTCCAGCAACTCTGTGGAACTCCTGATACTAGGTAAGGGTCACAACAGAACACCCCAGTCTAACTTCATTGCCAAATCAGCTTGATAACCTGTTCTCACATGTGTGTGTGTGTGCAAAGTGCTAGATCAAATTGATCCTTTAGTTGGTATGCAAAAATGGGAAAAGTGTATAGAATCAGACTGAAGGACACTAGCAAAATTTTGCCATTGCATGTCATGATGTTGCAGAAGTGTGGCAAAACACCAAAAGTGTTCTGCGAGTGCAGGAGCTCAAGATTCACTGTGTGATTCCTTACACAAATAGGATGTCTTTAGGGAGGAGGCAGGAGCTGAGGGCTTGTGGAGGGGAAGGGTTTTCTGATTCCTTGTCAGGCCTCCACAGTAATCCCTGCCCACCTCTAGGTCTTTAGGCTCATCTGTCTCTTTTTCTGTCTGAGTTTGGATTGGGTGCCTGTAGGGACTGAGGAAGAACAAACAGATACTCTAATCTTTTGCAGCCATATGGTGAGGAAAGCACAGGGTATTAGATGTCAAGGGCCATGCTGGGGTGATGGCGTTCACTGTCTTATCTGTTCCTTTGCACAGATATTGGCTTACCCAGACCCATCATCTCCGTGACTCCTGCCGAGTGGGTTTCCCTTGAAAGAAATGTCACTATTCACTGTCAAAGTAATTACGGGATCATGTATATCAAGGCATTTTATCTTGAAAAGGAAGGAGGCCAGATATCACTGGAGCGGAAACTCCATGAGAAAAGTGCCACATTCTTTATTGGCAAAGCAAGCTGGGAGCATGGAGGAAGATATACCTGTAGATACACCTTCAGGTCAATAATTTCACAGCCCAGTGATTCTGTGGAGTTGCTGATAACAGGTAAATAAGCGTCCCACCCAACCCCACTTAGTCTTAATGTGGAAGTTTGTTCAATTTTAGCTGCATCATCAGCCGGTTGTTTAGTTCTAAAACTGTAGGAGATGGGGTTTTTTGCCTTATATATTGTACAATTTCTGGTAGGGTTTCCCTTTGTGTTTAGTGTGCAACCTCCAGATGGGGCCTGGAGTTCTCCTGGAATTACAGCTGTCTTCCGGATTGCAGGGATCAGCTCCCCTAGAGGAAAAAGCAGCTTCAGAAGGCAAACTCTATGGTATACCATAGATTCTCATTGAATTCCACCCTCTCCATAGTACCACCACTAAATCTCTAGGAATTTCCAAGCCTGGACTTGGCAATCCTAACCCTAATGGATTGTTAATTTGATTGTTAATTGGCTGTTAATTTCCTAGTCAAAAACAAAAAACACTGAATCAACTTAATAATATATATTTAATTCTGAAATACTTATTCGTACAATGTATATTCAATTAAACTGAATGCCAAATCAATAGTAGCCATGGTGAGTTAAGGGAACCTCCACAGTCAGAGGCAGTCATACCAGTGCGGGGAAGCAGCATTGACAGGCAGCCTTGGCTTCTATGCCCTGCTTGCTTGGTCTTGCAGGGCAACTAGCTGGCTGCTGTGAGAAAGAGTATGTTGGACTAGATGGATACAGAAGATTCAACTAATGTTCCATATGCTCCTTAATTTGTGGTGATCGCACACCTAGTTTAGATGGTTTTACAAAGTCATTAGACAAATATGTGTTCTCCTAATGCCTATTAGCCATGATGGTTCAATAGAGCCTCCCTGTTCAGAGGCAGCATATCTGCAGAGTATCTTGCTGATAACTATCAAAGAGGATGTTGGACTTAATGGATCTTTCTTGGAGGTGATGCTAATTATATCTGTGATGGAAGGACAGAGATGAGCTGGAATGAAAAGTTAAACTCCTTCTCCTCAACCATTGCTTCATTTGCATATATAGTGATTTTTCTGCTTTTCAGTGATACTTAGCGTTCAAGTAGGGTATTTCAAATTTGACCACTTTGCAATTATAATAAGAACAGAGCTAGCAGCAAGTGACCTCATAGTATATGCCAAAGGCCTTATGATTCACTGATGGAGCAGAGCAGGCAGAAATGCCAATGCACCAAGAAATCAGATTAGGTCTTGCCCTCATGTTTCAAAAGACAAGCCAAAAGACACCAGATGCATTCAGCTATCTTCCTTCTGCTTGCAGATCCTGATCTTCCAAGGCCCAATATCTCCCTGATTCCTAGCACTGTGGCAGTCCTGGGAAGCAGTATCACCATCCAATGCTGGACGGAGGGTCTCAACAACACATTCCATCTCCATAAGGATGGAGAGAAGAAGGCATCACAATTAGCAGAGCCAGATGCGGGCACAGCCCTGTTCCGAATCAGCTACGTGCGCGTGGATCATGCAGGGAGCTACAGCTGCAGCTACCGACCACCAAAGCTTTTCAAGTCTTCAGAGACAAGCAGGAATGTGGAGCTCTTGGTGTTAGGTGAGGGGTCTAAGGAAGCATCCCTCAGAGCCAAGCTACAAGTGACGAATTGATCAAGTGGAGAGCAAGTGAATGGCAAGTGAACATGTGAATCTGTTCACTTGCCAGGCAAGTGTAATTCATCACTTGTAGCTTGGCTCTCAGTCTTACAAAATTACGAGGTCAGGCTTTCCTCTGCTACCCAGGTCAGGGTTGCTGCAGTATGTAAAATCATGCAAATTAAGACCATTTTCACAATGTATTTTAGTTTGCATACATTAATTGGGTCTCACCATTAATGGGTAACATTATGATGGGTCCTGAAACTTGGACTGGAAAGTTGACATTTGTGGTTTCAGCAAGCATTGTCCACGGACTTTGCAACAGATGCAGATGTGTAAGTCCTTGGATCCAGCAATGAGCACGGGGAGACACAGACAATGAGAATCTGCTTGCACGAGATCTTGCATAACACCTAGCAAGCCTTAAAATTTATAATACCCTGAAACTGGTGGCACAAGATCTTGTGCTAGTGTAAATGCAAGTGGTGATACAATAAATGTGACTTAGTCCAAGCAGCTATCATGGTTTTTTTATGCATTTCAGTGTGTGCAAGAGAAAGTTTTGCACTGGATCCCACGCAGGGTCTAGAACCTTCTTTGAAAAAAATGAAAGCTGAGGTCCTCAGTGAGCCCTCTGCTCTAGAACTAGCAAGCCACATATACACTGATTGATCTTCAAGAGCAAGACAAACTACACTCTTTTTTATTGTTTTCAAAATCACAATACAAATAATTTTACAAGAATAAGTATCTATAAGCACGTTACATTCAATATACGTTTTCCAAATCAGTTTCATATTCAAAGATAGCCTATATTTACAACTCACATTCGATCATATAGCAATGGTTTAGATCTTACTATATTGAGTATCTATCCTATTATGTTCTGTGTTACATGAGCTTGTGAAAGTGGGTGTGTATATCTAGTATTATGGATTTCGATAATAGTCATGTTCTGAGATGATATATAGAGATATCGTATACTTTCAATTTACCACAGATTTAGATCTTTTAATTTTGGGGGGGATTTCTTGTTGTCCAGGTATTCTAAGATTGGGTACCAGGTAGGTATAAAGTCTCTTGATGTTACCTGGGATCCATTTGTGAGAGGTGGTCCATGATGGCAGCCATAGTGTAATTGTCCCGTAATTTCTTGTGCCATAGAGAGAGATCTGGAGCAGGTGACAATATCTGCTTTGGTAGCTGTTAATAGGACCAATGATCTGTGTCTTGATCTGTGTACCTCCTGTTAATGTCCATGTGTTTAGGAGTAAGCTCTCTAGTGAAAAGGGGATGTGCATGCCTGTGAGGGTTTTGATTTCATTTAGGACTCTTTCCCAGAATGTTGCTACTTTGGGACAGTACAGCCAGCAGTGAAGGTAGTCTCCTATCTCTCCACGCTCCTTCCAGCAAGCCGGACTGGCAGCTGATATGACGTGGGTTAATTTTTGAAGTGTCATGTACCAGTGCGAAATGTTTTTAAACATTTGTAAACTTTCAGCTACAATAGGAGATTTAAATGGAGGTAGCCTCCGTACAGATATGCAGTCAGCTTCCATCAGTTGTGTGTTGCAGACTTTTTGCCAGTGTTTGGTATGCGAGCGTATGCATTTTATTCAAGTCAGATAATACATTGTAGATGGCTGAAATAAGATGTTTTTACGCCTCCTGTGTTTTTTTATTACTACCTCAAAGTCTGTTAAAGGTTGCTTAAGAATGTTTTGCAAATCTGTTTGGGAGCACATATGTGTTACCTAAAGATATTGAAACCATGGGATTGATGTACCTAATTTGTTCCCTATTTGTGCCTTGTGCACTAATTTGCCACTGCAGCCCACTCTCATTTGGTGCAAAGGAGCTGCAGCAGCGAGAATGGGCTGTGGCGGAGACAGCAGGCCATGGTGGTGGCGGCAGCGGCCAGCTGTTGCTGCCACCGTGGCCTGCTCTTGCTGCCGCTCCTGCGGCGGCCTGCTCTCATGGTGTGGGAGCTTCCCCCCCCTGGCCCGGGGGCATGCCGCACCACCTGGGAAGGGGACGCCCCAGGGAGCATGCCCTCTGCCAGCCAAGTAAGTGGGTACAGGGGGGAGAAGGGTGGGATCGGGTGAAACCACACCCCGGGCAGCGGAATGGGAACCCTATCCATCTATAGGGTGTTATACTCTTTATTTCCGAAATCTGGTCTCCCTCTAAATTAATTGGCATCAGTGATGATTTTTCTAGGTTCACTAGTAGGCCTGATATTTCTCCTACCTCCTTCAGGACCTGTTGTATGTGTCTAATTGTAGAAGATGGGTGTGATACAAACAATAACATATCGTCTGCAACTACTGATAATTTATACTCCTTCTCTCAAATTGGTACTCCTCTATCTCCATAGTTGCCCTTATACTCACTGACTCTGTGACCAATTCACATGCAAATTGAACAACAACTAAGTCCTCTCCTTTGCCTCTCTGGCCATGGAGGGCTGAGCTCACTTGAAATTTGATCCATTCTCTTTCTCCCTCTGCAACAACCATCACCCCTCCTGCTCCCAAAATGGAGCTTGTTTGCAAATTCAACAGGCATGCTTTTATCAATATCATGCAATTCATGCCTTCTATCGCATTCTTGGAGCAGAAAATTTACTGCTTGGGCAAATAAGTAAAATTATTCATTTCCAGTTGACAGATTTTCCAGCATCACTTAACTCATTGAAGACATGCATTAACTTGCCAACATGATCATCAAAAGATTCTATCATTCTAAATTTTATATCTGCCAGTTTTCTTCTCAATTGACTTACGTAAGGCCAACCAGATCTCTTACACATAGAAGTTAATAAATCAAATTTCTCTTTGGCAGTTTTCCCACTTTGGATTATTGCCTTTTGTTGCTCATTAAGGGTGCCATTCATTAGATAGATTGCTTTCTGATCTTTAAATTTCCACTGGGGATTTGTAGGAGTAGGGGATTCATCAGTAATTACCTCAAGAATCCCGTGAAATTTCAGGGAGAGGTCCAAGTCTTCCTTCCAGGAGTTGTAGTTGCCATTTCTTAGGTGTTTCTGGATACTAGGCTCCAGGCAGGAGACTCTTCCAGCTTGACCTGTCATCCAAGGGAGCGGAATTGGAGTTTGGCTGGGAGCTGCTGGAAGATGCAGCCACAGCTCCTTCATTTACTAATCTCATCTTTTCCTAAATCATACGCTTGCTTTATATTTAGAAACAAAATAAGAGTTCTTTATTGTATGAACTCCATACTCTGATAGGAAAGGAAGAGAGATAGATCCTAACTACCTATCTAGTCTAAGGATGGATATGGATGTCAGGACAAGGCCTGCATCCATGCTGCCAAGATGGAGGGAGGAGAAGGAGAGAGATATTGCCTGGAACAATGCCAGGAAGAGAAGAAGTGAGAGGGAGGAAGTCAGGAGGAGGAAATCCCGAGAATAGCAATCTACATATCAAAGGACAGTCAGAGCAGTAAACAGAGTGCCATGACCTCTCTATCTTTCTAACTCTTTGGTTTGTCCCCTTCTGAAATCTGAGGAAAGGGCCATCGCCAAATCCTCCACTTCCATCACAGATGACAACCCGCTCCCCCTATGTGGACGTTCTGCTTAGATAAATTCTGCAATATTATTCTCATTTCTTTTCTTTAGTTTTTGATACTTCTGACCTAACGGATTTACCACAGGTTTGAGTTTCCTCTGGGTTATGTTATCTGCGATGTGGTTGTTCTGATCATTATTTTGCCACCTTTTTTGGTGATAGAGTTCTGTCTATTTTCCTCTTGTTTCTTTTGCATTCTATTTCTGATGGAGCAGGAATGCTGAGCTGCTGTAGCATGTGCAATCCGGACTCTATTTCTGTTACCCAAAACACCTCTCCCTTTGTGTAGCACTTGGATCTTGGCCGCTGCTACCCATTTGTAGTGTTGGTTAGTTGCACAAAGTTGTGTAGTGATGGGCTTTAAATCTCTTCAATGCTGTATTGTTTCTCGCAGTAGATCTGGATAGATTTCTATTTCATGTTTTCCATGTCAAGTGCCCCCATTTTCTAGCTTCCACTAGTCGTTGTTGCTTCAGAGTAAAGTCTCTCAGTTGAATTATAGTGTCCCTCGGCTCCGTTCTCCTGAGGTTCATAGAAAGGCCGACCCTATAGGCTCTAAGCACCATCGGGTCTCTATTTCTTCTAGTGTGTAACTGGATGCTAAGCCATGTATCTATTATCTTTGTCAAGTCCTTGTTTTCTTCCATTTGTTCTGGAAATCCTTTTGCCTTCACATTTAGTTTCCTAGCGTTTATTTCTAGCATGAGCACACGAGAATTTAGTTCCTCCTTGTAGGCCTTAACCTCTTCCTGTAATGTTTCCCCCAGAGCGAAAGCACACTCTGCTTTCTGATTTGTCTCCTGAGAGGAAAGTTGCATTTGATCTAGTTGAGCTCTCAGTGGTTCAATCAAGGATTTCATTGTTCCCAGAATTCTGGATTCCATGGCTCCTATTGCTATAATCATCTGTTTTGGCTGGTTCTGTCTCCATCAGGCCTGCCTCATTATGTTCCGCTGCCATTTTGTGGGTATGGCCGTCTGTAGCTCTGTGTTTGTCTCTTCGAATTTCTTCTTGAGGATATTCTTCTACCGGTCTGGGAGGTATGTTAGTCAATCTTGGAGTTTTGTAAGCTTTTCCTCCATCCGTTTGATACTTGATTTCGGCAGGTAGTCTGATTTGTTTGTAGATTTGAGGAGATAGGGAGAGGAGCTCAGGTTTTAGGTTGCCATTGTGCTCGGCACCAAGCCTCGCCTCTGACAAACTGCACTCTTAACAGGGTTACAGCCTTTATGCCCAAAGGGTTTAGAAGAATATAACTCGGCTTAAGTTTACACTGAAAGAGCTCTTCCTATATAACATGGGGAGAAGACTCCATTTCTGTTTGCAGAGTTCTTTGGTTATATGGTGGAGAATCTCCTTTTTAAAAAGGCAGAAGGAAGATAAATAGTCAGACAGATGCAGCTCCTGCCATAAACACTTTTTCATCACATAATCCTGTGTACCCTTGAAACGACTAATGTTTTCTTTGCGGATGGATATTTTGCCTGGAACAGGGTATTGCCTAGCCAGGATGGGTCTTGAACCGTTTGTGAGGACATGACAAGGTCTGAGCTGTCCAGGGACCCATATTTAGGGCTTGGACAGATTCTATATTTTAGAGAAATGTCCTTCTCCTGGCAATCCTATGCACACATCTTCATGCATTTCAGTCGTGTTTTTCAGGACTTTGATGTAAGAGTTCTGTTGAGATGCTGTATAGTTAACCTGGATAAAAGAATATTTGTTAGGGATTCTTTAGGTGGATGGATATTTGTCAGGGATGCTTTAGGCTCATCGGGCAGGGGGTTGGACTAGAAGGTCTGTAGGGCCCCTTCCAACTCTGTGATTCTGTGAAGACAGTCCCTTTTCAAAATATATAATTTTAACTAAGGTGACACCTCTCTCTCTCTCTCTCTCTCTCTCTCTCTCTCACACACACACACACACACACACACTTGAATTGTAAGAAGTCTCCCACACAGGTCAAATTCGCTGATGCAGATCTCTGTTCAGCATCATAAGAGGCTGCGTGGAAATATTCATGGCTGTTCAGGGGTTGACCAGTGCCCTGTCTGTGGTACAATGCAGCCAGACCATTGGTTTCACTGAGGGTTGAACAGTCACTAAGTACCGACTAAACCATGTCACAACACACTGAAACGTTATTTATTTACTTGTTTAGTGAGTTTTCATATCCCAGCTTTCTCAATGGAGATCCATTGACTTCCTGTTTCCTTTCCTCCACAGATCCCAGCATCCCCAGACCTGCCATCTCTGTCACTCCTGGTGGGTTGGTTGCCCGTGGGGGGCAAGTCAATATCCTGTGTGAATCTGAAGATGGACCTGCAGATTTCTTTCTCTATAAGGACGGCGACCCAATGCTGAAGTGGCCTATGAAGAGTAACTGGGATGTGGGTGAACTTTCCTTTAGCGATATCAGCTGGGAGCATGAAGGGAACTATAGCTGCAGCTATGTATTTCCTGAAAGACCTTTTCTGTTCTTGCCACACAGTGACTCTCTGGAACTACTGGTATCAGGTGTGGTATCTGGTGTTTTCCTAACTTCCTCTGTTATTTGATCTAGTGATAGGTTAAAGAGTTTAGAGATTTGACCTGTGCTATGTTTAGACTATTATCTGTTGAAGACACAAATGGCTACAGCACATATGCCCTGAAGCAGTGGTGAATCCATTAGAATGTTCCACATGCAGGGAGTGGTGGACCACATGGAGAGGTGGGGTATAAATGTTTTAATAAACAAACAAACCTTGTCCAGCTGTTCCTTTTTAGGGAGTAAAGTGACAGGGTTTCATGCTGTATGTCCACATCTATGAGGTCAGTTCCCCTCCTATGAGTTTTCTCTGCCTGATGCTGTGCCAAGATGCCCCTGGTCTAGCTGAGATCCAGTCCACCACCCTCCATCGTGGCTTGTCAATGGGTGTTGTAGTGTTGTTTAGGAATGTGCATAGGTTTACGGTGTCTTGAGAATCAATGGTCATGGTAATACAAACTAAACTGCCCTCCTGTCTTCTTTCTCTTACTGTACAGATCCCAATGATCTCATCTCAGAGTCTGCAGCCTATACACGGATCAACGTTATCCGTTTTGCCATAGGAGGTCTGGTGCTTCTTCTGCTTGCGTATATCATAATTGCAGACCATAACCTCTGGAAGGAACACCATGAGACCCATCTTTCTCCCATTCCCACTCTCTGTCACTTTCCTTTCAAATCCAGGAATGAACCCAAGTTCAATTCCTAAAGATCAGCAAGGAGTCATAGTTTTTGTCTACGTAGAAAATCCCAGGTGGAGTCTCCTTCTTGGGAATCTTTCTTTAAGGTATCTAGCACGTAGTTGTATTTGGGAGGAGATTGGCATGGGGCCTTGGAGAACAGAAGTCCCTTTCTTCTACACATTGTCCTTACATTCCACCTTCCTCTGACCCTCACCTAATTTCTCTACATTCAATTTTTTAAAAATCCGTCTATGCTGTTTATTCTTGTCACCCACCAGTGTTATTATTAGTGTTGCCAACTCCCGGTTGAAAAATTCCTGGAAATTTAAGGGTGGAGCCTGGGGAGGGTGGGGTTGAAGAGTACCTCAGTGGGGTATAATGCCATAGAGTCCACCCTCTAAGGCAGCCATTTCCTCCAGAAGACCAGGTCTCTGTAGTTCGGAGATCCGTTGTAACGCCAAGAGCTCTCCAGGCCCCTCACCGAGGTTGCCAGTCCTAATTATTGTGCACTGGTAAGTCAGCATTACTCATCATATTTATATTATGCATATTATGCTGGTGCAGTACATGGGGCAACTCCATCCCTGGCCGTCAGCTAGTCAGGTCAGCAAGAACCACCAACTGGGCAGTGGACAGGAAGGCATCAAATTCTGCTGAGGATTAAGGAAGTTGGGAGTTGCTCCTAAGAAGCAAAAATAGCAAGTATGACTCCAGCCAGCTGCAGAGATTGGAGGCCATTGACTGAGACGAATTACACAAGGACATTCAAGTGAAGTGAGATGTAATGTTAGCTGAGAAGCATAGTTTGAATTTCACCTCTCTATAGAGCCGGCAAAGATGGTTCCTCAAAGCGTTTGTTAATAATTGACAGAGCCTTCGGAGAGGCAAAAAGGAAATTAAGAAACTCTCTGAGGAATGATCTTTGCCAGCTCTGAAGAGAGATGAAATTCAAACTACACCTCCCAGCTAACATTGTGTCTCCCTTCATTTGAGCATCCTCATGTAACTCGTCTTGTGTAGTTTAGCTCTTACTCAAGGAGAGGTGCCAAAGCAGTATCTAGGGCTTGCAGGCTGCTTGTTACGTGGGTGGTAGGCCTGGAGAGCTCGAGAGAGAGGATGGATGGGTGGAACAGAGCAAGAAGAAGGATCAGGCTAGAAGATGGCTGTTAGCCAAAGAGAAACCTTAAGAGGGAGCACAGCATAAAAGGCTGCTTTTCTTCATGACAGTATTGGAAGGCAGAGGTTAATGCTAAGCCTGTGGGGCCAGGGAGGAGTCCAAGAACAGGGAGAATGAGAGGCCAGCAACCATTAGGTTTGTAGGGAAATAGGTTGGGTCCCATTGATGTAAGGTGGAACCTAGACTTTGCATAAGTGGCTTTGCCCTGGGCTCAAAAATATATACTGGAGGGCCTCAGGTCTCTACCTTCAGGACTGACACAAGATCAACAGGTGGCACCCCAATGTGCCTTGTAGCTATCCATTCATTCTCCACCAGGAAGCCTGGAAGAAGCACTCCTTCTCCCTGGGACAGTAACAAGAACAAACCACATACATATACACTATAGATTGTTGTGTGTACAAAAACAAAGCAAAACTGAGCAACGTGTCAAATAGTATAAATGAATGTAAAGTGATCTGGAACCAGAAATGAATATTTTTAAAAAGAAGGAAATCTCTGCTCTTCCCCACACCATTCCAAGAGACTCATGCATTCCCTCCACACAAGATACCTCCTCTTGCTTCTTCTGGGATCTTCCGTGTGTTTTCCCTGGTGGTCCCTCAAGAACCCAGTCTTGTGCTTGGGGATCAGGATGGTCCCAGCATCGGGCTCACTTTGTTTAGCACCTGTTCTGGACATTCTTGCCATTTCTTCACTTTAGAAATATTAAGTAATTCACATTTAACCCTGAGACTGCTGGGAGGAATATACAGTCCCTCCCCAAAGTCTAGCACTAACTTATAGGTCTTCCCCACAGACCATTAGGGACTAGGGGTGTGCAGTTCGGGTTTTGGAAAACCTGAAAAAACCTGAATCACCCCGTTTCGGGTTGATTCGGAGAAACCCGAATCGATTTGGGAAAACCCGAATCGATTCGGGTTTTCCGAATCGCCATAACCCGAATAGATTCGGATTGATTCGGGTTGATTCGGGTTAGCTTTTTCAATGGGAAAAAGCCTCCCCAGGCTTCTCTGAAGCCCGGGGGAGGCATTTTCCCACCGAATCAACCCAAAATTGGTGGGGGCCTTCCTCTAACTCCCCTCTAACAACCCCCCAAGTTTCAGAACGATTGGACTTTGGGGGGCCATGTTATGGCCCCCCAAACCAGGTCCCCCTATCCTCGCCTAAAAAAAGCCATAGCTTTAGGTTGCTGCTGCTCATCTTCATTCATTTTTTCGCATGCAAAATGCCCCCCTACCCTCAGGGGCCCTTCTCCCACCTTTCCTCCCACCCCCCACCAAGGCTCAGCCTGCTCCCACTTGGGGGGGGGCATTTCATGGCCTCCCCAAGTAGGTGCTCTCAGCCCCCAAAGTCCACCCCTTACAGCCCCACACAAACCCAATTCCCCCCCAGCTGCCACACACAGACCCAAATCCCCACATTAGCCCCTCACAGACCCAAATCACCCCCACCTGCCCCACACCCATAACCCCAGGAACAGGCTGGCAAAGGCCAGCCCTCTCCCTTTGTTCCCTATGCTGGGAACTTCTAAACTCTCTTTCCCTGGGCAATTCTGCACAGCCCAGGGGTGCCACAATGGTGGGCACACTTCTGAGTGCCAGCTGGTCCCTGTGAAAGAGCACCTGAACCACAGACACCCTCCCTCAAATTCCCCCACCACCTACAGAGATGGCTGGCCAGCCAGCCCCATTGTTCCCTATGATGGGAATCAACTGCACAACAAAGAATAAAACACGAACAACACAAAAAGTTTTTTAAAAAATTATTTTCTCCCTTTCAAAGTACAAGTAGGCAAAGCATTATGACACATTACACCAGCAGTCCCCCACACAGAAAAATAACACAACTCACTTAACATCAGAGAATCACAAAAGCACAATTCCTGTCAAAAACACTTTATTTCTTGAACAGCTTTAGGTTACACAGCAGGGGGGCACACCAAACAGCATTCCAGCATTCCACCTCACAAAAATAACACAAGTCACTTAACATCAGAGAATCACAAAAGCACAATTCCGTCAAAAACACTTTATTTCTTGAACAGCTTTGAGTTACACAGCAGGGGGGCACACCAAAGGGCATTCCAGCATTCCATCTCACAAAAATAACACAACTCACTTCACATCAGAGAATCACCCAAACACAATTGCTGTCAAAACCGGTGAAGTGGGTTGTATTATTTTGTGTAGTACACTGCTATCATGCCCTGTTGTGCCCTCCTACTGTGTAACCTAAAGCTTCCCCAGCTGTAAGTGGTAGAGAAAAGAGCACCTACTTGGGGAGGCCATGAAATGGCCCCCCCAAGTGGGAGCAGGCTGAGCCTTGGTGGGGGGTGGAAGGAAAGGTGGGAGAAGGGCCCCTGAGGGTTGGGTGGCATTTTGCATGCAAAATGCCACCCCTGGCAAAGGAAGCCTTCCTCTTCATTTTTTCCCCATAGGAAAAAATGAATGAAGATGAGCAGCAGCAATCTAAAGCTATGGCTTTTTTTAGGCGAGGATAGGGGGACCTGGTTTGGGGGGCCATAACATGGCTCCCCAAAGTCCAATCGTTCTGAAACTTGGGGGATTGTTAGAGGGGAGTTAGAGGAAGGCCCCCACCAAATGTGGGGTGATTCAGTGGGAAAATGCCTCCCCCAGGCTTCAGAGAAGCCTGGGGGAGGCTTTTTCCCATTGAAAAAAAACCCCGAATCAACCCGAATCAATCCAAATCAATCCGAATCGGTAAACCCGAATCGGCTGGGCGATTCAAGTTTCTGCTAAACTCGAATCGGCCTCTCGATTCGGGTTTAGCAGATTCAGAAAACACGAATCAGGGTGCCTTTCACACCCCTATTAGGGACATAAATAGATCCCTTTGGGCTGCTTCTATACTGCTGTCTATGCCATGACTTGTGTCCTGGACTTTTCAAAAATAGATAGAAACCCTAAGTACGTTCTGTACATGTGCAGAAATTCTTTTTCCATTCCATGTTGTCAGGGAAAGGATGCTCAAGTCGAAATACATCGAAGCATTATTAGCCATTTAAGTTCATCATCTGAACTAGAGAATTATGGATTTGAGCAATGTATTGTGCATACTGGTGGCTTCACCATGGTATTTTCTCATCTTGGGCTCAGATCCTGCAATCCAGTCCTTGTTTCTCTGCAACTCTCACTCACTCAGCAAGATCCCACATTCTGCAGCTCTGGCATTTCTGCCCCCCCCCCCCTCTGATAGCAACATCTTCATCTCAGAGCCAAACTAAAAGTGATGTCTTACACAGGTTGGACACTAGTCGGCTTCCCTCAAGTTTTGATGGGAAATGTAGGCATCCTGGTCTTGCAGCTGTAATGGAGAGCCAAGCTGTAAAACCAGGACGCCTACATTTCCCATCAAAACTTGAGGGAAGCCAACTAGTATCCAACCTGTGTAAGACGTCACTTGTAGTTTGGCTCTCAGTTCCTCTCCACGTGCAGTGACAGAGTCCTTATTTTTGAATCTGTGGCAGGAAGCTCTTGATTATAGTATTGCAGGAGAGCAGCCTAGAAGGTTTCTTAATCAGCCAGCAGGAAATTTTGCCTCAGCAAAAGAAGTTTTGAAACTCATGAAGTATAGTTCATGCAGTACACTTTCCTTTGCTGAGGAAAGAGGTCTTGTTGGTAGATTAAGGAAACTTTTAGACTGTTCTGCACAACTACCCTAAACCAGAACCAGATGATAATGTCTAAATCAGGTCATCAGTGGGATGCTCAAAACAAACTTCAATCAAATATCTTCAAAACCTATGTACCAGAGGCAAGGTTTGGATCTGTGTGCACACCATTAGCATCCATGTATCATTTCTAAAACAACAAAGCAGAACTTTAAGAGAATGGTGAAAGCTCTTGTAAATTCATTAATTCTTCAAAAAGCATGGAAATTGTAAACAAAGGCTCCAACATTAACTTTTGCATTGTGTGATGAAAACAGACATTTTGCATTCACTTACAACTCAGACTCTACACAACTACAACTGGATGCCATTTTGGCTTCCCAGAGCTTTTAGATGAAAGGTGGAGCAAAAATGCTTTAGATAGATGGATATGCTGTGGCTGAAAATGTTGCTTTTCAGCAATGATACCAGCCACCTGGGAAAGCTGCTCGAAGAACATTAGAGGTGTCCCAAACTGGCCTGGTTTTGGTGCCATGGTGAATCCTTTCTGTTGAAATGGACATTTGATGGAGGCTGGGGTCTTTTTTTCTTGCTGTTTGTAGAGTGCTGGGAGGGGCTGTCGGGGGTGGGTGGCTAGTTTTCATTTCAGTTTTTAATGGTTCTATGCATTGCAGGGCTAGCACTGTTTCTGTTAACTGCATTGAGCCACTGTGTCTACAAACCTACACTGTGTGTCTACAAACCTGTGTCTACAAACCTGTGTCTACAAACCTACACCAACTCCAGGCCAGTTTAGGTAGGGATCCTGATGGTGTTTTGCCATTTTCTGGGTATGGAGTAGAGGTTACTGGGAGTGTGGGGAGGGCAGGTAGTTATGAATTTCCTGCTTTATGCATGCAGTTGAACTAGATGACCCTAGAGGTCCCTTCCAACCATATGATTCTATGATTAACATGCATACATTAACAACAATCCCTATCTTACATTCACTGAAGATGTTTAAACATCTAAACATCTGATACTAAGAATGTATTATGAATTGTCTACTATGTTTCATCATTTTAAAGATGTTGCATTAATTGTTTATTCATACATTGTTTTATTAATAGATGTCCCTGCTGAAGCTGATCGAAACATGTGGGGGTTATTTATTAGTAAAGAATTTTTCCTTTTGCACCATTTGCTGTTCCTTCTTTGCAAAACGAAACCATATATACTGTCAAAAATTACTAAATGTATAAAGAATATTAAAACATGAAAAGACTGGGGATAACTTGTTTCATGTCTTCCTCAGATATGTGCAAAGTAGAGGTGGGCACGAACCAAAAAACAGATCAAAATCTGACATGGATTGGACATGTTTGGCATTCACGAACAGGCGGGTTGTGCGACGTGTGTTTTTCATGGACCTGATTACTTTTTGAGCAGTCTGGCGGTCTGTGAATCTAAACTTCCTGGCGGCGATCAATCAATTCTCTAGGCAATGGAGGGGATGCCCGCAGACTTCTCTGGCTGTCAGAGAGCTCCCGTTCTTCTCTATGAGAGCAGGAGTAAATCTCCCCCACCTCTCAGTGGTTTCAGTTTGCAGCAGGCAGTAAGACCAGGAGAAACTGCAGGGTGGATTTATATATTATACTTATTAACAGTATCATTATTATTTAGAGCACTTGTCCTGGATGGGAAGGTGCCTGGGTGGGTCAGGGCTCTGGACCACCCCCTGTTCTTGCCAAGTGTGAATGCACCCCCCCACACAAGGGAAATTTTAACCGCCTTCCCCATGGGTCTTCCCATCCTGTAGTCCACCAGTGCCTGCCACCCTCTGGCAGCATCCCAGCAGAGGGACTCATTGTCCATAGCTGGATTCATTCCAGGAGAATCTGACACCCCCCCACCCCTTTGGGAATTCCATGACACTAGACCATGAAGATCCGTGGTTCTGAGCATGTACCCTGGTGGTACAACAAAGTGGTAAGTGCATGGTTTTTTGGGTGCAATTTGTGGCAATAGACATGATATGGGATTGTGTGATGGATTTTGGGTGACCCCATATAAAAATCAAGAGGATCCATGAGGATCCGTGCTTTTGAAATATGTTTTTGAGCCATAGTGGCACCACGGATTGGTGTGTGTGTGATTGTTTTGGTGCTGTCTGTAGATTAGGACATTATCTATAATATGATGGCCTTTTTGTTTTGTTTCAATATAAAAATCATATGAATTCATGAAAATCCGTTTAAAATCATCTAGATCCGGCTTTTACCCACTCCCTTTGATCTGTTCCCAGAGAGCATCATTCCATTCTGGTGGCTGTCATTCCAGCCCCAGAGCAATTTAGCTGTTCCCAGGGACTGTCATTCCACTCTGGGGGCCTTCATTCGAGGCCCAGATAGGGTTGCCAGCTCCAGGTTGGGAAATTCCCAGAGAATTTGAGGGTGGAGCCTGAAGAAGGTAAGGTTTGGGGAGGAGAGGAACCCCAGCAGGGTATAATGCCAAATATATCTCCCTCCACAGCAGCCGTTTTCTCCAGATGAACTCATTTCTGTGGCCTGGAGATCAGTTCAGGGAGATCTCCAGCCACCACCTGGAGGCTGGCAACCCTAGGCCCAGAGCAAAGCAGTCCATCAAAGCTTGTGCAGAAATAACAAAGAACAGCACCTTTGCAGAGCACTTTCCATTCTGAGAGGAAGATTCTCTAACTCCATTCCACATTTTCATTGCAACTTTTTGGCGCTGCAATGTATCTCAATGGAGCCAATGCAAGTCAATTGGCATTTGCGGCTCCTATTATATCTAATGGAACTTTCCTGGGGCAGCCACTTCGGATGTCTATAACTTGGACATCTGAAATCCAATCTTCACAAAACTTGGAGGATCGCTGGAGGAGAGCCTGCTGAAGACTCCCTGTGAGTTCGGTATCTCTGAGTGTGAAGGGGGCTGTCCAAGGCCCCCGAGAAGTGACAGACCATGGACCGATGAACCGATCCACGAACACGGGTGGGTCCGTGAAAAGTTCGTGGTCCGTGGTCCATGAAATATGACAGACCATGGACCAATGGTTCATGGTTTTTTCCTGGTCCATGCCTGCCTCTAGTGCAAAGTACTTTTCAATAGGAGAACAGTAGATGCGTGTACTTAAAAAAAAATTCAGGTATCTGGAATGGCATATATATTCAGTATTCCTGATATTCAGATCCAAAAATATTGGTGTAGTATTCAGATTCAGGTTTTATTTGGAATTCTGAATTTATTTGACTCTATTATTCTCTATGGGGAAATATTTCTGGTGACCTGGAGGAGCATTTTTCAAGAAAACTATACCAAAATTGCAGGGAAACTACTATTGCCTGTCCACTAAAGAACCCCCAAGTTTCAAGAAGATTGGATCAGAGACCTGATTTCTACAGGCCCCTGAAGAAACTGCTCCCAGCCAATCTTCGTTGTTTCCTATAGGGGAAAATATCCAAGGCTTTCTGCAGGACACAGAAAATCTTAGCCAAACACACAACAACATCCAACGATCAATAGCTTCCCAAGGCAAACAGAACCAACAAAGCTCACCAGAACCAACTTCAAACCAGAAAGGCCCACCAGAACCAATGTCAAATCAGACAATCCCAGCAGAACCAAACTGAAGCAAAGGACATTGTTACAAGCCCAATAGAACCAGTGCCACTCAAAGATGCAGGTAGAACTCAGTGCCAATGCAAGCCAAACAGAAACAAGATAAAACCAGAGAATCCCATCATTCAACCTAGCAAACCAGTAATACCAATGCAGCAGCCCTATCTGGCAATGCCATATGGCAAACAAGCAACACTGACACACACACACGCACGCACGCGCACGCGCGCACACACACACACACACACACACACACAGAGTAATGCTGCCTCCCTCGCCCCTTCTTTTGTTGCCTGGGAAGTCTGCAAAGGGGATGAAACAAGCTGCTGCAACTTTTAAAACAAGATTCCCAGATATTCCAGAATATATCTAGATTATGTGTGTATGTTAATACTGGTTTATCCAAATATATCTGAATAATCCAAATATATCTGGATATATCTGAATAATATTGAATAGGTATTTTTCAGGTATATATTTGTTATTCCCGAGCCGAATTGCACACCCCTAGAAACTCTACAGCTAGACAGCAAACGGTGGAAAAATAACGTTTTAAAAAGTTTTCTTCTGGGTCCCATAGCTCAGCACCACAAGAAATTTAAAAACTGGAATAGCCAATTTTCCACCTTTACCAACAATAGTAGTTACATTGAAATTTCATGTAGCCTCCAGGTACTACAAGTTGTCATTGATTTTTTGTGTTTGATTCCAGGAGATGGCTGCCTTTGTGAATAGATAATATGTGAACCTAGAAAACCTAGAAAACCTTTCCTGCCAATGGAGACAGTGAGAGTCAAGGGTGATGGGGGGCAGATAGTGCTATACCCAGTTTCCTGTTGCTTCAGATGTAATCTAGGGTCTCACAGGAAACATCATACTTAGCACAGTTGAGGACAATCTGTGGCAATGGCATCGAGCTTGTAGAGACCGCCCATCACTCCATCATGACTCCTGCTCCTTTCATCTTCTTGTTTTGGTAAGAATCAGAATGTCCTGTCGCTGGAAAATGGAGAGGGAAATTTTCTATTGGTTGTGTGACTGAGAGAATAAGCGGCTGAAGTTTGGTGCTGCTTGGAAGTCAAGTTGTCCTGGAAACTTTCATCTCTGTAATAGATGCATCATATTATGATTGTGGTTACTCAGCAGGGAGAGAAATGGCCACCTGCAGACATTCACTCCCTGCACATATTCAGAAGTGCTCTGTTTAAGTGTCATATGAAGTTGCATGTTTGGGAGATGAGAATCTAGGACGGCAAATTAAAAGCCAGTTCCAAGATCCAGCGCCTGTCTGTATTCGTATCCATGGGTGGGATAGAAGCTACATCCAGCAGGGACTTTTCCAGTAACAGCTCTTTCTGTTTTTCAGGCTGCTTTATAGCTCAGGAGGAAAAGGTGCGCAGAGGTAAGATAAAGCTGGCGGGGAGGGGGGGGGCAGAAATGTTTCTCTTTTAACTTTCACTTGTGGATCTTTCACCTTCCGAATCTAAGAGAGGTGCATGCCCCTGTAAGGGCTGAGAGACCCAAGGGCTCTGGAGACCCAATGTGGCACAGCGGTTAGAGTATCAGACCATGATCAGGGAGACTCCGATTCGAATCCCCACTCTGCCATGGAAGCTCTGTAGGTGACGTTGGGCCAATCCTCCTTTCTCTCCATGCCCAAACAACCTCACAGGATTGTTGTGAGGATAAAATGGAGAACAATGTAAGCCACTTTGGATCTCCATTGAGAAAGCTGGGATATGAACGGACTCACTAAACAAGTAAATAAATAACGTTTCAGTGTGTTGCGACATGGTTTAGTCAGTACTTAGTGACTGTTCGACCCTCAGTGAAACCAATGGGCTGGCTGCATTGTACCACAGACAGGGCACTGGTCAACCCCTGAACAGCCATGAATATTTCCACGCAGCCTCTTATGATGCTGAACAGAGATCTGTCACCACTGTACAGGAATGTGGCCGGTGGTTGCACTAGGTAACTGACATCTCCTGACATGCAAATGAACCTCAAGACTCCCATGAGTATCCTCTGTGCATGTCAGGGAGAAAGCTAGATTAGAAGCGGCCCTGACATTCAGTTTTCTAGGTGCAGAGGTTTTGTATATAGAAGAGTATTCAATCGTGTGATTCCTACCAGTCAGGTTGTGCAGTCCAGGGAGAGGTTGACCGCTTTCTCTGCAATGTCCAACGATGTAGTCTTTAAACTCAGCTGTGAAATGGAAAAGCTGCAGTTCAAATTTTGCCCCAGCACTGTGTCTCCTGACCTTCTCACTATCTGCAATATATGGCCAATATTGATTACCAGAAATTAATTATGCTAGGCTTTTCATTTGAATCTCTTCAGACTGGACCAGGCAAGGGCTGTGCTTAAACAGATGTTGAAAGACAGAAGGATCTTGCTAGGCTCTCGAATTTCCTAGCCCCCACCACAAACGAGGTATGTGGTTTCCCCAGCTTCCTATTTATCAAGTCTGGAAATCCCATTCCATCGTAGGGCTTTCTCGTTGCAATATATTTCCATCTGCAGTACTTGAAGGCTGTTAAAAAAAGGTCCCAATGGCTGAGTGAGTTCGCCCATGTGAGACCAGGAAAGTAGAAACAATTGAGCACATCATGCTTGCCTATCAGCTTTATTATGAAATACGTATAAAATATATCCAACCTGTATTGAAGAAATTTTCGAGCTTTCCGGAAATGGAGCTAACTAATAATAGCTCCTGTCAGGTTCTAATTCCCAGATCACGCGGGCTACTGGCTAGTGCCAGATTCCTGGCTACATCTTACAGAATCTGCAGAGAATATGCAAAGGAGTGACATTTGTTTTTACACTTTATCCCTGAAAGCCCACATTCTTGTACTTACATTGGTAAGCTTTTATACAATTATTTTTATATTAAAGCTGTGTATTTTGAGAATGATACTCATTTATGTTTTTAAATGGATGTAATGGGTACTAACTGTAATTCCTCAAATAAAATAAATAAAATAAATATATGGCCAATATTGATGACAGGATATGGATTCCCATTTGTTATTTGAAGTGCTTTGTAGTATAAGCATTGCTGCTAAGGGTGGCGGCGGCTGGGATTTCTCTGAAGAGCTTCGAACTTTTCAAATGAAAACCAGGATTTTAATATAAGTGCCAAATAAATCACTGAAATGGAACATCTTTTGAAATGGAAAAAAAATCAAAACAAGTAAAAAAACTTCTGATATCTCTACTGTATGATTCTCTGTACTTCTTGAGCTGAACATTTAATATATGTTGAAGTTTCTCTCCCCACACTCCAGTACATTATTTTGTTCTTGTTTCCTTCATAACACAGGCCGATCATTTCTGCTCCCTTTATCTATTTGGAACCTCCGTGGGGAGTCTCAGTGGGAGAAACTGCACAGATCCATTGTGAGCGTCCTTTCGCTGAGTATTCTTTCTACCTGGAACCACATATTCCTCATGGAAGACTTAGCATTTCAAAGAGTCCTGGACATTTTATTTTTTCAATTGTTAATGTGAGCAAAGAGGATGGGGGGAAATACACCTGCTACTCTTGTGATCCAAACACCCAGTCCCGCTCAGAGCGCAGTGAACCTGTGGAGCTGCTGATAGAAGGTGAGGAACCAGCTCAGTATCTTGTTCCTCGTCTTTGAAGCAAGATGGGGAAAGCTCCATGGACAGGGCCTTCTCTGCCACAACTCCAAAACATTCAATCTTTCTTCCCACGAAAGGTCACCTGTTAGGCAGGCACCATGAAGAGTAAACATTTCCTAAGCTTTTAGATGAACTGCCCCCCCCCCTTTTTGATGCTTTTACCTTTCCCCATCTTAAGTGGGTTAATGTGTTCCAAAGAGCATTTATTTTAAATTTTGGACTGAATGTCGCTCTATGGTTTTGTATTTTTATATGCTAATGAATTTCTCAGGTTGGGAAGGTGGCATGGTATAGCCTGATCTTGTTGGATTTTGTAAGCTAAGCAGAGTCATCCCTGGTTAGTACTTGGATGGAAGACAGGGTGTGTTGCAGAGAAAGGCAATGGCAAACCATCTCCACTCTCCACTTGCCTTGAAAGCTCCTTGCTGAGGTGGCTGCAAATTGGTTGTGACTTGATGGCACTCACATACATATCAAATCTTTTAGTGATTTTCATCATACTCTTCATTTTTTCATGCTGCTGGTTTTGACTTTAAAAGACCACTGATTCCAAGGGGGCCCTTTGTTTGCTAACTAACCTCGACCAGGGCCAGGGCTTTTTTGGTGAAGGATTATTTATTTATTTATTTTTCAGTTTCTATTCCGCCTTTCCTGAACTGGCAGGCTCAGGGCGGATTACATTCTGTAAAACAGCACACTAAAAAACTTACATTTTATAGTTTTAAAACAACAATATAAAACAGTGCAATATAAATATTTTTAAAGGTACAAGAAAGCAGTGCAGGCGTAGTCATATTGGACACTGTCAGCCTAACCTACCTCTCAGGGTCGTTGTGAAGATCAGTAAAGGGCAGCTGCACAGAACAACTTGGAGAGAGGAAGGGTGAGGTTAGAATATGACAGACACACAGAGCCACTATTCCCCTATCTGAAGGCTTCTGAGTTGCCCATTACTGAGCCTCTATGCTGCCTTTCCAATCTCTGCAGCCAAGTGCCAGCTTCCTAGTGCAATCCAGAAGAGCATCTGTTGTTATCTTTTGCAAAGCTCCTTTGTCAGGTGGGCAAGCTGGCATTGTACCTGTTGTGGGAGCAGAGACAGAAGCGTATTGCCAATTGCCACTGCCTGTACGCCCCCCATTTGTGTAAGTGGAGGGCAGTGCAACGTCTCTTCAAGCTCTTCAAAAGCTATGGCTTTTTTATTTTGCCTGCATGAACCAAATAGAACTGGAAACTGTCAGCAGAATTTCTACGCAGCAGCCAGGACACTGAACTGATTCCAGGTAACAAAAGCTTTATTAATAGAACTAACAAACTGAAGAGGAAAGCAAGGAAAATAGACCGGCTGCCTTGATATTTGGGAGAGATCTGAAGAATGGCCTAAGAATAGAGTTCTGCAGACAGACAAAAAAAATGCCCCTTTAGAAAGAAGCAACTCTCCATCCATCGTGTATAACCCTCTGAACAGTCTTCTTCTCTTTTCCTTTATCCACAAGACATTGCTATACTCCAGTAGCAATTGGGTTAAGAAGGTATGACAAAGGCCATTGCATGGAGCAGCAATAACATCCATAATGTTACAAGGTGCATATCTGGGCACAAGATTTTATTTTCCTTTGTTCAGACTGTGTCTAGCTCCACATGTCCTGGATGGTGCTTGTGAGTTGTGACACTTCATGCACTAAGCTATCTTCCTTCTATTCACAGATCCTGATCTGCCTGAACCTAATATCTCCATGAGTCATAGCAGTATGGAATTGCTTGGCAGCAACATCACCGTTCAGTGCTGGGCCACAGGTCTAGTCAAGAGGTTCTATCTTCATAAGTATAAATCTCATTCCATACCACGATCAGTTGAGCCAGGTGGGGACGTGGCCGAGTTCACCTTCAGCAACGTGAGCCAGCATCATGTAGGGAGATACTACTGCAGCTATAGACCTCCATCAGGGTTTCTCATGTCTATGCCCAGCAACTCTGTGGATCTCATGTTATTCGGTGAGGGTCAACAGAATTCCCACCCACCCCAGACCTTTCTGTCCTGAGGTAGGATTAGCTGGAGCATTTCTTAGGCAGAATATTCATTCTATGGCCCAATCTGCTCAATGCTATAGATGGCTGCTGAAACAGCAAAGGGAACAGAAAGCAAATTTGAGCCTGCAGAAGGAGCAAAGACCCCTCTTCCTATGTAACTGATTGCGGTCCGGGTACCCAAATGGTCCACTTGATGGTGCCCCCTCCCCATGATTATGAAGTGTTGTGATATTGAGTGACACAGGTTAAGTATGTCATGCTCGGTTCAGAAGTTGTTTCCTGCGAATCCAAAGACTCATTTAGAAATAATAAGAGCAAGTTTGTCATCATTATGGTTGCAAGGGTAGTTTTTATGCTTTTGACCTGCAAACAACTCTAGTCAAAGAGCCACTCTACATATTTCTTCTTTAACAAGTTCTCCATAGAGCCAACCGTTGCTCCATGTAGACACATGTCAGCTCCAGGGGTTGCTTGTATAAAAATTTGACTCTGTCAAGCTGGGACAGAATAGGACTATGAATGGTTATCTCATTATCAACAGTAACTGATTTCCTTTACAGAAGCAAACTGATCTCCATATCAGAAGGAGCTGTTTGCATCTACTCCGCCCTCCCCTCCCCTCCTCTATATCTGACCAGTTTCTTCTTGCCCTCCATGCATCTGACGAAGAGAACTGTGATTCTTGAAAGCTTATGCTACAATAAAGTTGGTTAGTCTTAAAGGTGCTACTGGCCTCTTTCTGATTTTGCTACTACAGACTAACACGGCTAACTCCTCTAGATCTTGTATAAAAAAAGAATTCAAAAGGGTTTGGAAAGCTGCCACCAGGGGAAGGAGAGCTCCTGCTTTTCTCCCAAGCTCTTTTCCTCGTGCAATAACTGTGTGGGGGCAATTTCCCCCTTTCTGCTGCCACACATGCACACAATGCCTCCATGTGGAGCAGTAGAAATAGGGAAATGCTTCCACTCCGCACCATTGCTGGAATGGGCCAACCACACAAGGCTGTGTATACACTTTGCACAATCAGGGTGTCTTCAGAGAGGAGCGACACTAGAAGGAAAGGCATTATGTTTTCTTGTCAGGATTTCAAAGCTATCCCTGCCCATTTCATCATCTTTAGGCTTAGGGCTGCTGAAATCTGTCTCTATTTCTGCGTGAGTGTGAAGGAAAACAAGTAGTGTTGTCATCTCCTTTAAGATGAGGAAAGCCCAGTGGTCTTCCTGTCTTCAGGACTGCTGGCGGGGTTTTTACTATCTTTTCTGTTCCTTTGCAGACAGACCCACCATCTCCCTTCACCCCTCTGATACAGCTGATCTTGCAGCTAATATCACGATCCGCTGCCTAGTCAAAGAAACGGATATCAAGACTTTCTATGTCGAAAAGGCAGGAAGCCAGATGAAACTGGAGCAGGAAACCCTTGAGACCATTGCCAACTTTTTCATCATCGATGTAAGCTGGGAACACGCAGGAAAATACAGCTGTAGATACAGAATGCGGTGGGCCATGTCACAATCCAGTGACCCTGTGGATTTGCTGATAAGAGGTAAACAGGTTTTCTACCCAACCTTATGTTAACCTTCATGCGGGGATTTGGTTCTCCAGTTCAGCTGCAGCATTGGCTGGTTGTTTAGTACTGAATCTCTGCAAGGTTGTCTAAACTGGGCTTTTGTGTAGAGAGATGAATGGGGTGTCTCATCACGTGAAGGCCATTTGCCACACTGAAGAAAGTGGAGAAGCTTCCTTGGCAAAGTTCTCTGCTGAATTCCTGTCGAGTCAGGTTGCTTATCCTTGACCCCCAGATATTTTTCGAGTCCTGTGGATGGAGTTCAGAGACTAAAGAGAAAAGGAAAGGGGTCCCAACAAGAGTGGACTGGGAGAAAAGAGTTCAGTCATTCTCCTCAGGAAACCTCACCCTAAGGATCCTCCCTTTCTTCTGTCACTTTCAGGGGCTCTCTCTGCCCAAACGTTCCTCAGGTTGGTTGTTGGGGGTTTTCCGGGCTGTATTGCCGTGGTCTTGGCATTGTAGTTCCTGACGTTTCGCCAGCAGCTGTGGCTGGCATCTTCAGAGGTGTAGCACCAAAAGACAGAGATCTCTCAGTGAGAGAGATCTCTGAGAGATCACTGAGAGATCTCTGTCTTTTGGTGCTACACCTCTGAAGATGCCAGCCACAGCTGCTGGCGAAACGTCAGGAACTACAATGCCAAGACCACGGCAATACAGCCCGGAAAACCCCCAACAACCATCGTTCTCCGGCCGTGAAAGCCTTCGACAATACATCGAGTTCCTCAGGTTCATCGAGAGGGCAATTGGGAGTCTTGCCAAATAAAATATAAATTGAAGTCAAATGTGAGGAAGCTTCTTTACAACCTTGAGGCTCAGGACTTAATACCCCTTCTAAGTGTAGGACCATCTCTGCATGAGGCGAACTGACATGCTTGCTGAGGTTTCTTCATTCCAACTAGAGCCCTTTCTTTGGCATTGTAAAGGTTCTGTTTTGCAGAGTTTCCAGTTGTTTCTGCATTACAGTTCAGAAAATGGTGCTGGTAATAATTCCATTCCATTTCTGCCTGCAAGATAAGTGTAATCCATGGGGCTCAGCTGGAGTTTGACACCAGATAACAACCTTTCTTCTGCTCACAGATCCTGAGCTTCCAAGGCCCAATATCTCCCTGAGTCCTAGTGCTGTGGCAGTCCTGGGAAGCAATATCACCATCCATTGCTGGACAGAGGGTCTCAACAACACATTCCATCTCCATAAGGATGGAGAGAAGAAGGCATCACAATCAGCAGAGCCAGATGGGGCCACAACCGTGTTCCGAATCAGCAACGTGAGCCTGGATCATGCAGGGAACTACAGCTGCAGCTACCGACCACCAAAGCTTTTCAAGTCCTCAGAGACCAGCAGGAATGTGGAGCTCTTGATGCTAGGTGAGGGGTCAAAGGAAGCATCCCTTAGTCTTACTGTGTCCTGAAATATGGGGAATATTTCCTTATGCTGAATATTCATAGGGAGTTTGTTCTCCACCTGAGAGTTGCTACAGGAATCAGAAAGGGGAAGAGAAATGAGATTCCAGGCTTCAAGGAGAACAAAGACTTTCCCCATGTCACCGATTATACCAAGTGGACATAGGCCAGTTTACTTTATTGTTCCCCTTTCTGAACTGATTCTGTGTGATTCTGAAAAAGCAACAGGCAAAGGTCAGAATGTTATCCTGGATGCAGTAATCAGCTTCCTGACTGTTGCAACATTCATTTTGAAAAAGAACATCTCTAGTCCTTATGGCTGCTGAGTTATACTTAAATGTGTATGGGCAACACCAGTGAAATCTCAGCAGCCAGATGAGTGGTTGTCTAAGATTCCTACATGCACCGAATGCTGCAAAATGTAAAATTATGCAAAATTAAGCACCTTCATGTGATGTGTTTTATTTTAGTTTATATAAGTTATTGTGGTTTGTCAAATACCTGGAGGTGACAGTGAGTTATGGGGACATTGAATCGCTGTCCTTTTATCCACCCGCTCCACTCTTATTTTTGACTTCCAAGATTTCAGTAGGTTTTGCCCACAAACACATCATTAGAGGTATCGTTTAGCTATTTGCCATAGAAAAGGAAATGAAAGCCACGATCATCAGGCAACTGAACTCTTTACCCAATACTTCATAATGCCTCTGTAAGAGAGTTCCTTTGGGATATGGTTGAGTTCTACAGAATCAGATCAGATCTGATTCTGTGATCAGAATAATGGAGGATGATAGAGGCAACTCCAGGTTGCAGTCCACTTTCCATAAACTTCAAGACATTTTTTGAGGACTTTTTTGAGATTTCCATTGAGATTTGCATTTATATTTTATGTTAGCCTGCCTCAGACAATGTTTTCCTTCTTCACCCTAGGGCTATTTCCTGATGAGGTAAAACTTCACATAGCATTCACCTAAAGAATGTTAGGGAGTTTCCAACAGAGGTCGAATGCAGATGTAAAAGTATCTTATACATTAATAGAAAGTAAACAATGAGCACAAAACAGTCAGCGTGTCCTTCTTTTAAGAGGGAACTTTGCTGTACTGTACTTGCTTTACAGTTCAAGGGGTGAAGCCCTCAATCGAATGCAGCCCCTTTTCATGGGGCAATGGACATTTGACATCTTACTTCCTGTTTCCTGTCATGCACAGATCCAAACATCCCCAGACCTGTTATCTCCATCCAGCCCAGTGGGCTGGTCACCCTTTGGGGACAAGTCACTATCCAGTGTGAAATTCAAGATGGACCTGCAGAGTTCTTTCTCCATAAGAATGGAAACCCCATACCACAGTGGCCCATGGAGAATAACTGGGATGTGGGTGAAATTTCCTTTAGCAGCATCACTTGGGAGCACCAAGGGAACTATAGCTGCAGCTATATGCTTCGAAAAAGATCATTATCAGCATGCAGTGAGCCCTTTGAGCTTCTGGTATCAGGTATGGCATCTGGCTTGCTATTCTCCTGTTCCTCCATCACCACAATATTTGCTCTCAAAGATTTGCATACCAACTTCGAGCTCTTAATTGAAGAGAAGCAGTACAAAAATTAAATCAACCAATAAAGAAATAAGATGTGATTTTTTGAAAAAAAGAAACCTTTAAATACCTTAATCTGACTTTTCTTAGAGCATTGTCACAATTTGCAAATTGTCTTGAGCAACCAAATTCTGATAACTCGTGGGTGTCTCCTAGGCCATTGCCATGTATGTGCTGAAATCCCCATGCAGTAAAATAAACCATTTATCTGACCCTCCTCTTTGAATGGAATGATTGGTAGGTCTGACCATATGTTGTTTGTGGTATAATATACTTGCCTAGACTGCAAAGGCGTGTGTGGAAAGCTATTCGTGTGAAGAATCTCAATTAAAGCATTAAATTAAAGTGGCAACCACTACCCAATAAGCAGAGCAACTCCACAATTGCCAGTGTGATACTGAGCAGAGTTAGACCCTTGTAAGTACATTGACTTTAGTAAACTTAGAAAGGTGTAACTCTGCTTAGGATCATACAGTTTAATCTTCCCATCACTACACTTCAGCATCCAATTTGGGTGGACTTCCGTGGTTGCGCCATGTAAAGGAGGACCCTTTGGTTCAATGTGGCTTCTAGTTAAGTGCTCCAAAAATAACATGGCTTATGTGCAGCTGCAGAAAAATGTAAGTCCCACCAAAACCTGCAGTGGACTACACATCTTCCTCCAAGGATCTTATGGTAGCTTACATAGGTCTTCCTCCATGATGCCTACATATAACAACCTTGTGAGGAAGGTTGGATTGGAAAAGAGTAGATAGATTATTCTGAGGTATCTTAGTGGCCGTAATAATATAAAGGAGATTTGAACGAGTGTCTCCCAGACCCTAATCAAAAACACTAAACATTATAGAACACTGCCTCTAAAATTGCTTGCTTCACATATTATCTATTTTTTAAAAATCTGTGAATAGTTATGCCTCCATAGTTGTTGTTCTTCTTCTTTCAGCCCAGCATACATGAGGCTAGTTTAGGTGTGTAGATATGTTGGTCTGCAGTAGAACAAAAGGATTCTAGTCTAGTGGCACTTTAAAGACCAACAAGATTTATAAGGTATAAGCTTTCGTGAGTCAAAGCTCCCCTCAAATGCATGAACACACACACAAATAGTCAGATGGCTTACATGGATAAAGAACATGAGCGGCCCAGTATGTGCCTGTGTGTCCACAGTTCTAAAAAATACCCTCCTATCTGATATATTATTTGACCCCTAGAGTGCTGCAATAAAAAAGACTTGGGCGGAAGGACACAGGGGCCGTTTCCACACTATTCACCTTCATCCAGAACGCTGTGGAATGTCATGAAAAAAAATCGGAAGATAGCGTCTTCTTGCACGAGCTTTGCGTGATGTCGCGCAAAAGTTGCGCGAGAAGACGCTGTCTTCTGTGGGTTTTTTCGCAACGTTCCGCATGAAGTTCAGCAGTGTGGAAACGGCCAGGGTCTCACCACATGAGACAAAATACACTTGGATTACGTGGGTAATTTGAGTGTATTTTGTAATTCAAGTGTAATTTGAGTGTAATTCAAGTGTATTTTGTCTCATGTGGTTTGACCCAGTTACCAAAGGGAAACTAGAAATGCAGTGGAGCAGAATGACAGGGTTTCATCCTGAATTTATTCTGGTCTCAGATCTGTTCCCCTTTTGCAGTATGTATGTATGTATGTATGTATGTATGTATGTATGTATGTATGTATGTATGTATGGTGTTGTGCAATGCTAGCCCCCTGGTCTAGCTAGGATCCAATCTTCCATTCTCCAACCAATCAAGGAGTGTTATGGTGTTATCTGGGGTGGTGCATCTGTTTATGGTATATTATGAATTAAGGCTGATGTTCATGGCTGACTAACCGAGCCACCCCTCTCTTTTCCTCTCTGCATGGATTCTGACGGTCACATCCCAGAGAACTCAGACTACACTCAGATCAACATCATCCGCTTTGCCATAGGAGGTCTGATACTTCTTTTTCTTGCATACATTAAGACCATCAGTTCTAGAAGGAACATGACAGCTCTCTCCCAGTCCCATTCCGTGTTTCCTTCCATTCCAAACAAGTACTGAACCTGTGTTGCAGGGGACTCAGCAATTCCTAAAGGTCCAGCCCTTCGCAGTGCACCACATACTTTGCCTCGTAGAATGACCCAGATTGAGCCTCCATCTTGGATATCTGTGGTAGAAAGGCTTTGAAGGATATTTGCAGGAGTCAACAGTAATGGACCAACACGAGCAACACCTTCATTTGAGTAGGATCCAAATGATAATGGCAAATAATGCCATGTCTTGAAAATGTCTTTGGGCTGCTCTCTGCACTATACATCCAAAATGAAGGGAGTTTCAAAAGCAATTTATTACACAGCATATTCAAGATGAAGAACCTCTGCAGTCTTACGAGTCATGCCCAACTCCTTGACAACATCGCAAGCCACTCTTTGGGTCCCAGCTCTCACTGTTTGCTTCTGATGCTTTGTTGAGGCATATAATTTGAAAGTGGCTGTGATATTAGTAATCTGTAACTTGTACACACTCCTATTCATTTCTAAGACTGCAGTAACTTTTAATAATTAGACTTCATTAAAGTTTTAGTAATTCATGACTGGGACATGTTTTAATGTGTGTGGCTGCACTTGAATGGCAAGGGTTTATTTTTTTCTTTGAAATTAATCTTTTTACAAGCGGGGGAGATCTGCAAGGATTTGTGGGTGGCATCTGACTTTCTCCTTCTCCACTATTTCTTTTCCCTCCTCCCCAGAAATCCCCTTTATCTTTTCTCTTTTCCTGCTTTCTTCTCTCCTTCCCACTGTCCAGGCAACCTACATGCCTCAGTGTCTTCAAGTGTTCCTTCTTCTCTCCCCACAGCAGCCTCTCCCTGGGAAAATTCTGCATGGTTCTAGCAACTGGGCTGGGCTGGGCCCAGTTAAGTATTGTTGGCCACTGGGGCGGGTAACCTATTTAATTCAAGGAGCAGTATCAAAAAATATATTATTTTAAATTAAAGAACTGAGAGAGTTCATATCTATGGCCCTTTTCACACTTACGGTTTAAACCGCCATTTATGAGCATTCGCCCCGATCGCAGTGGCTTCGGCATTGCACCTGTTCATTTCACACTATCCATTGCAATTTCGATTTGGTGTCTGTGCTTCATTTCAAAACCTCGGTGCAATTTCGGGCTTTTGGGGCCTTGCAATTCATGTCACACTTTTTTAAAAAAAATTGAGCATGCGTAGTAACGTTGCAATGTTGGAACCCTTCCCCCTTTTTTGCTGAATGGGCTGTGCCCTGCCCACCGGAGAGGCAATTGGTGGCAGAGTTCTGGGGGAAAACATGTACCACTCTCATTTTTTAAAATCAAGCCAGGAAAGGGTTAAAATGCTGCCGATTAATCTCCTCGCAGGAAGCAGAGGCTTGTTTCCAAAGGGCTGTGCAAAATGCTTGGGTTTTTTCCCCCTCTTTGGCAAAGTCTGAAACATGCCTGGGAGGGAGGGGAAAGCAGCCATTTAATCCTTTCCTGGCTTTTAAAGCCAGGAAGAAAGTGCAGGAACATTACAAGGTTGAAACCCATTCTTGTCTTAAAAAAAAAAGAATGTGTGTGCATACCCTAAGGGAGGAAGGAGAAAGCAGCTATTTAACACTTTCCTTGATTTTAAAGCTAGCAGGGAATTAGCAGCAAGCTTACGAATCATTCCTGGCTTTTGAAAAAAAATAAAACAGCATGCATACCGGGAGGAAGGAAACCAACGAAGAAGCAGCCTTATGACCCTCAGCTCGCTTTACTAAAAAAAAAAATGGTGGACAAAGGAGTTCAGAGAGCTGAGGAGGGTGGGAGTGGTTCATTCTGCACAAACCAATCCGCTCCCAGGGAAAAGGGGGGGGGGAGAGAAGCAAAAAGGAGGCAAAAGTGTTCACATTAGCAAAATGCGGGCCAGCTGCCAGTCGGCAGAGAACTTAAAAAAACATCGGGGTATGTCCGCAGGGGGAAAAATCGGGGATACAGTGGACAAAAAGCGGGACTGCATCCCATGACTGCTTTTAAGTGTGAAAACCTTGCAAACATGGGATGTGGAACAGGTACAAACGCGCTCTAAAAAACGAGTGCGAAATGTACCTATGACAGTGTGATCCCACCTTGTGACACTTGCATTTATGAAAATAACAATGAACCAACTTGAAAAGACATCTTATTTGGAACAATATTTAAGCGTATATAATGACAAGCAACATGTAACAATACAGGCCTGTTGTATATGAGCAGATCTGGGTCTCAGTCCTTCTGACTTGTGTCTAGCTAGTCCTTTGACTTGCAGCTGTGCTTTGCGTTGGGATGTCTTCTGTCCTTTACAAGAGTTTCTGGTATCCCTAAAATATTATTATAGAACAGTCATAGAAAGGAGTGTTTCTGAGAAGAGAGTGCTTCTCCCTGCAGCTTCAGGCCCTCTAATCCCTCAGGAAAAATTCACATATAACTTCCATTTTAAATAGTCCCAACAACTATCAAAATACAAACTAACAACTAATTAATATAAACACAATCCTCCCTTCCAGTAATTAGTATAAGAAATTCTCATACCTAAAATATTAAAATAGAACAGTCACACAAAGATATGTTTCTGAGGTGAAAGTGCTTCTCCCTGCACCTCTCAAGGAAAATTGCGCCTTTTTTTCCTTATAAGGAATACCCTAACTCTTCACCTCCCTCTAGTGGATTAAGGGTTACACCAGCTGCCTGGCAAGGCACAGTTGTGTAGTACAGAACCTGCAAGGACTTGTGGGGGCCCCTCACTCCCCTCTGTAATCCCCTCCCCACACTATATTCTCTTTTCCTCTTTGTGGCGGCCCCCATATGCTCAACCTTTCCTCCTTCCCTTATGGGTTCTTCCTTTAGAGTTGCCAGCCTCCAGGTGGTATCTGGATATCTCCCAGAATTACAACTGATCTCCAGGCCACAGAGATCAGTTCCCTTGGAGAAAATGGCTGCTTTGGAGGGTACACTCTATGGCATTATACCCCACTGAGGCTCCTCCCCTCCCCAAACTCCACTCTTTCCAGGGTCCACCCCCAAAATCTCCAGGAATTTTCCAACCTGGACCTGGCAACCCTATCTTCTTTCCATGACCCCCAGCTGTTGTAAAGCAGCGCTTTCAAGCACCCAGAATCATTCTCTAGTTAAAGGGGTAAATGGCTGATAAGAGGTCCAGCAGAGATATCTTCCCTAGGGGTGCCAGTCTCGGGGGCTGGTGATCTTCTCGAATTATAACTGATCTCCAAATTACAGAGTCCCATTCCTGTGAAGAAAATAGCTGCTTTGGAGGGTGGACTCTTACACCTCATTGAGGTCCTTCCTCTCTCCAAACCCCACCCTCTCCAGGGTTCACCTCCAAATCTTCAGGCATTTCCATAGCCCAGATTGGCAATCCTAGTTTCCCCCTAATTTCTTTTTCGTTTAATAATGCAGCATTTGTCTGCTCAAATTCTGGGAATCCTTTTATGAAAACATCCCATTTAAGTCTATAGTTAAGACAGACTTAGGTCGAATCCACATTACTCATTCTAAGTCGCATGTTCCCCGCATTCCCCATGCAATCCCAAGTGCCGGTCACATTACCTCATTAAACAGACGCATTTCATTCGCATTTCTCCCGAATATGTGGTCACAGGTTTTCAACGGGAGTTTCACGGTGGCCGTGAACGAGCCAATGCGCAATTTACGCAGTTTTTTAAAAAACCCACCCCCCTTCCTGTCTCTCCGGCCATTCCGAGAGTTCCTATTGGCTGATTCAACTTACAAGTGCTCCATAGTCTGCAAAAGACTGTTTTTGACTTCATAGCATTGGATTTATTGATTATGCTGTTTCTGAATCAAATCTGGTAGTTTGAAAAATCATTTTAGGGTGAATCCATCCTCAGAACGGACTCGCGAAATTTCCTTTTTAACTGTTTTTTATTTTTTTATTTTATATTACTGTAATATCAAAATTATGAAATATTGAAATAATGACACTCCAAGGAAGTGAAACTTCAGTAAAATTCAGGCACTGAACTGTCCTGCATAGGAAATGCCCACGGAAGCTTCCCACATGCTTCCAAATTTCCAAAAAAGAAACGGGAGAGAGCCATCAGTGCTGTCAGTGGGGGAAAGAGAGGCATCATTATCTTCAATGATGTTTCTTTATAAGGCAAGATCGAAATAACGGAAAAGTGCGCTCAAACATTTTTTTAAAAAATGGGCGGGAAAAAAGGTCCCTCCCAAAAAAGCGGTTTTCGAGCGGCCGTGTGACCGGAGGGCCGCGCAAGAAAGATGGATTGGAAGCAGGAATGTGAACAAAGAGGAAAAAATCGCGGATTGGAGGCAAACGGAAGATATCCGATAAACATGCGGGTAATGGGTGAATGTGGATTCGACCAGTATCTCTTTTCCATGTTAGTTCTGCATAGCAGTATACAAATATCCTTCATCTGCCAGCTAGATTCCTGGCACAGCAAAATAAGATGTGTTGTGTATGCGTGTATGGTACATAATTCTGGCAAATTATGGAAACATCTGCACAATTCTGAGGAGATAATATAATTGACAGTTTCCTGTCACTCTTTCAGATGTTAGATAGGGCTTATCTGTGAGGTCAGAGAGAGAAGAACAGTTCAGCTATCAGCACTGAAATATCTGCTGATTCCTTACAATGCCTAGACTTTTAATTATTTTTTTTTATTATTACTTTGGATTTACTATATTTTTATCCTACACCTCCTCTAAGAAGCTCAGAGCAACATACGTGGTGTCTTCCGTTTTTGTCCTCACAAGTTAGGTTGTCTCAGGCAGAATGAGTTCCATGGCTGAGAGACGAAGCTGGGTTTTCCCAGTCCAACCACAACACTCACTACACCACACCACCATCTACACCAGCTATCAGTGACAGGTGGTTCCCTGCACTCTTCAAAGCACTCCACACTCCACCCACCTACTTTGCCCATCTTTGCTCACTCAAGATTCCAACTGGCTCAGGGTGGATTCTTCAAAATTAGAACCCTTCCTTATGGTGTCCTTAAAATACATATGGAAATGCGGCATGTTTAATAGTAAATTATCTCCCAGATTTTCTCCACTACCACCTGAAGTAAGGGAACTGTCTCCCAGAGCAGGGTGGGGAAATAGATATTTTGTATGACAGGAAATATCTGTCATACAAATATTTATAGGTATTGTGATCTAGTAAAGGATAAGAAAATAGTTCAATATAACTTTGTATCTGAACACTGCAATAATGGTATACCATTAGGGTTCCCAGGTCCTCTTACCATCCTGGTAGGAGGCTGGGGACCTGATGTTTACCTTTGTTGTGGCCCCAGCATGCCTCGCACCTGCATGATGATGTCACTACCAGTGATGGCACTTCTGGGTGATGTCATCGCTTGGGTGCAGGAGCATGTGCACACTTTGCAACAGGCCGATTTGGGCCTCAAACAGGCCCACTTTAGCCTGTTTGGGGCTTAAATCGGCCCACTGCAAAGTGTGCATGTGCTCTTGGGGCAGCGCAATGATGTCACTCCTGAGAGTGACATCGTTGCTCAGCCCTGGGAGCATGCCCGGAAGGCCCGTTCCCACACCTTTCTCTTCCCCTTGGCCAGGTGAGTGGTGGAGGGGAGGTGGAGGGTGAAAGCGGGGGATCCCCTCCAGGAGAATGGGATCCCTATATACCACTGTTCCATATTTCCAAATTAAGAGCTTGCTTGTTGCAAGAATTGGCATCAATGGCTTTAATTGGTAATAGTTCACTGTCCATATTCTACAGTATGTTGTGTACCAGTATCTGGGGATTGGGTCAGGAATATATCAAAAACGATAGTGTGCATTAGGGCATGTAATAATAAGAACGTTCTTTTGACTTTTGATGTAAAGTTTTCAATTAGTTTAAGAGAAAATGCGATTAAAACGTTGCATCAGTGGCAACTTTCTATGACAAGACTGGCAAGAATGTGCGGAAGAACTAACAATAGTTGATATTGTAATGAGCCACATGCTGATTTTATACACATGTGGTGGAAATGCATAAGAGCAAGGGAATGCTGGAGGATGGTAGCTAAAATGCTTTCAAAAGGAATTAGATGTACCATTGAAAGTACTCCATTATTATTTTTGTTAAACTATGTAGTTTTTAATATTCCAAAAAAGTTTTGGGTCATAGCACAACTAGATTAACTTTAGATAAGTTATGGAAGCAGAAGAAGATTCCAACAAGAAGAGCCTTTTTAGGGAAGGTTAAGGATTTGTATTTACATGTGAAACTTTCAGCTTTTCAAAAAAAATGTGTGTTTTGTTCACTATGATATAAATTTAAAATAATTGTTTTTAAAAAAGAAAATACTGTCAGTGCCGTCATCTGTGATCCTACCCACACATACTCTGCCTTTCATGCTTTCCTGTAGCTTCAGATGCAATCTGGAAGATCACAGAATTAACACATTAAACTGAACTGGGGATGGTGTGGAATCAGCTTGTAGAAACACAACATTGCTCCATCATGAGGCCTGCTTTTCCCATCATCTTTTTCTGGTGAGAATCACAAAGGCCAAGGAGCCCCTCAAAGTGGGAATTGAACAGAAGGCCATTTACGGATGTGAGTGTATATAAGGAAGTTAGCGAGAGAGAGATACAGGGGTTCATTTCTGCAGTTCATGCAGTAGACAAGCAAAAGTCACACTGTCGTGTAGTAATTGCTCTTTTCTCTTCCCAGGCTGCTTTCTAGATCTGAAGGAAAAGGTTTTGAAAGGTAAGAATATGCCAAGACTGGGTGAGATGAGTTGGTCTACAATTGATGCTTGAAGGACCGCCTCTTTCTTACCACCCTACCCACCAATCTCAACTCCTATTCTGTATGACCCCAATTTCTGGATGAAAGTGCTTGGCTACCAAAGACAGGGCATTTACAGTGGCTGTGCCTAATGTGGGAACGCCACCCTGTTCACCCGGTACTTTGGGCATCAAGTCCAAACATTACTTTTTGTGGTGGTGGTGGGGCAGTGTTATATTAATTATATTAGTTTGTGTCACAGATGGCCCTCACTGAAATATTTTTCTTTCCACGCTCTTTTAAAAATAGTTTGTCACATTTGTTTTTTTAATTTTATTCCTCTGTTTTATGTTATTTTATGGCTTTTTACTTACTGTATTTACACTTTTATAATTTACATGTTATGCTGCTTTTGAGCAATCTTTTTTAAACCTGCTGTTTTATGGTTGAGGCGTGCTATTGTTTTATCTTTTTTACTACTTTATTGTTGTTTTATTATAAATATTCAAATGTATTTATTTATACTGTTAATCTGGGAACTTTGGTCTGTGGGGCTTTTCATCAGACCCTCCGCTTCTGAGATACAGACTTTTCCCTTATGAACGAACCCCTTATGGTCTAGGCAGTTGATTCAAAAAATCCACTTCAAAAGGATTGCGAAAGTGCATTGAAAGTGCATTATTCAACGTGTGTGGAAATGGCCATGGTATGTCCTACTAAGAGAATGTTGACACCTCAGTGAAATCACTGTGAGTGTTTTGCAATATGACCATGTCCCCAATAGAAGCGTAACAAACTTGAATATTCCCAACCATTGTGATGTCACTAATAATGTCAACAGTTGTTGGGTACTGGGTAACCCACATCTCATGTCTTATGTGAAAAGGGTCAAGTACATCATCTGAAACTTTGGACCCAAAAGTCCCTTCTTGCCTATGCGAGCTGTTCCCTACTTGTGAACAGCAGGGCCGATCTACTGGCTCAGTTTGGTGTAAAATAAAAATAAACCATGGCCAGATGAAGCCCAGAAACAGAGGCACAAAGAAGAAATAGATTAAACTGCTTCTGCTGCCCCCCACCCCCGGCCTAGGAGCCTGCCTTGGAACTGTCTATAAGCTGCCTCCCTTAAAGGCAGAAGAAGGCACAAGTATATAAAAAAGTAAATAACTGATAGCCAAAATCCTCTTTTCAAGGTAAAAAATTGAAACACAAACATAAATACGTTCTGACAAATTATTGAGGCATCTATAGTGTTGTTTGTATTTTACTTCTGTTTGTCCATACAATTGTCTTCTCCTAAACTAGACCTTTAGATGAGGTGTTTTTTGTCCTGCCTCTCCTTATTTTGTAATGCATTCTTGTTTATTTGCTAACCCAGTGAAAAACCTCGTCCTCCCTCTATCTCCGCGAATACTAGCTGGGGAGTCTTATTGGGAGGAACTGCTAACATCCTCTGTCATAGCCTTGCCCAACTGGGAGTGGATTTCTATCTGCTGAAAGATGGCCAGAATGTAACTGCTGACACAAAAGTTGATCAAGGAGTAGCTACTTTTTCCATACACAATGTGAGCAGAGAACATGGAAGGATGTATACCTGTTACTATTCTGATATGCACCAACGCCAATCAGAGCCTAGTGAATCTGTGAAGTTGTGGATAATAGGTAAGAAGCTTACATCCAAGATTACATCCAGGTCAGGGAACCTGGTTGACTAGTTACAGCTGATGCTGACAGAGCTGAAAGAGGAACATACATAGTCTCTCTCTTTCTGAATACTTGTCTCTTTCCTTCTGGTGCCTTGGAGACTTTTTTTTGGCAATGCAGAAGGAATCAGCCTCTCCCTGGGAATAATATACTCTAGGGAATAATATACTCTAGGCTGCCTGACATAAAGATGCCACTTGATCAGGGGACTGCATTTCCTAGATTACACCTGATGCCTTGAGGGTTGCTCTAATGACATCTGAAATCTAGAGGGGAAGAAGCATGGGGGGGCATGTTAAGGAGAGAGAGATTCTTCCCTCCTTCTTTGTCTGCTCGTTGCCAACTCCTGCAACAGCAGAATGGTAAGTCAGGCAAGTGGTTTGGGGACAAGTGGAGGAAGGAAAGGATATCAAGTTCTTCTGAGGCTCAAATATACACTATAAGGCCGTTTCCACACTGCTTACCTTCCCTCGGAACGACCCGGAACATTGCGCAAAAACCGTGGAAGATCGCGTTTTCTCGTGCAAGATTTGTGTAACGTTGTGCAAATCTCTCGCGAGAAAACGCTATCTTCCACGTTTTTTGCACTATGTTCCAGGTTGTTCCTAGGGAAGGTAAGCAGTGTGAAAATGGCCTAAGCTAGAAAAGAATTGGAAGCTGTAATTCTTACCTTTGTATTGAAGATGGGCATTAAAAGCTATTGAAGTTCATATTCTGAGTGCTGGAATGACAATCCAACAGCATCACTATTAACAAGAATAGATTACACTGTATGGGGAGAATACTTGTTGAACAACTGGACAAAAACTAAGAAGATGATAATTTAAAAAAAGACAAAATGAGGATCATGGAATTGAACCTTTATAGGGTTGATGTTTAGATTACCAAGAGAATAATAGTAAGGAATGTTGCATCCTTCTAGTGCATTAAAGAGTGTAAATCTGTTTAGAATTGCACTGTCAGTTATGGAGATAGATCAAGATGGGTAGCTGAGTTAGTCTGTCTGTAGCAGTAGAAAACAACAAGAGTCCAGTAGCACCTATAAGACTAAAAAAAATTGTGGTAGGGTATGAGCTTATATGAGCTGTTCTGAAGAAATGAGCTGTGACTCGCGAAAGCTCATACCCTACCACAAAGAAGTTACTGGACTCTTGCTCTTTTCTACAGTCAGTCACTTTGTGTGAAAGACTTTCAAAATTTAAAGGGCATTTTAAAGGCTAGCTACAAGACTGAAGTTGATTTTGCCCCAAGAGAGGATTTGTGAATTTCCATTCAGGAAACAAGGATGTTCTAGAATGAGAAAGGGGGAAAGTGTTCAGGGAAGAACAGTGCAACCACGATAGCTTCCCTGCCGCCAAACAGTGGCCATTGCAGATTAAATGGCTGTTAAATGCATAGCCACAAACAGCAACCCCAAAGTTGACAACCATGCCCATAATCCATTCACAACAGGGGCCTGATGAAGTGATATTATACTGTCTGCCTATGATGAGCCTTTACATTTCTAAACGATCTTCTTCTGTTTGCAGATCCTGATCTGCCCAGGCCCAATATCTCCCTGAATTCTGGAGAAATGACATTCCTTGGAAGCAACATCACCATTCAGTGCTGGGTCAAGGGCCTAAACAACACATTCTATCTGCATATGGCTGGAGATCCGATCGAATCAGTGGAGCCAGATGGGGACACAGCCCTGTTCCACTTCAGCAGTGTGAGCTTGGATCATGCAGGGAACTACAGATGCAGCTACAGACCCCAAATGGATCTTTTCATCTCTTCAGAGACTAGTGACATTGTGAAGCTCTTGGTGTTTGGTGAGGGTAATCGGTGTCTCACAGAATAACAGTTTGGGGGGAATCCTCTTGCAATAACTTCGGCATTTCAAACTTGCTGTCGAGTGGATAATCTGTAACATTGCCATGGGCACAATAAGGTTGACTCTGAATTAATAGATAGTACAAGAACAAAGAAGGAGAGATGCAGATTCCAGATACAAAAGGAATGAGTATCTTCCACAGTCACAGAATCATAAGCTCTACATTGGTCCTTCTCCAGTGCTGGATAGAGTATATCTCACAAATCTGTGAAAGCACAAAAATGCTATGATAAGAATAATAAGAATAACAACAACACAACAACATTTGATTTATATACCGCCCTTCAGGACAACTTAATGCCCACTCAGAGCGGTTTACAAAGTATGTCATTATTATCCCCACAACAAACACCCTGTGAGGTGGGTGGGGCTGGGAGAGCTCTGAGAGAGCTGCGACTGACCCAAGGTCACCCAGCTGGCTTCAAGTGGAGGAGTGGGGAATCAAACCTGGCTCTCCAACAGCAAACTGGCTCTCATGTGTGGTATTTCATGTACAAATCAGCTTCTCACAGATTCTTTCATTAAAAAATAGGGTCCTTTAATGTTTCAAAATAACAACAAGAAGAAGAACAGCGCTTATATACTGCTCTTCTAGACAGATTAGTGTCCCACAGAGCAGTGAACAAAGTCTCTGTTATTGTCCCTACAATGTAGCTGGGGAGCTGGGGCTGAGAGGAGTGGCTTACCCAAGGCCACCTGGGCCGATTCCAGATGACTAACCTGAAGGCGCTGCATGCCGCCATGTTCTGGATTGCGATGGGGAAAACGCGAAATATCGCGTTTTCTCGCGCGAGTTTGGTGTGACGTCGCGCCAAACTCACGCGAGAAAACACGATATTTCGCGTTTTCCCCGTCGCGATCCAGAACATGGCGGCATGCAGCACCTTCAGGTTAGTCGTCTGGAATCGGCCCAGCTGAGCTCATGGCAGTCGTGGGAGTTGAACCAGCAGAGTGCTAATTCACAACTCACAACCCAATCACTTAACCACTATGCCAACCACAAATTTCAGAAGACAGGGTGGTTGTGTATTTGTATACTTAATTCTATAATAAGTACTAATTATGCAAATCAAGAATATTTGCATCTTCTCTTTTATGTTGCATAATATATTTTGGGTTTTGCTTGGTGTGGGAAGGGCTTCTCCAAGAGGGATACTTGACATGGACCAAAGTCAAGATGTGTCTTGATGCCTGATTGTGAGGGTGTGAACTAGCATCCTGGGGGCCCAAATGTAGAGCCTGGGCATATTAAAGGCTTAAAGGGAGATGTAAATTCTTTTGTCCCCTTTTTAGCTTTTCAAAACTTGTAGGAAATTTGACAACCATTTTGAATGCAATAATAGCCCAAGTGAGCCTGATCTCATCAGATCTCAGAAACTAAGCAGGGATGTCTTTGGTTAGTAATTGGATGGGAGACCTCCAATGAAGACCAGGGTTGCAGAGGCAGGCAATGGCAAACCACCTCTGTTAGTCTCTTGCCTTGAAATCCCCACTAGGAGTTGTCATAAGTCAGCTATGACTTGAGGGCATTCTCCACCACCAATAATATAATGCATATAATCATATCTTAGGGAGTTTCCATCACCAAGTCAAATGCATGTTAAAAAGGTCCTTGGTGCCAGTTTGGTGTAGTGGTTAAGAGTGTGGGACTCTAAGCTGGAGAACCAGGTTTGATTCCCCACTCCTCCACTTGAAGCCAGCTGGGTGACCTTGGGTCACTCACAGCTTCTTGGAGCTCTCTCAGCCCCACCCACCTCACAGGGTGTTTTGTTGTAGGGGTAATAATGGTATACTTTGTAAACCACCCTGAGTGGGTGTTAAGTTATCCTGAAGGGTGGTATATAAATTGAACGCTGTTGTTGTTGTTGTTGTTTGTTGTTATTGGGCACAGAAATGAGAAGAGAAAGCCAGTTTAATTCTTTTGAAAGAGAACATCTGGATTTACAATAGTGGGGGAAGCTACTGCTGCTGCTCTTTCTCTTGTTGCTGGGGGTAAGACTGAGTTATATGATGGTGGGTATCTCACTTCCATTTCTTTTCCTGGACAGATCCAAGCTTACCCAGACCCACCATCTCCTTCAGCTCCAGTGAGTCAGTTGCCCTGGGGGGGCAGATCAATATCCTGTGTGAAATTCAAGATGGACCAGCAATTTTCTACCTTCATAAAGATGGAGAGTCTGGGCCAGAATGGCCTATGACATCTGAATGGGATGTGGGTAAATTTTCCATTAACAAACTCGGCTGGGAGCACCAAGGGAACTACAGCTGCAGCTATGAATTTGTTGAAAAACGTTTTGTCTTCTCTGCACACAGTGATTCCCTGGAGCTTCTGGTATCAGGTGCAGTACCTGGTTTATACAAAACTAGCTGCCTCTCTGCTTTTATTTTATTATACTTATTTATTAAAACATTTTACCCCACCTTTCCTCATGGTTTCAAGGTAGCTTACATTAATAGATTAAAAACATTTACAGTTAAAATCAAAATAAAATAATCACACACACGCCTTAACAAATGCTTGTTATTTAAACTAAAGCCCTGGCAAACCAATAGGATTTGCAGTGCTTCCTAAAGATCTCCAAGGTGGAAGCTCCCCTCATCTCTTCAGGGAGCTCATTCCACAGAGTATGGAGCCCATTCCACAACAGAAAAGGCCTCAGCTCTGGCTAGGGATCCCATTCCCAAATTGGGCCCATTCAAAACCTAAATCAACCCACTGCAAAGTGCACACTTGCCCCTGCACCGGTGCAATGATGTCACTTTCAAGAAACGACGTCATTGCACAGGTACGGGGGGGGGGTACATATTATGGGAACGATGAAAAGCTAAGTGCTGGGTGTCCCCCCCCCGCCCCATCTGGAGGGTAAGGGGACTTGACAACCCTAGCTCTGGCCAAGGCCAGACCCCCAGGCCTGAGCTCTGGTGGGATCACCAGCAGGTGGCTGCCTGAAGGCCATAGCTGGTGCATAGGGACATATGGAAGGAGACGGTCCTGTTATCTGTATTATAGGCAATGAGAGTTAGAAAAATGACAAAGCAGTGCCCCACTATATTATGATCTAGGCCCTAATGCCATAGCACAGTGAACAGGATTCCGCCAATGGACAACATGAATTCAAATAGTGCTACTGCAGGATGTTATCACTTCACCCAGGTGTGACATAATATTTCCCCAGTCAGCAATTTCAAGAAAACTCATTCCATCCATGTAAAGGTACTTACAGTATCTCAGTGGAAAAGAGTGGGGGATAGAAGGACACAATCCCCAAAGAAAAAAATGAGCACACTGGACAGAAAGATAGAGATCTATGATGTATTTCCTAATGTGAGGTTTGTTCCTGCACTATAGTTTATGTGTTTGATGGTGGTGTACTCTGCTGTGATGGACAAACTGTGATCTGCACATCAGACAAGCCTGGGTTCAGGGCAGCAGTTAGGAAGATATCTTCTGGGTTAGTGTTAGGTTTGTGGTGTGTTAAGGATTAACACTGAAGTTGATGCTAAACAACATGGCCGTCGCTCTAATTCAATAGGGTAGATTTCTCTAATCACTTCTGATCTTTTGTGATCCTCTCTGGCAGTTGTAGTTGCGTAGCATGAATATCTTTCTACCATGCAAAACAATTTGTACTTTATGGCTAGTGTGGGTCAAATGCAATTCTGTCCTGCTTGCAGGTAGAAAAAGGGCAAGCATTGGAAGAACTGTGTAGACTATCGGAACACTCTGTTCACACATGAGATTTGCCCATGGGAGCACATGCTCAAAGATGGTCACATGGATAGAAAGGATATTGTGTGAACGGGATCTGAATGTACATGCGCGTGTATTTGCATGCACACACAGAGCACTGCTTCCTGGATGGTCTGCCCTTTTGCAAAACATCACTAGGGGAATGAAAATCTCTTCATTTCCTTATGCAGTGTACAAATCCTGATTTTTTTCATCTCATTTCAGATTATACTTACACCAACATTCTCCGCTTAGTCGTAGGAGGCCTGATCCTCCTCATCCTCTTCCTCCTTACCTATTGTGATAGCAGATGAGAGCACTTTTGACAGGGACACAGATTGAAGGTGAGATGCTTCTCCCCTACCCACCAAGAGTCTTCTCTTTCCTAACAAGAAACAACCCTGAGTTTCAGGAGACTTCCCAAAAATTCCTGAAGATTTGGGAGTGGGGGAAGTAATAGCTTAACGGCAGAGCTGATGGTTAGCATGGAAGGAAGGTCTCACATTCAGTCTCTATCTCGGGCAGGTCTGATAAAAGAAGGCAGGACTCTTTCCTGGATCCATAGGAGAATCACCCTATTTGTGAGAATAGACAGTACTGGGCTAACCAGATAAAACCTTTGACTCAGTAGGAGGTTACTCTTTATTTTGACTGGGGCTTCAAAGAACTAAACAGCTTGCATTGAAAAGGCGAGATGTGCCTTTATTTTTCATACAGTGTTCCCACCCATTTCATGTCATCTGGGCCAGAGTTGGGGCCAGAACGTTGCTTGCTGCCATGGTCTAAATTACAACTTCTGTTCCTTTTGGCAGGTGTGCGTGTCTGATCAATATCTCATCACCGTGACTTCTGATCAACAGGACGTCAAACACTTTTCCTGAAAACCTTGGAACACAGCATCATTCAACTCCCGCTACTCAGAATAAAGGGTTTTTTTGTTGGCTAAAAGGTATTGGGTGCATTTGTTTTGAGGTGAAATACACATCCTCTAATTACAATGCAAGATTGCTGAAACTGAGTTTATTTGCAAATTTGGAACAATGGATCCCCCAGGAGGCCTGAATTGGGACATAGGCCATTTCCACACAGCTCCCCGCTGCTCGTAACAACCCGGAATATCGCGGAAAAAACGCAGAAGATCGCGTTTTCTCGCGCGAGATTTGCGCGACGTCACATGACTCTCCTCCAGCACCACATTTCAAATGAATCCATTTTCTTCCTGTCAGCTTTCTTCACTGTCCAACTTTCACAGCCATACTTAGTAATGCAGAATACCATAATATGGATTATCTTGATTCCCAGAGAGATATCTTTATTTTTAAGGATCTTCTCTAGCTCCCTCACAGCTGCTCCTCCTTTTATAAACAGGTTTTATGGGGGTTTTGTACTGCTACCAAAAACTGCTTGACCAGAAACAACAGCAGGATAAAAGAAATGTGTGTCTATACTATGGTAAACAGAGTTTTGATCACACTGTCTATGACCCTACTGAAAACAATGTTATGGCATCTGCCTATGTTAATTCTAGAAGTTTCCTTAACCAGAAGCAAGATTTCCTACCTCAGCAAAGACAAGTTATCACTTATCAGTACATACTCTAACAAAACTTATTTTGCTGAGGCAAGATATTGTACAGGCAGGTTAAGGAAATGTCAAGGCTGTTGTGAGGAGATAACATACTTGACAGCTTCAGAAATGTGTGATAAAGGGATATCTGCAGTGTCATGTGGAGAAGATCTGATATGGAGACTCAGCTATTAGCTCCAAAGGTTCTGCCATTTCCACACAATAATAGTTAGGGACCATAGACTTCACCACTACATTGCCTTGCATATTATCTGTTGCTCGAATATGTACTTTTATACTACGTGTACTTCATCTTTATCTAATGTCAGTCCTAGAATTGATTATGTTCTGTTTCAACAATTCTTCAACCCTGTATTGGATCCTTGCTAATGCTATGTCTTTGTAAAATCCTATGACATTGTTTTGGAAATATCCTTAACACTGTATGGAAATGTCCTTGATACTGTATGGAAATATTCCTGATACTGATTGTACTAATCTCAAACTATGTAATCCGCCTTGAGTCTCAGTGAGAAAGGCAGACTATAAATAAATAAATAAATAAATAAATACATGGGCCATTTTGCTGGATGAGAACTTCAGATTGGTGAGGACTGGATTGCCACAGAAATTGATTTTTTATTTTTATTTTATTTTACTTCACTAACTTTCTCCACAGTGGGAATCCAAAGTGGCTCACAACTTCTTCATGTAACCCTTACAACAACCCTGTGAGGTAGGTTAGGCTGAGAGTAGATGACTGGCCCCAGGTTACCCAGCAAACTTCCATGGCACAGTGGGGATCAGAGCCTGAGCCCCCCAGAACCTACTCTACAACTTGAACCTGTTGCATTGCATGGCTCTCCTACACTCTCAAAGCATAGAAAAGGTGGAAGGACCAATGGCTGGCAACTGCATAAGGGAACGGCAGGATTTACTATAGCTATCACCTGTGCTCAGCATTGTTCTATGAGTGGAGAACTTATGTGCCTGTGCACATGTTGCGAGATATCCTACCAGACTGCATTCGTAGGACCAAGACCCAGGAACAGTAGTGAGTGACAGCAGCCACAACAGCGCTTATCCCCTATGCACTTTAACATCTACATGCATGAAGTCATCTGGAGATCTGGACTGGGTTATCACTGATGTGATGATGCCACTCAGCTCTGTCTTATGCTTCTGGCCAGTCTCAGGGAGGCCATAGAAACCCTGAACTAGTGCCTGGAGGCAGTTCTGGCATGCAAGCGGGATAATAAACGGAAGCTTAATCCAGACAAGGCAGAAGTGAATAGAAGGTCTGACTTGGAATTAAAGGTGTCACCCATTCTAGCTGGGGTTGCACTCCCCTTGAAGGAACAGGTCTTAAGCCTGGGGGTGCTCATGGGCAGATGCCTACTGCTGAATAAACAGGTGGCAGCTGTGACCAGTGGTGCCTTTTATCAGCTTTGACTGATCAGCCAGCTGCGGTCTTGCCTGGGCAGGAAGATCTTGTCACTGTGGTGCATGCCCTGGTTGCTTCTAGATTATATTACTGCAATGCACTCTATGAGGAGAGTTTGAAAAATTCAGTTGGTGCAGCCATGATGTTAACTGGAGTGTGTTGTAGGGGCCGTATCACTCCAGTCTTGGCCTATATACACTGACTCCCACTATGTTTCCAGGAGTGATTTAAGGTGCTAGTGTTGAGCTTTAAAATCCTATATCAGCCCCCTCCCTGAACGTTTTGAGCCTGTGGGCACCTTTGGAACAGAGGATATTGGGCACAACCACAAAATGACTACCACTGGAGGTGGCGACAACCACAAAATGTCATGTAGGAAGGCTATGCATAACTCGAACTGTAACTCTTCAACATTACAAGCAGAAGTTCTATTTAACAGGTTGGCTTTTAAATGAACTTAAAAAAAATATTTCCTAGAATGCACACAGTTATGCAGCAAAGTTCCTTGTGTTATGGGAAGCAATCCCATTCCCCAGGTGGGGGCAGGGGATCTTCAGCTCCCAGCCTCTACCCCCCTACCTCTCACCTGGTCAGTGGGGGGAAAGGCACAGGAACAGGCCTGGGAGCCCAGCAGCATGCTCCCGTGCACTCCGGAGCACTTTCTCATTGCACCGGGAATGGCATCATTCCCGGCGTGAAGCAGAAGCAGTGGGTCCCACATGGGGCCGTTTTGATAAAAATTGGCTCCTGATCTAGCCTTGTGCATGCACAAGGTGAGTCTTCCTGGTGCACATTCTCCCCCCCCCCCCCATTTCCTGGTTTCAAGCCCAAGGGACCTAGCATTCCTAGCCACAGGACTGAAGTTAGTTCCCAGTTCCTTATTTGCATTTCCTGTTCGTGAACCCAACCATAAATATTGTGGATAATACACTTCCGGGTGGCGTGATGATGTCACTTTTGGAAGTGACATCATCTTGTTAACCTCCCCACTTCTGGCCAGGCTGGCTGGCTGCTCTTGGGTGGCGCAGCACTTCTGCAGGAGGTCACCTATGCCTAGCCCAGGCTGCCTGGCCACTCCTGGGTGTTGCCATGCCAATGTAGGAGGCTGCTCGGGAACCCAGAATGGCAGGCCACTTTCCCGGCCCAACAGCACTGCACAGTCACAGGAGGCTGGGCGTCTGGGCTGGGCAATCGACTGGGGAGGGGCCAGGCCGGCCAGGTGTTGAGTATATGGGGGACTGTTTTCCCAGACAGTCCCCCCAAATACCAGACTGTCGGGGCCAAAACTGGACACATGACAACCCTACTTACAACTACCCATTATCACGTCTGGGTTCATTGTCACTTCACTGGTCATTTTCCTGAGTCTCCTGAATGTGGGGAAGTGTGACTGGGGGTGGTCCAAAGATTGTGTTGAGGTACAGCTACCTCCAGTTTCTGCATGTGTCTTTTTCTTGGGATCATCCCACTTTGGAGCTCCTAGCACAAGAACTGGGCTTTAGCCCAGGAAACAGCACTGGTCCCCTTGGAGGACAGAGTCCCCTGAATATGGGGGTGTATGGTGGTCCAAACTGTATTTTGGGCTGCAGAGCTTTTCAATTATCCACAATATTTGTGGTGGGGTTTGTGAATAGGAAATGCGACTAAGGAACTGGGAACTGGGAACCAGCGTTAGCCTCTTCTTTTCATCTTCAGAGGCCCTGCTTCGAGTGCCCCACCTTCTGATGGCAACCTGGGAGTGGGCCTTCTCAGTTGGGGCACAAAAACTCTGGAGCTCTCTTCCCAGGGAAATTTATCTGTCCCTTTCTGTTGCCATCTTTCACCAGGAGATGAATTCTTGTTTGGCATTTCCTCAGCATTTCCTCCCTCCTTCCTGTCCACCCCCACCCCCTGTTTTGCTGCTACGGTAAAGGAAGGATGATATAAAACTACAAAGAAACCTGGTTCACATATTTATGTGTTTGCATTGTAGGCAGCATACCAGAAAGTAGGAGAACATGAAAAATTAGTCCAGAGATGGTCAAGGATTCTCTCTTCTACTTCAGAGCTACGTTTTAAAAATTGTTTATCATTTCCTTAACAGAAATCAAGTTCGCATTATGTACTTTCCCATATTAATGGAATCGCTTATTACGACTTTTCTGCTTGACTTTTAATATATGTCTACTTTTTATGACATTTGATCACAAGAGATCTTTTCTGCAGATTAAGGCAGCCTGAAAAAGGCACAGGAACTGGGGTAGGGGGGCAGATGATACCAATGTCAGATTTGCGAAGTATCAGATGTAATTTGGGGCCTTGCGAAGAATATTATAGTAAGAAGGAAGTGTGAACATTTAGTGGCATTGGAACTGCAACCTCACTCTATCATGATGCCTGCTTTCTCCATTCTCTTCTTTTGGTGAGAATCACAAAGGACAAGGAGTGGCGAGAAGGGCATTTGGAGCTTCACTGGGTCACTGAGAGAAGGTCATTGGAAAGAAGGTCATTTACCAGTGCAAGTGTGTATGAGAGAAAGAGACAAGTTGTCAGGTTTCATTTGTGAAATGACAGCTGCTGGCTTGGAAAGTGCAGCCCTTTTGCTCAATCCTGACCAAAAAATGCAGTCTGTCTGTTAGAAAATGTTTCCTCTTCTAATTATGATTACTTAGAGGTGAGGGGAAAGGTGCTTTCTACTCATATTTCTTGGTGCGTCTTGGAGGGATGTGTTAAAGTCTCAGATTAATCTTGTCTGTCTGTATGACAGGATGATGTGTGAGGATGTCAGAATGACTGAATGATGTGTGAGGATGGGGGAATGGATACTGCAGCCTGATAGGAAACTCATGGGCACATGTCCTGTGGAGTAATGGCTTTTTCTTCTTTCCAGGATGCTTTGTAGCTTATCAGGAATAGATGGCCAAAGGTAAGAATGCAGTAAGAATGTTACTCCAGCAATTTTTACCGAGGGAGCTTTTAAATGTCTTGGAGTTTTCAAATATCTTGTGCCTTTTGCATCCGGGAGAAAGCTTTTGTTCTGTCTAATTGACTCAATCCTTTTCCATGTGCAGAGAATTGGGTTAATTGGTTCTTAGCATTTGTTGGATATAACAATGAAATCAGCAGCTTGGCTGCTTTGCCATGTGGCCAGTACATTTGTTAGCCCATGGCATGAGGCACAATTTCCCCCCCGCACAGTTTGTCACGATGCCACACAGGACAATAAAGGTAAATAGTTGCCCTCTGGTGCCTACATTCCCTTTGTAACCTGTATCTCACTGGCATCATATGATTTACCTAAAAATGAACAAGAAATGCCCTTTCCGGCTACAAGTGCTGTGACCAAAATATTTATGATTGTGAGAGATAAGGCTAAGGAGTGGGTGTTCTCCCAGTAGATTTTAGCAGCCTGACTGTCTCATGGGGGCTGTGCAGTCTATTAGTCTCAGGGGAGGGGTCATGTAAAGGTTGAAATGGGAAAAATCACCACAGGCAAAACTTATGAAAGATATCGACCAGATAGGATTGCCTGGCTTAGATTGGCAACCAATGGGAAGGTTGAGGGCGGGGACATGGGGAAGGGCATCATTTTGTGTGTCCTTACATCACTTCCAGGTTTCCCCCGAAGAGAAATGCCATTGAAAAGGCTTCCTGGACCTAGATTTAAAATGAGATTTCGAATCAGCATGTAAATAAAGCAATTTGAAATAAAATAAAATAAAAACTGTGACAGAGGCTATGAAATAAAGAAATATTGGAGGATCTATGTAGTTTAATTGTTTACATTTTGTTTCAATGTGATCATAGAATAATTCTCTAGACTTGGTTGGAACAAACAGCCCCAGCAAAGGAATATCGTTTAAAGCAGCTCTCCACCCCTTCCAACAAATGTTTCTTTTCCTTCTTTTCTCGTTAATCCAGTAAGAAACTTCTAGCTCCCCGGATTTCCATCAAACCTAATGCGGCTTTCTCACTGGGAGACAACGGCAAGATTGTCTGTGAAGTTCCTTTCTTTTCATCTTTCTGTTCGTATCTAGAGAAAGATGGCCAGGAAATTAGCTCTAAAGAAGGTACAGGAGGTATTGATTTTCCCATCACTAATGCTAGCAAAGAACATGGAGGGACCTACACCTGTTACTATAAGGACTTGAGCCAGTCCAAGTCAGAGCGCAGTGAATCTGTGGAGCTGCTGATAAGAGGTAAGAGGTGCGTCCCAAAGACAAGCCATGTAGCTTTCCCAACCCAACAAAACTAAGACAACCAAGGAACCCACCTCTTTCATAAACTAGGTTTTTCTCCCTATTAATTGCATTGGGGAAATGGATGGGGAAGGGGGCAGCCATGTACGTATGTATTATTAAAATATTTATTTGCAATGTGCATCTAACAAACATTGAGTTAATCAAAGTACTTGTGATCTGAACTTAATGCATTTTTTTAAATGTTTACATCCTTCTTGGAATATTGGAGTATAATCAAGAAGACCAGAGCACTGATCTTTTACCCCAGTGCATTTTGGCTTGATATTAGGTTACACCCAGAGAACGTTGGACTAGATGGACCATTGGTCTGATATAGTATGGCTGCTGCTATGTTTTTATGCTCTTCTTAGGTTCATTTCCAAAATATTGTTGTTCTTTTAGCTTGTAATTTAGGGGGTTTGTAAGAACTTTAGTCTTCTCTTAAAGTGAAGTTATTTTTTATTGTAGAATTCATTATTAATTTTAAGATGTTTTATAGAGGTATACACTAAAGCAAATGAGACTGCCTTTTAAAAAAAAGAGACTTAGCAATCTAGGGACTATCAATGGCATTAAGAATGTGTATCAAGAGCCCTTTGATTTTGCAGAGGACACAGCAGTGTGAAATGTTACAGAGTGCACATCTGAATGCTAGGTGTTGCTTCCCACAGTTGAGAACATAAATCAGTGTTGTGACCTTTCTGACTGCAACACTATATGGACATGTATCGAACATGTGACCAGGGGCGGAGCAAGGGTTTACATCGCTCGTGGCTGGCTGAGCGCCCCCACGCGCGCACAAGCGCGCGCGCGCACCGGCCTGTGTGATGATGTCACGCGTGATGTTATCATTGGAGCGCACGTGCCGCCGCCGGCCCGATTGCTGCGGCGGGCGGCCTCCGAGCTCTCCCGCTTGGTTGCCTGCGCCGCCGCAGATGCCTGCCCGCGGTGGCTGCGCCTGGCCAGGGGCTTGTGCTGGCAGCGGCAGCGGCGCGGGGTGGGAGGGATAGGAGGCTGGTGCTTTGTGGCGCGCGCTCCCGCCCGCCGAGCCTCCTCCGGTGCTCCCTCTGGCACCCCGCGCCTGCGGCCACCGCCTACCTGGCCTCAATAGGCCCGCCGCCCCTGCATGTGACCAATATGCAACAAAGATAGTTTCAGGTGGGTAGCTGTGTTGGCTTGCAGTAGAAGAGCAAGATTTGAGTCCAGTGACACCTTGAAGACTGACAGTATTTTCAGGGTATGAGCTTTGAGAGTTAGAGTTCCCTTCTTCAGATACATGGGCCGTCATCACACAGGCATAAATTTAGCGCAAAAATGGCGCAATTTCCTGGCAAATCCCCACCTTATTCCAACACTGATGCGAGTTTCTCTCTTCTACTTTGATCTTGATATTCGCGATATTATCCGTCTCAGTGTGAATGTCCCACATCGATGTTTATCGCCTCGCCATGCCATAGGCCCATCCCTCCATCATTCTTTTCCGCTTCTCAATCCCAGAAGCCATTTCATGTGCGTCTTGAGTGCACCGAATTTTTTTTTTTTAAACGAAGGTCCCTATATCGCTATTGCGACATAACACAATAAAAGATTGCAAACTACTGAAGATAACAACTCAAACCGACTGAATTGCCCTAAGAGACCTATTCCCTTTTACCCAAAACCATACTTTGAGAAAAAGGCTGTCTTTAGTCATGTTCAGGTTTGCGTTTTTAATTTTTTTTTTATAACAGTATAATGTAATAGCGATATAATGCATACTTTTATCTGCCCTTTTTGGCAGACAAAGGGCTATTTATGGAATTTTAAAATTGGAAAATAAAAGGGTCAACCAATGTTCTGGCCATTTTCCATGGACGGGAAAACTGGGCAACCTATCAGGCTCGTTCAGGGTTGGGCTACTGTCATGTTTATATAATGAAATTTCGTTATAGCAGAATTATACGGAATTTTTTTTTTAAAAAAGGGGGAGGAGTTGCTTCTGCACCCATTCGAGAGAACGGCACAGAGCGCTAAGGTGTGAACAGCTGGAAGTGCAAAGAGGCGTGAGGTGACGGAAGGAAACATTATGGTGCCGATAGCAACGAGGATGCTATTTGCTGGAAATTTAATGGAACAGATGCCTGTGTGATGACGGCCATGATATAGGCAATCAACTTTTTCTTCTTTCTGTTCACAGATCCTGCCCTACCTAGGCCCAGTATCTACCTGCACCCTAGCAGGATGGCAGTCCTAGGAGGCACCATCATCATTATCTGCAGGGCCAAAGGTCCAAGTAAGAGCTTCTATCTTGATATGGGGAAAGATGAAAAAACAATGGAGCTGTATGAGAGTTTTGCCTATTTCCGCATTGATAATATTGACTTGGACAATGGAAAGAGCTACCACTGCAGCTACAGTTCCCAGTCAGGATTTTTCATCTCAGAGCCCAGCAATCCGGTGGAATTGTTGATAGTAGGTGAGGATTTTGTGATCATCTTATGTGAATAAATGATCCACCCTGTCATCCTGAGGAACTTCAAAATCCTTTCTGGGGTTCCTCTGCCACTATGACAATCAAAGGGTTGTCTCCAAATGTCTTCAGACCTATGCACATGGCAGGCCATATGCCTGATACTCTGCTTTGTGCTGGGCAAAGGACTATAGTGATTTGTGAGCGAGATAGTGTTTTACTATTCCATTATTATTGGGGAGGGGGATCTAAAATATTTTGGCTTGGATCCAAGAACCCCGTGGCGCAGAGTGGTAAGCTGCAGTACTGCAACCCAAGCTCTGCTCACGACCTGAGTTCGATCCTGGCGGAAGTTGGGTTCAGGTAGCCGGCTCAAGGTTGACTCAACCTTCCATCCTTCTGAGGTCTCACTGTCCCATCTCTTCCTATATGCAGATTCTAGGTTTCCAAGACCCAGCATCTCCCTGAGTCCCATGGATGGGGTTACTGTGGGAAGCAACGTCACTATCGATTGCCGTACCCAAGATTTGCCTAAGAGCTTCTACCTCCAAAAGCTTGGAGACCAGATGACTGATGAGCCCATGCAAGCTAATGGGACCACTGGCAAGTTCCTCATCAGCAATGCAAGCTTGGACCACCAAGGGAATTATAGCTGCAGTTACCATCCCAAGTCAGAACCTTTTAGTGTATCGGAGCCCAGTGACCCTGTGGAATTGCTAATAACAGGTAAAGACCTCCACTCCTCTAGCTTGATGTCTCAGTCTTAATTTTGGGGTTTAGTTCTATTTAAACATCTGGAAGATTAGTAACAAAGCGCTGTTCTTTTTTTCCAAGATCTCTTCTTGTTTTACACTTTACATGTCAACTAACAACACTACTACCACCCTATAGAACAGAAACAAGCCTTTCACTTATTTTTTTCATTCTTCTCTCTCTTTTGTTCTCTGTATTCATTCCTTCTCCACTTCTTTTTTTACACCATTGTATAAAATACAGCCACCTTCTCTGTGTCCTTGTCAAAAACTTTGTTTGCTGGACTATTTACCAACCTGTCTGTTGCTGTTCAGCAAGTTGTTTCAACTATTTGTTTGTCAAAATGTAGTACAATTCTTCACACATCTGCATTCTCACACACCCGCTGGAGTTGTTCTTCTGTGTGTTGCTGCACTGTTCAGCTGTTAGTTGTTTAAACTGACAATTAAATCAGTCATCAATAAATGTGGAGGGTTTTTTTCTAAAAAATCTTACAGTTCAGATTTTATTTAAGTTGCCCTTAGCGACATTAATGGTTGCTGCTCTGGTGGGATCAGCAGTGTCCTTACACACACTGTTACAAAAACCTGGTGCAAACCTATTTAGCCGGCATTTGAGTAATTCCGTGTAGAACAAAATGGACCTGATAATTGGCTGATATCTGACTGTCACAACTGAACTTAGTGAGTGACTAGGGTTGCCACCACAAAGCTGGCAACCAGCAGAAGACTTACCTGGTGGGGGACCATGCTGGCAACATAATGATATCCCTGGATACATGCTGACATCACTTCCTGTGTTTCCAGAAATGCTATCAGCATGTTGCCAGCAATGTTCTAGCATTTGGGCAAAACTCTGTGGTTGAATCATACAGCACTGATGTCGCTTCCAGATGAACTGAGAGTGATGTCAGGACGCTGCTTGTTGGACCTCCATTTCCCCACCATTTTCTTCACGCCACCCTGTTAAGCGGCAGCGGGAAGTGCCTGCTGACAGTAGAGGATCCCCTGCCATCAGTGGGAACATGGCAAGCCTGAGTTTGACTGATGAACACTGCAAAATTAAAGGCATCCCTACAAAACTCTTGGTTTTACCTTCACATTCTTTCATGGCTTTAACACAATTCCAGTCTACACTTTTTGAAAACAAGTTCCCCTTCTCCTGCTGTTTGGCTTTCAGAATCAAAGTGAGGTCAAGAGAAATCGGTCCCTGCATGTTGCAATTTGTGACATGTATCTCGAGCCTCTAGATTTGCCCCCCAAACAACTGTAGGCACAACCAAAATTGCAAAATGTTTAAGAATGAGTATCTAGAGCCCCTTCATTGGATAAGGGGCACAGCAGGTGGAAACAGCAATGGATATCTGGATTGCAGGTTTTGTTTCTATTGTTCAGAAGATTGGTCGGTACTATCAAATGTATGACTATAACATGGTTTAGTTGATACTGGGACGCACCTGCATTAAACTACCTTCTGTTCACAGACCCTGATCTTCTCAAGCCCACTATTTCCTTGAGGCCTACGGGGATAGCACAGCTGAGAAGCAACATCACCATTCATTGCAGTACCAATGGTTCATTTGTGGTGTTTCATCTCTATAAATCTGGGGATCTCATGAAATCACAGCCCATGAAGCTAGATGGTGATGTGGCCACGTTCTCCATAAACAACGTGAGCATAGAAGACAGCGGGGTCTACCACTGCTGCTACAGACCTACATTACAGACCTTTTTCATCTCAGAGCCCAGCAGCCACGTGGAGCTGTTGGTGTTAGGTGAGAAAGGAGGCAAAGTCAGCATCCCCCAAAACTCACAACTGTGGGAACCCAGTTCGATATATCTTTACTCTCCAGTTCTACTTGAATCAGGATTATGTGGAGTATAATTCAGAAAATTCATGGTGTGACCTGAGTAGGACATTCAGGAAAAGGTTCAAAAAGCAGATTCCAGTCTGAAAAAGGAATAAAGGCCCCTCCCCCCACATTTATGATTCTAGTCTTGTGATGCGGAAGGAGTCGACAGCATGGTGCCCTTTTAAAGGCTGTATGTTGTGATTCTGTTGGAATAAACAGAAGTTTAGAATGTAATACTGGTTACAGAAATTGGCTCCCTGCGTACATCAGCTTTCATTTTATAAAAGAGCAAGGCTCTAGTTCATTTGGAGGCAAAGATCAAATTGAACTGTGTGGGCAGCGATGCCAGCAGAAATCTCAGAAAGCAGATGAGTGGCTGATTTTTCTAGTTGTTGTGCAAATCTATTACACGGATAAATTATGTGAATTAGGATTGTTCCCCGTAGTTTCTCTTATTTTCCATATTTTCCTGGAAGGGGAAAGGCATTATTAAGGGATCTAAATCCTCAGATCCCTGGAAATTCTGATCAGCTCCTCATTTGCCTTCTAAGATTTCAGCAAGTCTTGTCCATACACTTTTACAAATATGTCTTTGTTGACATTTTTTTCACGACACACTGAACATTGAGATGCAAGGGAAGGTGAATTCTGCATGTAATACTTTCTTCTAAGCTAGCACGGCCTCACAAGGGACATATAACCTTACTCTGAACTCCAAGACAGAAAATCCAGGCAGTTTCCTTTCAACACGTGAGCTAGAGAGATGGGGAAGAATATAAATACAGCTCCTAGCTTCCATTGCTATCTCAGAATTCATTGACCTCGTGGAACTGCTAACATTAGGTAAGACTTTGCTTTACTAAATGCTATTTCCAGATGGATACATTTCCTGGACCACAGCCTAGATGGGTCTTAACACTGGCCCACGATAATCTGAACTGAACTGCCTGGTGGCCCGAATGTTGGGCCGTCGTCACACGGGCATCTCTTCCGTTAAATTTACAGCATATAGCGTCCTACCTGTTATCGGCACAGTAACGTTTCTTTGGGTCACCTAACAGCTCTTCGCGCCACCAGCTGTCCACACCGAAGCACTCTGTTCTGTTCTCTCTAACCGCGCAGAAGCAGCTCCTCCCCCTCCCCTTTTTTATTATTCTGGCGTTTAATTCCGCTATAACGGAATAACAGCATATAAACATTCCGTTAGAGCAAAACATTACGACCCTTTTGTTTTTCCAACATTGAAATTATATAAATAGCCGTTTGCCCACAGAAAACTCCCTGTCCGGCATGATCCCCATCACTGAAGACTCTGCCATGGCGATTCAGTCATTTTTACTTCAGCAGAAAGTTTGCATTGTGTTATGTCGTTATGGCGTTATAAGGACATAATAAAATAAAAAAAGGGGGAGTCGCAGGAAGAAATGGATTCTGGGATTGAAGGGAGGGCATAGGACGTTGCGAGGCGAAATACATCGATGTGAGGCATTCACACTGAGGCACAAAATAGCGCAACTATCCAGCACAAAGCAGAAGAGAGAAAATCGCTACAGTGTTGGAATAAGGTGGGTGTTTGCCGGGAAATAGCACCATTTTAGCGCTAAATAAAAGCCCATGTGACGATGGCCTTGGTCTTGGACCGATAGGTTTTAAGAGAGATGGAACCAGCTCTTTTGGTGCTATACATACAAAGTGTATTTCCTGCACTTCAGTCAGGAAGCTATTTAGCTATTTCTTCCCCTTCCCCATCCATTCCCAATATATTCATCCTGATACTGAGCGGTAACCTAGTCTCTGGCATAAGTACCTGCGATAGGTAATCTGTGCTCATTTTGAAAGAACATTTGTCTTAACAGAAGCAGGAGAAACATTGTCCCAGATGGAGCTCCCTGCCTTGAGGCTGAGGACAGCACCCAGTCATGGGCATACCACTTACTGTTTCCCTCTTTGTTCAGATCCCAGCTTACCTAGGCCTGAAATCTCCATCATCCTCACTGGCCAGGCTGCCCTTGGAGGACAAGTCAATATCAAGTGTGAAAGTAAAGATGGACCTGCAAGGTTCTTTCTCCATAAGGCTGAAGACTCAACATTGAAGTGGCCCATGAAGAATGTGTGGGATGTGGGAGAAATTTCCATCAGCAACATCAGCTGTAAGCACCAGGGGAACTATAGCTGCAGCTATGCATTGGATATAAGACCATCTGCATTTTCAGCCCACAGTGATCCTATGGAGCTTTGGGTATCAGGTGCGCACTCTGACTGTTCTTCTAGTCGTCCAGTCTACTGTATTCTCTACCCCAAGCCAAACGTCAATGAAATGAGGTAGCCACACATTCCACAACAACAACAAAATCTGTTTTGCAAAATCTGTTTAGGTGTTTCACAACTCCTAAAGCAGGGGTCATCAATCTTTTATTTAATGATAATTCCTTTTAAGTAAATTATCCGGAGCTACTCCCCACCTCCCTGGCATGTTACCAATGTCACTAGAGTTGTGACAACAGAATGACTTCCATTTGCTCCTCTGCCAGAATGGACTCTGTGTGCCCTCCAAAATGGTTGCCATTATACCAGTACTGGTATCATCCATACTAAAAGAAGGTACTGAATGCATATGGTTGCCAACAGTTTAGAGAAAAGAATAGTCCTCCTGTCCCTTTAATAGAGGCTTAATGAGATGTTATTTATAATAATAATAACAACTGCACTTATATATTGCTCTTCTAGACAGATTAGTGCCTCACCCAGAGTGATGAACAAGTTAGTGTTATTATTATCCCCACAATACACCTGGGGAGCTGGGGCTGAGAGGAGTGGCTTACCCAAGGCCACCTGCTGAGTTCATGGCAGGAGTAGGATTCAAACCAGTAGAGTGCTGATTTGCAGCTGAACCACTTAACCACTGTGCTACAGCAGCTCTCTTATCATCTTATCAGATGATATTACTTATAACTATGCCATGAAAAGCTTCAACTGACCATTTCTACACATTGAGCCTCTAGTAAAGGAGCAGGACATCTTTCTCCAGGCCTGTTGGCAACTTTTTTAATTCAGCAACAACAGCAGTCTCTCACATATCATCCACAGCAAGTGCACAGATATATTATACCAGTTTGGTGTAGTGGTTAAGAGTGCGGAGAGCTGGGTTTGATTCCCCACTCCTCCACTTGAAGCCAGCTGGGTGACCTTGGGTCAATCACAGCTTCCTGGAGCTCTCTCAGCCCCACCCGCCACACAGGGTGTTTGTTGTGGGGATAATAATAACATACTTTGTAAACTGCTCTGAGTTTACACTGTCTCTTCTGCGCTCACGTTGGTCTTGTGTTGCATTGCATGAGATTTGTTTTATTGCATTGTTAAACCTGTCCACAGGTCTTTCTGTGCCATATTTTAATTTATTATTAACCGCACCAACCAAATGTGCCAGTTTACAGCTTTAAGAAGTACCACCATAATCACAAGATTTGCCCACTGCTTATAGCGATAATTGCCCAGTTCAAACATTATATTTGCTTCTATGGGCACAGGGTCTAGGACTCTAATTATACTTGTTTAGTTCTCATGATAAAAAAATGTACAACTAGCCTCTCTGTACTTACACAATTGTGTAAATGTGTCTAACTCTGCTTATTGAAAGGTCTAATTGCTAGGAAGAACTCTGTAGCGGAAGTGGAATCATATCCTCCTGTTTATATGTGCACAGATTTTAACTTTGTTATTTCATTCCAGAGCCAAGTCCAGACTACACTCAGATCAACATCCTCTGTTTTGTCCTAGGAGGTCTGATCCTGCTTCTTCTTGCATATATTATGATTAGGGACCACCGCTTCTGGAAAGATCAATGGACTCAAAATAAATCAACTCAGATTTCTCCCACCTCTGGGTCTCTTTTCTTTCCAAACAACAAATGAACTTGAGTTCTAGAGATCCTTCTCAAACAAACAAGAAACGTTTCTGCAGAAATCCCTTGGATTCTTTTTTCAAATGTGTTTTGCACTTGCTATTTTTAGCATTTCCCAATTGATTGCAATATCTGTTGATGGGCAACCTTGCATCAGTACATTTTTCAGATGACTACAAAGATATTTAAAGGATAGAAAATCCCAAGCTGACTGCAAAGTGCTTTTTAAACCAAACATGCTTTTAATTAAAAATAGTCTCTAGCTAGACTCTGAAAATGTCGCATAGAATTATCCTAAATAAATGCATAAATTTCTGAACTGCTGAATCATTGTGGCCTTGACCTCTTATTTCTTAGTCCTAATTTATAAACATCCTGTAAACAATGGCCATCAACAGCACAAGAGTAAAAGGTGCCATGGAGCTGACTCTTTGGTGTTTCCCCAATAAGATCAGCTGCAAGAAAGCAAAGGTCTCTGTTCTCCTTGCAAGCTGGAATTGCTTTCCTTTTCCTTATAATACACAAAGGTTCTTAATATGGGAGAAGCTGAAATATGTCCCTTACCCATTACCGACAACCTTGCACCATCATTGGACTTTTAGGCAATGAAATTCCTGACTGGGGCCTATAGAAGCAGTGATGGATATCTCCATCATTCACCAACACATTGAATGATGTAGAGACTAATTGTAGTCTCTAACCTTTTGAAGAAGAAACCACTTAATTGGACCTTTGGCCCAGCACTGAATGACGAATGTTTCCATGAACTGCTATCATGGCAGGATTCAGGGAAATATCGGGCTTGGATAGGTCAGGATCTCTGAGGCTGGAAGAAAGCTTAGTGTATAATATGTAGTGATGTATAACCCCCTCCCAAATGGCTCAAATGGCTGAAAATGGGATGGCAAATGGAAGGCGTCCATGGTTCCTTCCACCTGTTCTGTCAGTGGGTGGCAGGAGTGCTGGAAGCAGAACTGGCCAGTGGAGGGAGACTGTGGATCACTCGAAGCGATATCTCCTTCTCAAGTTAGGCACAGAGCCAACCTGGGCTGCGCAGACACACAGTAGCTCTGAGGAGTGACTTGTATAAAAAAAGGAGAGCCCAAATAGGCTAGGAAAGCGGCTGTTGGGGGAGGGAAAGCTCTTGCCTTCCTCCCAAGCCTTTTTCTCATCCAAAAAGGTTCCGGGGAGGCAGGGGAGTTTTCCCGTTGCCGCTGCCACACATACACACAATACTTCCATGTGCAGTAACAGAAAAGGGAAAACTCTCTCACCCGCACACTGCTTTTGCACAAGAAAGAAGCTTGGGAGAAAGGCAAGAGTTTTCCGTCCCCCAGCAGCAGCTTGCCAAGCCCATTTGGGCTCTCCTTTTTTCCGTCAAGCCATTCCCCAGAGCTGCTGCAGGTCTGTGCAAGCCTGGATTGTCTCTGTGGTGGAGTCTTGAAGGAAGTTCCACTTAGGGCCTCGCTACACGAGACGAACGGCACGGGAAGGAGCAAGTGGCAGGAATTATATTTTCACGTGTATAACAATAAGAAAGGAGCACGTGTATTCGGCAGGGCTTGGGAGGACGGCAGGTGGCTCGCCTTCCTTCTCCTTCCCAACTCGGCTGGGGTTGCGGAGAGCAGAGGGCGGCTCAGCCTTCGCTCTCCACGCCCAGCTCAAGCAGGGCTTGGGAGGACAGCAGGTGGCTCACTTTCCTTCTCCTTCCCAACTCGGCTGGGGCCGCGGAGAGCGGCGGGTGGCTCCGCCTTCGCTCTCTGCGCCCAGCTCAAGCAGGGCTTGGGAGGACGGCAGGTGGCTCGCCTTCCTTCTCCTTCCCAACTCGGCTGGGGCTGTGGCGAGCGGCCGGCGGCTCAGCCTTCGCTCCCTGTGCCCAGCTCAAGCAGGGCTTGGGAGGACGGCAGGTGGCTCGCCTTCCTTCTCCTTCCCAACTCGGCTGGGGTTGCGGAGAGCAGAGGGCGGCTCAGCCTTCGCTCTCCACGCCCAGTTCGAGCAGGGCTGTGGGGGGCGGAGGGCTGATCGCCCTCCTTCTCCTTCCCCACTCGTCTGGAGCTTCGGGAGGCGGCACATGGCCCAGCCTTCGCTCCCAGCTCAAGCAGGGCTTGGGAGGGCGGCGGGCAGCATGCCCTTTGCGGCTCAGTTCTGGCCTTCTCTCTACCCTCCTGCAGGGCGGGGGGGGGGGGGGAACTGTGCTCCGTGGCAGCCCCCGCTCACCTGCGGGCCAGCTGATCTGTGGGCAAGGGAGGGGGCAACAACAAGAGTGAAGTGAAAGAAGCATATGCATTTTTTCCCGCCTACAGCATGCGGTGGACATGAAGTAAAAAATTTTATTACTAGTCTTTCGGCCGGGACAGGACAGCATATTCCGAACAACTATTGCAGTCACTGAAATGTTTTTTCCCCAAGAGCTCCACCTAGTGACCAATTGAAAAAACTGTCTCTTCCACACATTATCAAGGCACCTACGAGGCATGCGCTGTACGGAGAGGCTGCTTCTGCGTCTTGGAAGACCTAAAAAAAAAAAAACAAGTGCAAAACCACGCACTGGATCAACTGCAGTGTGGCAGCGCTGGCGCGTGTATAGTCTGTAAGTCAGTTCTCGTGTCTACTTGCTCATTTCACGTGCCGTTCGTCTCGTGTAGCGAGGCCCTAAGAGTCCAGCTACAAGTGACACCTGACACAGGTTGGACACTTGTCAGCTTCCCTCAAGTTCTGATGGGAAATGTAGGCATCCTGGTTTTACAGCATGGCTCTCCATTACAGCTGCAAGACCAGGACGCCTACATTTCCCATTAAAACTTGAGGGAAGCTGACAAGTGTCCAACCTGTGTCAGGCGTCACTTGTAGCTTGGCTCCCTGAATCCCCTGCCTCAGCTGCTGCCATCTTTTTCTATATATGTATATCCATGTGACTTAAAAGGGGGAAAAGGTCATGGCCGCAGCACAACAGGAGGGGGAGCAAGTGGGACAGAAAACTCACTCATCCTTCCCAAGCCGACACTGACTTAAAGAATATCTCTACATAGTCACTTGTCCTGGCCAGCTGCAGCCTTCATTATTTCCACATCCTCCTGGACTGGACCCAATATGGAACCAACTTTCTTTTTAGTCCATCCAGCCTTTCCCCTTCTCTTTCTTCCATTCTTCCTCTCCCTTCTTCAGTTTCTTGTTAAAAATTACTGTGGTGTGTCGTGAAAAATTTGGGTTTTGGTTCTGAAAAACCCAGGCCATTAACAACGTCCCATCCAGGCCTATGAGAAAAGGCTCTCAAACACTCGACAGAGGCTTCTGGCCTTTCGCCTCTGCCCCTCCCCCCTCTCTTTTAACTTTCGTTTCCATCCGACTCCTCCACAAGATAGAAAGAGAAAGAATTCAGACCCACTGGAACCTCGAGTCGGACTCGTGACACTCAAGGTCGTTTCACTTCACCCCGTTATAGTACATCAAGTTCTTCTTTCTTAAGGTCTTTCGCTTTCTGCTGAACACACGAGAACGAGTGCCAAATGCCCCTTCCCAAGCTAAGGAAAAGGGATAAGCAAGAAGGTAGGATCCAGGGGGTCCTTGGGGAGGGAACACTCAGCCCCTCCCCTTGACAAACAACCGTAAAAGTGGGTGCCAGCCCCCAGCACCCCGCTGATGCCCTGGCCGAATGGTGGAAGAGGCTTCCAACCCAGGAAGCCTCCAAGCCTGGCTGCGCACATTCCAAGGGGACCCTTGCTATGTCATGACTTAGGTTAAGTATTGCATTAAGTGTGTCTTGTATTCATAGTTGTAAGTTTTAAGTTTGTACTTTGCCTTAAAATATAGTGTTAAGTATTCTTTCTTGTGGCAACCCTATGCCTTATTTCAAAAGGCATAGGACTTTGTTTCTTTGAAACAAGATGTACTGGTCTGGATCCTACAGATCTGTTCTGCAAGGACAGAGCATTGTATGAGGGGAAAGTGCTGCCGTGAAAGGAATAGGAAATAAAATGAATAGGAAATAAAAGACACGAATGAAATAGTTTGTCTGTAGGTGTATATCAGTTTTTTTACTTTCATGGGGAAAGCAAACATACATTAGCGAGCATATTATTTCACATGAAAACCTCTAAGGGATTGGGGGTGGGGCAGCATATTTGTCTTCCTGAGCAGCTTCGCTTCTCTCACCAATGATTTCCTTCTCTCCTTGGAGAAGGTGTTGCTTTGCTTTCAGAGAGCCAGTTTGGTGTAGTGGTTAAGAGCGCGTGACTCTAATATGTAGGACCAGATTTGATTCTTCATTCCTCCACTTATAGCCAGCTGGGTAACAACAAGGAAGAAAAAAGGGGATGTGGGGGAAGGTCCCAACAAACTCAACCCAAACAAGCAGGGAAACAAAATAGATGGGTCAAGTAAAAACCTAAAAATATATATAAGAAAGTATTTTATTATGAATGTAGATTAAAAACAAGTGTAAAACATAAGGCCTGAATGGCAGGAAACATGTATATGCTATAACTTGCTAAAACATCTCAAGGTACAGATGATGGTACAGTGCAATGACCAACATAAATAGACCAAGGTACAGTAAAAAAAACTGACCAGACGTGTTTTGGCCCTAAGGCCTTCCTCAGTGGTCAATTGTAAACAATTTATAATCAAACACATCCACACATATAGAAACCAATAATGAAATGCTCCTGGTGTTTTATCTAGAGCTGTAACAAAAGAAGAAGGGGGAAGGAGAATTTTTTAAAATATAATATAGTCTATTATTATGTACTCGAATTATCTATCTATAAAATTCAGTGTGTTTCAGACAACTCACTTTATACCCTGGTGCACCACCAGAGGGCGCTGCTGCAAAGGAAAGCCCAGGTAACTCACCACATCGCTCCAGAAAACATGCCTTGGTGGGAAGCCCAGGCAGGGAACAGAAGCGGAGCAGGTAGCAATGCCCTCCCGTGCCTTAATCTGGCTGGTGTTAGGTGCGGAGCAGGTGGCAATGCCCACCCCCACCTTAACCCAGCTGATATTAGGAGTGGAGCAGGTGGCAATGACCGCCCCTACTTCATCTGCCTAGTATTAGGAATGGAGCAGGTGGCAATGCCCATCCCCCACATTAACTCAGATGGTATTAGGAGCGGAACAGGTGGCAATGCCCACCCCCTGCATTAACCCTGCTAATATTTGGAGTGGAGCAAGAAGCAATACCCACCCCCTTTCAGGCAGCTGGGATCAGGAGCGGAGAGGGTGGCAAAGCCCACTTTCTGTATTAACCAAGCTGTTATTAGGAGCGGAGCAGGTGGCCATGCCCTCCACTCTTTCACCCAGTTGGGATCAGGAGCAGTCTAGGTAGATATGCCCACTCTCTGTCTTAACCCAGCCAGTATTAGGAGCAGAGAAGGTGGCAATGCCCATCTCCAGCCTTAACACAGCCAGTAATAGGAGAGGAGCGCTTGGCAATGCCCACCCCCACATTAACCCAGCTGGTATTAGGTGCGGAGAAGGTGGCAATGCTGCCCCCCTTTCAGCCAGCTGGTATTAAGAGCAGAGAGGGTGGCAATGTCCACCCCACCTTAACCCAGCTGGTATTAGGAGTGGAGCAGGTGGCAATGCCCATCCACCACCTTAAACCAGCTGGTATTAGGAGCAGAGTAAGTGGCAATGCTGGCCCCCTTCAGCCAGCTGGGATCAGGAGCAGAGAAGGTGGCAATGCCTGCCCCTGTCGTAACTCAGCTGTTATTAGGAGCGGAACAGGTGGCAATACCCCACCCCTCCTTATCACAACTGGCAATAGGAGCTGAGCAGGTTACAATGCCCACCCCTGCCTTAACACAGTGGCTATTAGGAGTGAAGGAGGTGGCAATGCCCACCCACCTTCACCCAGGTGGGATCAGGAGCGGAGCAGGTGGCTATGCCCACTCTCTGTCTTAACCTAGCTGGTATTAGGAGCAGAGCAGGTGGCAATGCCGGCCCCAACCTTAACCCAGCTGATATTAGGAGTGGAGCAGGTGGCAATGCCCTCTACTCGTTCACCCAGTTGGGATCAGGAACAGACTAGGTAGATATGCCCAGTCTCTGCCTTAACCCAGCCAGTATTAGGAGCAGAGCAGGTGGCAATGTCCATCTCCATCCTTAACACAGCCAGTAATAGGAGAGGAGCACTTGGCAATGCCCACCCCCACATTAACCCAGCTGGTATTAGGTGCGGAGCAGGTTGCAATTGCCGCCCCCCTTCAGCCAGCTGGTATTAAGAGCACAGAGGGTGGCAATGCGCATGCCCACCTTAACCCAGCTGGTATTAGGAGTGGAGCAGGTGGCAATGCCGCCCCCCCCTTCAGCCAGCTGGGATCAGGAGCAGCTGGGATCAGGAGCAGAGCAGGTGGCAATGCCCGCCCCTTTCGTAACTCAGCTGGTATTATGAGCGGAGAAGGTGGCAATACACCCTGGTCCTTATCACAACTGGCAATACGAGCTGAGCAGGTTACAATGCCCACCCCTGCCTTAACACAGTGGCTATTAGGAGTGAAGGAGGTGGCAATGCCCCCCCACCTTCACCCAGCTGGGATCAGGAGCGGAGCAGGTGGCTATGCCACCTTCCCACTCTCTGCCTTAACCTAGCTGGTATTAGGAGCATAGCAGATGGCAATGCCCACCCTTTACCCATCTGTGATCAGGAGTGGAGCAGGTGGCGATGCCCACCCCCTTCAACCTACTGGAATAAGACACTGAGCAGGCAGCAATGCCCACCCCCTTCACCCAGCCATAATCAGGTGCATAACAGAAGGCAATGCCCATTTTCCCTTCACCCGGCTGGGATCAGGCACAGAGCAGGTGGCAATGCCTTCCCCCTTTACCCAGTCTGTATTAGCTACTCAGCAGTGCTTGCCCAACACCCAGATAATCACTGCAGGAAAGAAGCTGCTACTGCAGGAAACCAGCATCACTTATCATCTCCAGGGTTGCCATGGTTCCTAGCATCAGCATTGTACAATAGTCATAATCGACAAATTTAATCTCTGGGGCCAGGAACTGACATACTCCCAAGACAGGCAACACTTGCAGCAGGGCCTAGACCACCATATCATTCATCACTGTTTCCATTGCATGAGGACAGTGTTTGTTGAGCTCTTCCTCCTGGGCAGAAACGTCACTCCTCACTTGTTGAGTGAAAAAAAACCCACATGTCCTTTAGTAACAGGAAGGAAACTAAAATGTGTTTAGTATCTGTGTAATCAGACCCTCCCTATGAGTCTCTTGCTTCTTACACGAGAGCGCTCAAGTGAAGGGAGACACAGTGTTAGCCGGGAGTTGTAGTTTAAAAGCTGAAGGTTCTGTCGATCTCCCCTCTCCGCAGGAGGGTAGTTTGAAAAGACAGGGCCCAATCATTCCTCAATGGGTTTGTTAATTGCATCTAATTAACAAACACTCTGAGGAGCATCTTTGCCTGCTGACTTTTAAAACTACTCTCCTGTAGAGAGGAGAAATTGACAGAGCCTTCCATTCTATCTTTTTAAACTACACGTCCCAGCTAACATTGAGCCTCCTTTCACTTGAGCCTCCTAGTGTAAGAAGTATCATATAGAGAGACAGTCTGCATTGTGCTGATACTAAACTCTGCTACTCTTTAAATCTCCCAACAATAAGGTCATGGGCTCCAGATGCTTTAAGAGTCGGCTCTGTGTGTTCTAGGTAACTAGAGAGGGAGAGGGATTCTGGGAGTACATGCTGCCCTCTGGGAAGTCAGAGAGAGAGAAGTAGCTGGGAGGGAAAAAATCCCTGAGAGTAACAAAGAAGCAGTAGAGACAAAAAGGAGAGTTCAGATGAAACCAACCTATCCTCCTTACCAGCTCTACTACCTTCTCTAGTATGGGTGCAAATAGATGTTGCACTGCCCTTCACTTCCAACACAAGGAAAATAGCTGTTCGTTTAATTCCACAGAAAAATAATAGTAAGGAATCACACACACTCGACAAACACACACACAGAGAAAGAGAGCGAGGGAAATACTTTCCAGACTTTGTATATTTTCTGCCATACCTTTGTGCATGTAGGTGTGGTTATCTATTCTGCAGAACGTTTTTCCTGTGGTCCAAACTCGAAAGCTGCTGGTCTCTCTCTCACACACATGCTCATTCACAGACATTCTTTTTTTTTTTTTTAAAGATTATGAAAGTTTTATTGTTCTCTACCAACAGAGACATTTTATACAGCAGACTCTGAATCTGGATTGGAGGTGTTCAGTCCTGGGGGGTCATTTCAGAATCTATTGAATATTTTATTCATCTGCCTGTTGTACTGTTCCCTTCTCAGACACATAGATACCATCCAAGAATTTTCTGATATCTTTGTTTTTGACTGTAGTTGCCTGCTGGATCAGGGCAGCAGAATTAGATACCAATTCAATGTCATTTCCTTCAAGGATCAGTTCATCCTTCTGGGCTTGAGATACTGTACAATTGACACCCGGCCGCATGCGCACCCGCCGAATGTACTTCTCCCCAAGAAAGTTGCGGATTTCCACAAGCGAGCCATTCTCCTGAATGACCACATTGATGGGGAAGTGAGCATACACAGACCTCATCTTGTAACGAAAGCCCAGTGTGACGCCCTTGATCATGTTCTGCACATGACTGCAAATGGTGCGAACTGTGGCCAACTCCTTTCTGTTACCCCACCATTTGTCAACACGCAGCTTCTTGCGCTTCTTTCCCAAGAGAGAGAGCTCTACGTTGATGTGGTTGAAGTCTCTTCGCAGCTTTCCTCTGGGGCCCTTCACAATAACAGTCCGGCCCTTCAGGCGAATGTCGACTTTGTCAGGGATGTCCACCGTCTGGTTGCTGAGAATGGTCTTCATTTTTAACCCGCTCGCTCACAGACAGGCGAAAAGCATTCACAGACATTCTTGTTGCTTCTCTTTGTAAGCTCCATTTCTCTAAGCACTGGTGTGGGTACTTGAAAAGAACCACCAGAATCAACTGCTTTCCAGCTGCACCCAATGAGTCGAAAGTTCTGGCTAAAAAACCCCCAAAACTAACAGAGGACTAGTCAGGCAGTAGGAATGGTGGACAATCTTCCCCACCCCAGCTTTAGTTTTTGAAAGATTCAGAATAGGGCAGGACAACATGAGGTTTTGGCATGGGGGAGAAATACTCCCCACAATGGTTTCTCTCTGTGAGCTCCTTACCATTTTGAGAGACAAGATGCAAAATAGGTTATATCTTTTTTTTGCTGATACAGCCAATGGATATTAGTGGTGTGAAAAGATCTGATACCACCTTGTTCAATACATTTGACTCTTTGGACAGGACTATATCAAGAAAAACACACAAATGGAATCTACAGTGGCTGTATATATAAAAACTCTAGAACTCTCATCAGAAAAACTCACCTGTCCCCTTCTGTTGCCATTTTCTACCAGTGGGAAACTCCTCTGTTTGTTTGTTTCATCCGACATTCCCTCAGTGATCTCTATTTCCTACTTGGTTTAAATTGTCATTTTTATGTATGCATATGCATATTTTATTGTATAACAAGTGTATTTTAACTTAGTTTTAATTGTCGAAGGCTTTCATGGTCGGAGAACGATGGTTGTTGTGGGTTTTCCGGGCTGTATTGCCATGGTCTTGGCACTGTAGTTCCTGACGTTTCGCCAGCAGCTGTGGCTGGCATCTTCAGAGGTGTAGCACCAAAAGACAGAGATCTCTCAGTGTCACAGTGTGGAGAAGATGTTGGCAGGTCATTTATATCTACTCAGGAAAGTGGGTTTGGGCTGAGTCATCCTGTAGGAGTTTCCCAGGGTGTGGAATGCTAATGGAGGGAGGCGTCACTGTATCCTGAGGAGGTTCTTTTGCATATGGATTGGTGCTTGATATGCTAATCTTCTCTGCAGGGCTATTGTGGGATGTGGAGTATTTCGTTAGCCTGGTGTTTTGCAGGGCTGGAAGCCATGCTGTATTCATCCATTAGTTTTAATTCAACCATTAGTTTTACTTGTTTAGATGATGTATGTTTGTTTGGTTTTAATGGTTTTTAAGACGTGTTTCCATTATGTATGTTTTTAATCTGTTAATGGCCTTGGTGGCCCTGATGAGGGCAAAAGGGCGGGGTCTAAATGTTGTAAATAAAATAAATATATGTGGGATTGGGGCGTGGGAAATCCTATCATTCAAACCCACATTTTTATTATCTATTATTTCCCTAGTAGAAATCAATCATGCATTATATCTTAATAGAGTTGCTTGATGTTTGAATTTGATTCAGGATTATGGCTGACTTAGTATGTGAACTGGTATCTGATCACAGGAGATGTTTCCTACAGATTGAAGAGCTGTCGAGAGGCTCAGAATCTAGGCTGGGCTGGCCAGTGGTGTCTTTGAGAGCTTCCGGTGCACTCCGATGTAATCTGGAGGGCTCACAGAAAACATTGCATCAAGTAGAGCTGAAGACAGCCAGTGGTGGTGGAATAGGTTCTTCGGGATCCCAACATTGCCCCATGATGTCTACCTTCTCCATCTTCTTGCTTTGGTGAGAATTATCAAACCTAAGGAGAGCTTACAAGTGGGAACAGGAGGGAAAGGGGTTGCGGCAGTGGGAGAGAATGATGCATAGAGAGATAGATGCTAAGTCTGAAGCCTGCCAGGAAATCAAACTATTTGTCCTGGAATCTAAGACACATGGACATATAATTCCGATCTCTTACTAGTTGTTGGTCGGAAGAGCCATCAAATTTCAGCAGACTTGTGATGATGACCCGACAGGGTTTTCAAGGCAAGAGACAAACATACATGATTTGACATTGCCTGCCTCTGCATAGCAGCCCTGGACTTCCTTGGAGGTCTCTCATCCAAGTACTAATCAGGCCTGACCCTGCCTAGTTTCTGAGATCTGATGATATCAGGCTAGCCTGGTCCATCCAGGTCAGCACACTTACTAGTTTAGGAAGTGGAAATATGTTTAATTGATAGACTTTTGCTGAATGTGTACATGAATTGTTTGTTGGATAGTTTTATAATGGAGAAATTAGTTAATCAAAAAGGACAAGACATGTAAAAGAAAGTAAAGAGTATCATATAGAGTACAAGTCAAATTGATTGATTTATAATAAATGTATGCAATGTTTATAGAAGTATTTGAAGTTATGCATAAAGAGGGACAAATTGTTTGTCCCATTTTGAAGTACTTAGAAAGAGTAAGATAGAGTACAGAATACCAAAATGATTATTATTATTATTATTGAAAAAGATAAGTTAAGATTGTCATACTTTTACCCATTTGGGAAGGAAATTAGAGATAGCACTATGTTACTATAGATAAGCTTAGAAGAGTTTGAAAGTATATTATAATAAGTACAATAAGTTTGAAATGAGTAGAGGGAGAATAGACAAGGGGTTGGAAAACTGTTGGAAGTCAACAAAAGGGGGGGAAAGGGAGGGGGTTAGAATTGGAAAATTTAAGGGAATGTGATTGTAATAAATTCTATATGTGTCTAATCCAATAAAAATTTTTATAAAAAAAAAAAAAGGAAGTGGAAATATGAACAGTCAGTGAATTCTTTTTGTTTTACTTCTTGTGAACCGAGACTCCAGCAATTGAAACAAGTTCCAGAGCTGTATTTTGATGATGCCTGGACTGTATGTCTGTCCATGAGGAGGATAAAGAAATGGACATTGTGGTTTGGCTGGGATTTCATTGTTGGTGCCTCTTCATTAATGCCTTTTTTCCCCTTTGCAGGCTTGTTGGTAGCTCAGAAGAAAGAAAATGGGAAAGGTAGGAAAATATTGAAACTTAGTGGGAATGTTATTCCAGTGGCTTTGACATATGGAATGTTTAAACCGGCCTGTCACAAGGAACAGCTTTGTCCTATGTGACTTCTCACAGTTTCCATGTGTTGTTTCACACAACCCTTCTCATGTGCTGTGATATGGGTTCCTCAATACCTAGTGCTTATTAATGCCCCAGTGAAATGTTTAGCTTGAATGCTTTGCACCAAAGGCCAATTGGCTGTTAGCAGCCTTAGATGTGTTTCACTACATTTGTGAAAAAGCTGATGGGAGCTCTAGCTGCATGGCAAAAAAATCAGGCTAGCATTTTTATGGATGTCAACTATTATCAGAGTTGAAGGGAGAACATGAATGGATGTGCATATAGATCATTCCATTAAGCAGCTGAACTTGGTTGATCGATGCAATCTTTCAATGAACTGGATATCATCAAAATTTCCACAATTTAATTATTCCCTTTTTTTGTCCTAAATCTATTGATCATCAGCTTCATCAGGTACTCCTGAGTGCTAGAATTTTGGGAGAAGCAGAAGAAGTTCTGTTTATCCACTCTTTTCACCCCATGCATCATTTTGTAGACCTCTGTCATGTTCTCCCTTAGTCATCTTTTTTTAAAATTGAAAAGTCCTGGACACTTTAGCCTATTCTCACAAGAAAGGTAACCAAACCTCTTAATAATCTTGGTTGCCCTCTTCTGCAGTCTTTCCAACTGTGCAGTATCCTTTTTGACATACGGCAGCCAGGAGGTAGGTAGGTAGGTAGTAGTTTACTGCAATTAGCCATTGGCTGTAGCAAATTTACAATTATCAAAATATACAGTTGATAACAACTCCATAAGCTCTAAGAGCTTCAGAACCACAGCAAATAATCTTGGTTGCCCTCTTCTGTACTTTTCACAGCTGTGCAGTATCCTTTTTGACATATGGCAGCTAGAATCATACACAATATTCTAAATCAGTATTTCAAATGAGGCCACACCATACAGGGGGCATTACAGTACTGGTCAGATTGTTTTTAATTCCTTTCCTAATAAGCCCCAGCATGGAGTTTGCCTTTTCCAATGCTGCTGCAACACTGCATAAAAACTTTCATTGACTGTCATCTACAATTCCAAAATGTCTTTTCCTCTCATTCTTAACGAGTTCAGATGCCTTCAGCATATATTTACAGATAGTGTTTTCCAGGGCTTTTTTTCTGTGGAAAGTGGTGGGGGAACTCTCACCCAGGTCAGCTCCCAGCAGGAGATGGTGCCCCTGTCACTAAATGTGCACATGCAAAATGCGCTCCCAGAACAATGCGCACTGCACGGCTGCCCCTCAGGAGCAAACCCACGATTCGGGCCCGTGCACACGCTTGCCCCTTACCTGGCAGCTGCGTACAGCGTGTCTGCCTGTCAGGATCGATCACACAATTTGGGCCTGCATGCATGCTTGCCCCTTACATGGCAGCTGAGCCCTCGACCATGGGCCTGGCCGGCTGTCTCCCCAGGCAGCCTGGAACACTGAACGGGCTGGTGTGCATGGTCCCCACCAGGACCCAGCCCGGCTGTGATAGTGCCCAGCTGTGAGGGCCACGGAGCTGTTGAGCATGGCCCCTGCCGTGTCTGGCTGGCTTCCCACCCCTTGCTTCCCAGGGAGGCTGCAAGGAGGGCGTGCATGGCCCCGAGCCGAGCCGTGGCTCCTGGCCTGGCCAGCTGCAGGGCTGGGCATGCCAGCTCAGTTGATCCAGCCAGAAGGGCTGCCAGGCGGGGAAAGGGATTCTTTAACTTTTAACCCCTCTGGCTTCAGCTGGAGCACAGGTACTTCTCCCCCCTCTTTCCCTCCTCCTCCAGCTTCCCTGGCTTCAGCTGGAAGGAGGGGACTTTCCCGCAGGCCAACTGAAGCAAGCTGTGGAGGGGTTGCAAAGGGCCCCTTTCCCCGTGGCTTGCAAGCCTCTGGGAAAGGGGCTGTTTAACTTTTAAACCCCACAGATTCAGCAGGCTAGCGGGGAAGTCTTGGACTGCATTGGAGGAAACAGAATCAGGTGGGCAGGGCCACTGACACTGATGACTTTGGAGAGGTGCCAGAATGCCTTTCTACTGTGTTCGTGCTGAAAAAAATCCCTGACTGTAGGCTCCTTTGACTTGCCAATTTGCATTTCTTTAAGGTGTGAGAAACTGTCAAGATTTGCATTTCAATGAATGGAGGTGGAGGTGGGGGGAAGTGGGATACTTTTAGTAGTTGAGGAGGAATGGATATTGAACATGTGAATGTACTCAAGGGGAACAAATTAAAGTGTGACTGTGTGAGCAAATGCATGGAATGTTGGAGGGAGGACACGTGAAGAGGTTCACTTGAGTGTCCCTAGGTACTTAGTAACATGTAAAGAGACTGTGTGTCAGGGAGACAGTTAAGAACCATTCCTGACATTCCGTTCTCTAGGTTTAGGGAATGCTTTGAAGAAGGAACAAAGAGGCTGCAATACCAAGAACATTTGCCTGGGAGTAAAAGTCAGTGAACAAAATGTAACTTACTCCTGAGTAGACCTGATTAGAGTTACTCCCTTAGTATTGTGATCTCCCCTAGCAGTCTGAAGTTGAATAGGCCACAAGAAAGTTTACCACTTTCACTGCTGTTTCTCTGAACCAGAACTGTGAATGAGCTGTAAAACAGGAAGTCCTGTGTTCAAATCCTGCCTCTGCCATGGACTTAGCAGAAGGTTTTAGGCAAACCTCTTTTTTCCATTTTTAATATGAGGTTAATAACATTTGTCTTCTTTATATAGTTGTTTGGTGAATTACTATGGCGACATATGGATGGGATATATAAATTCTAAATTAGTATAAAATGTAATAAATTAGTAGGTCAGATATTGCCAGCTAGCCATATCTTAGCTGTCCTGAGGAGGGTAGAAATGTATGAACTAATAGTTTAGTTAGTCAGAAAATCTTCCTTCAAAAGGAAAATTAACATGAATGATATTTTGACAAAAATGTGAGGAATGTGGAAGGTTCTGTTGATTGTGGTTTGCTTTAATCAGTTCATACCCGGCTAAGAGTTGGGATCTTTTTTGTACTTTCTGTCCTCACATATACAGTACATGATTTTGTTCTGTTTTCCTTCTTAATTCAGTGAGAGATTTCTCAATGTCTTCATCTTTGTGAGACCTCTTAGCTGGGGACTATCAGTGGGACAAGAGGCCTCTATCAGCTGCAGGAGTAATTATCCTGGGTTTTTCTATGTGACAAAAGATGGATGGACTTGGAAGCATCGTGGAATACTCAGTGCAAGATATGCTGAGTTTCTCATCTCGTATATGAACAGAGAGGACACAGGGGTATACACCTGTTGTTGCCGCTTCTATAACAATTACCAAGATGAGACCAGATGCAGTGAATCTGTGGAGCTTCTGATAACAGGTGAGAGGTTGATATTAGAGTGCTGTTCAGAGTATCCAAGAAGCATAATAGGCAGCTGGTGGTCTATCACCAGGAGAGAAAACAGCCCTATCCAGGGCTTTTTTTCAGCTGGAACACGGTGGAATGGAGTTCCGGAACCTCTTGAAAATGGTCACATGGCTGGTGGCCCCGCCCCCTGATCTCCAGACAGAGGGGAGTTTAGATTGGCCTCCGTGCCGCAGCGGCACAGAGGGTAATCTAAACTCCCCTCTGTCTGGAGATCAGGGGGCGGGGCTACCAGCCATGTGACCATTTTCTCCGAGGGCAACCCACTGAGTTCCACCACCTCTTTTCCCAGAAAAAAAAGCCCTGGCCCTATCCCTCGTCCATCTTGCCTCCCTATCGATGAAAAAATAAAAAGTTTTGCCCCTGCCTGGCTGACAATCGCCAGAGGGTTTTTTAATTTCATATTTTCATATCAATATACTATTTTAACAGTTCATGTAACAGGATCTGTGAATTCCCAGCTTTCATCTATTTAAAAAAGCCTTTAGCACCTTCTCCTATGGAGATATAATTAGTAGTGTGCAGTGAAAAAAAATTCATTTCAGTTTCGAATCTGGCATTTCAGAACGAACTCTGCTTCACTGTGAGTTTGTTCCAGGTAGCTGTTGCAGGTTCAGAGCTAATTCATTTGTTTTTCATGATCATGAGTTTCAGCCTGTTCTCTGTGCACAAGTTGGCTGCACATGCACACACGCACACTATTCTTTTCAAGGGGGGTTAGGGGAACAGTCCTCTGTTTGCACTTAACCAAAGCCCTCATTAACCTTACCAAGCATTAGTCCCCCTCCTAGTCTAAAAACACATCAATTAATTCAGTTTTTCCTCAAGCACAAAACACACACAACAATGTACCTGAGAAGACAAGTGTTGGTGGGTGAGCACACACTGGTGGGAAAGTGGTGGTGAGCTGGCATTCAAGCAGGAGAGCACTCTTGACTAGTGCAGTGCAGCAACATAAAAGAAATCCTGCCTTATGCAGCACTCCTTTAATAATTGTTTGTTATTTCTAACATGAGCCTTTGTGGCAGCCCAGGACTCAGAGGCTGGAGGAGACTGCTCCATCCTAAAACCTGCAAATGCCTGCTCACGTTGTTTGGTTGCTTGCTGGCTGGCTTTTCCTTGCATTGTGCATAAAAGTGCTCAGAAAGGGATTGGTGATGCCAGTGATGCTGTGCTGTCTGCTGCCCCCCTCCTTGGGGCAAAGCAAGCCTTTTGCGGATTAATCCCAATGTGTATGAGCCACTGCCATTGCCTGTTAAGTGCTGAAGAAAAAATGCACTCATGTGCAATGCGCATATTTCCCTTCCCACCAATGGAGTTAGACTATGCTATGGCTCAGAGCCAAACTACAAGTGACGTCTTACACAGGTTGGACACTAGTCGGCTTCCCTCAAGTTTTGATGGGAAATGTAGGCGCCCTGGTTTTACAGCTTGGCTCTTCATTACAGCTGCAAGACCAGGATGCCTACATTTCCCATCAAAACTTGAGGGAAGCCGACTAGTGTCCAACGTGTGTCAGGCGTCACTTGTAGTTTGGCTCTCAGTCTCTCCCCTTGGGATTCAATTGCTTGGTTGCCATTAAGGCAAACATTTACAGATGCTGCCGCCACCGCTGCTGGCCCGGTGGCTGCCTGTCTGTACTGCTGCTGCACAGTAAAAACCAAACTAACTGACCTAAAAACCGAAGTAAACAATTTTTTTTACAGTGGTGGTGGTGGAGTAGTTACAGCTTCATTTCTTGAATTTGTTTCACTGTTCCAGAAGCCGCTTTAATGAACCAAACCAGCAATTACTGGGTGTATTTCCTCCTCATTTGTTTAGTTTTACACACCTCTAATAATTCGTACATTGATACAAAAGCTTTTATTGCATATAGCCAAAGGCCATTACTGTCACACATGCACACACATGAAATTTAAAATGTGAAACTTGAATGACATAATTAAAAATCCAAATCTAAACAAAACTCATCCGGTACCCTTCAGATACAACTTTTGCTAGTCTCAGGTTAGCAATATCTTTACACATAACAACAACAACAACATTCGATTTACATACCGCCCTTCAGGACAACTTAACTGAACTACAATGTTCAGTTTCCACCCAAAGGGTGGAATTAGGTTAATGCGAGTAACCAGATTGGTTAGGATGGGTGCTGTCAGATAGGCTTTCAGCATATCTGCCATGCATCATGCACCATTTTGCTTCTGTGCCTCTGAGTACGTGCAGAGTACAGCCAGAGTTCTGTGGTCTTGTTGCTAACTGCATATCTTCCAGGCAAGGTGTTTTGGTTACGAGTCCCAGCCGAAGCCTGAGAATGTGACCTTGGAGTTACTACAGAGACTGAACTGCGCTCCTCTTCTTCTCTCTCCCTTCTTCCCAGGCCATGCGCACCAAAACTCCTAACTGCCTCTCCATCCTACTGGGGCGGGGGAGGAGACACTGACCTATAACTGATCTTACTTTCCCATCTTTAGGCATTCCGGTCAATTCCCTTGTTACGGCATCTTGATACTGGTATTTACTCTAATAAACATTTTTAACTCGTACACTGTGATGCAGTAAAGTGTTTGGGAGAAGTACCTGGCAAGACCTGACAGGTGCCCACCAATCAGGAAAGAATCTAAACATCTCAGGAGGGATCATGTCCTCACCAAGAGACTTGCTAGAAGAGAGAGAGGAAATAAGACCCATTGTCTCATTCACCATGACAGGAGGCCATTGTAGTAAGAGGGACAGATCTGGGGGTGATGTTGGCTTCACTGCCTCATTCCCCAGGATGAAAGGGGCCCGAATACATGGCTGTAATGAGCATGCCACTCTTTTGCAGAGATCTGAGCTTCCAGCAGGGGGAGGGGGTGGATCTACCTAGACCAAAGGAAAAAACAGGGTTTCTCACCTGTAACTGTTGATCGTCGAGTCTCTTCTGTGCAGACACACATTGGGACTGCGCAGGCGCAGGCCAGCCGCGGAAAAGATTTTTCTAGCTTTTAGAGATGTGAAGGGGACGTTCGGATCCACCGCGCATGCGTGTCGGTGTTCCCGCCAATTTTGAATGCATATATATCCGAACGTCCCCGGCATTCCCTCAGTTCACCTGAGCCGCCGGAGAAACTAAGTTAACGAAACACTCACAGCGGGGCAGGCGGGAGGGAATGTGTGTCTGCACAGAAGAGACTCGACGATCAACAGTTACAGGTGAGAAACCCTGTTTATCGTCTTCGTCCTTCTGTGCAGCCCCACATTGGGAGAGTAACTAGCATCTCACCAATGGGGGCGGGTGTGAGTGTCTACTTGAACAAGGACTGCAGGACAGCTGTGCCAACAGCCGAGTCACGTCGTGCATGCACGTCCACAGAGTAATGCCGGATGAAAGTGTCTGCAGAGGACCATGTCGCAGCTTGGCAGACGTCCTGGAGCGGCACCCCTCGCAGGAAGGCAGCAGCAGCTTGCGCTCGAGTGGAATGAGCGGTAACCAACAAGGGACACTGGACTCCAGCATGCTGATAGCAAAGTTTAATCGTAGACACAATCCAGCGAGAGATGGACTGGGCAGAAGCAGGTGAGCCCTTGCGAGGGCCAGAGTAACACACAAACAGGACAGGAGATTTCCTGAAACATTTGGTGCGGTGCAAATAAAACAATAAAGCACGCTTTACATCCAATGTGTGTAGAGCTCGTTCCCCTGGGGATGAGGGTGTTGGAAAAAAGGAAGGGAGGAACACCTTTTGCTGTAGGTGAAATCTTGAGACTACCTTGGGCAGAAACTCCATGCTAGTGTGGAGCATGACAGTACCAGGGAAAAACTGCAGGAAGGGAGGGTCACACCGCAGGGCAGACAGCTCCCCAACACGCCTAGAGGACGTGATTGCCACCAGGAAAGCCACCTTCTGAGTGAGCAAAGGTAGGGGACAAGAAGATAGAGGCTCAAAGGGCTGGAGCATCAGTTGGGAGAGAACCAGGGAGAGACTCCATTGTGGAATGGGATGAGCCCTAGGAGGGAAGGTCTTGAACAGGCCCTTCAGGAACTGCTTGGAAAGCCAGTGAGTAAAAACTGTCTTCCCATCAATCTGCTCATGGAAGGCAGAGATTGCAGCCATGTGGACCTTAACACTGGAAAACGCAAGGCCCTGGGAGCAGAGTTCCAGGAGGTAGTCCAGGATGACAGGAAGCGGGCAATTAAAGGGAGAAACCCCCTTCAGGGCCAACCACCGGGAAAAACGTGACCACTTCCTCTGATAGGACAACCTGGTGGACGGTTTCCGGGCATTCAAGATCACCCCAAGCACTCCAGAAGAGAGGCTCACTCCCGGTTGCCCAGAAGCCAGGCAGTCAGATTCAGTACAGCCACATCGTGATGCCACACCCCGTCCCTGGTTAAGAGGTCCGGGGCGTGAGGCAGGGGGAGGCATCGCCCCTGGGACAGGGAAAGTAAAAGGGGGAACCAATCCTGGCGAGGCCACCGAGGGGCAACGAGGATACAGTGGGTTCGGAAGGCCCTGATCCTGGAAAGAACCTTGTACAGGAGCGGGAAGGGCGGGAAGGCATAAAAGAGCCCTGGGGACCAAGGTATTTGGAAGGCATTCCCTAGGGAGTGGCGGCCAATGCCGGCCCGGGAGCAGAACAGCGGGGCCTGTTTGTTGCGGGCAGTGGCGAAGAGGTCGACCAAAGGCGTGCCCCATGTGCGGAAAACCTGGTCGAGGTAAACCCTGTTTAGGGACCACTCGTGCTGAGGCAGAAACACCCTGCTCAGTGCATCCGCTGAGGTGTTGAGATCCCCGGCAATGTGCACGGCTCTGGGAAGGACGTTGTTGACCATGGCCCAATTCCATAGAGTCGTTGCCTCCTTGCAGAGCTTGAGCGAGACCGTTCCTCCCTGCTTGTTGAGGTAGTAGCAGGCCGTGGTATTGTCCGACAGGACCTGAACCCTCCTGTTCCGAATGGCATCTGCAAAAGAAGCGAGGGAGTAACGGATCGCCCTAAGCTCAAGAAGGTTGATATGCATGGATGCCTCAGATGGGGACCAGATGCCCTGAGCCGAAAGCTGTCCACAGCGCCCTCCCCATCCCAAGTTGGAGGCATCGGTATAAACTGTGACCTCAGCTAGGAAGGGGCCGAAAGGACAACCTTCAGACAGGTTTCCAGGGACAGTCCACCAGGCCAGAGAGCGCAGCACCACCCTGGGGATGGAAAACCTCTGGTGCTGACCCATGGTGAGGGGGTTGTACCTCCGGACAAACCAGTTTTGCAGAGGCCTCATACGCAGGCGTGCAAAGAAAACCACCCCTGTGGAGGAGGCCATAAGGCCCAACAGTGTCTGAATCAAAAGGGCCGTCTGGTACCGGCAATGCATAAAATGCCGGGCTAAAGCGGAAAGCCTGGCCAACCGGTCTGGGGGCAGGTAGGCTCTGCCCAGCAGGGAATCGAAATGGACCCCAATAAACCTAATGGCCATGCCCGGGGCCAGGATAGACTTATCCCCATTAACCACCAAGCCCAACCTAGCCAGCACGGACAAAGTGAGGGCAATATGGGCCTGGAGAGAGTCAGGCGAGGGTCCCACCAGGAGCCAGTCATCCAGGTACGGGTAGATAAAGCAACCCTGGGACCGCAGGTATGCCACTACGGTGGCCATGCACTTCGTGAATACCCTGGGCGCAGAGGCCAGCCCAAAGGGCAATACGGTATATTCATACACAGAATTCCCATACACAAACCGCAGGTATTTCCTGTGGCCCTCAAATATAGAAATGTGGAAGTAGGCATCCTTCAAGTCTAGAATGGCTAGCCAGACGCCCACCTCCAGGAGCTCCATGACCCGTGCCAGGGTTAGCATTCGAAACTTTTCAACCTTCAAATAACCGTTGAGGCCTCTAAGGTCTAAGATGGGCCGGGAACCTCCACCCTTTTTATCCACAAGGAAGTATCTGGAGTAAAATCCCCATGGGGAAGTAGAGACATTGACCACCCGGACAGTGTCAGGTCCAGTGTGTGTTTAAACTGTACTGACTCCATTTTCTAATGCTTCTAGTATCTAAGTGCTTTCCCCACAGGTGCACCAGTTCCCAGGCAGCTTTCCCACCGGAGGAGACTGTTTTGTCTAACACCGTTCCACCAAGCATTGGCCTTGAAGGAGAGCAGCTTCCCAAGACTGAAAGATGTTGTTTTGAGAACTGTGGGGGGAGGCTGATGCAGATGGGAACTGTTACTCTGTACCTCATGCTTTGCCCTTCATTGGTAACAATGACTGTGTACCATCCTGAGTCTTCTATTCAGGACAGTGGACTATAATGGACCTTTTCTGCAGTAAAGTTTCCTTATTCAATCAATGGACTCTTGTTTGCTTTTGAAAGGGAACCTGTAGGAAGAGCCTTATCTAGCCACAGGCTGACATTTTGTTACCAATCATGCCTGAGTCGGGCCCAGCGGAATCCAAGGTAGTCCCGGACAGGGATCCTTTGTTTGATCCGTATGCGTCCCCCGACAGTCAAACAGCGCAACCCCAAGAATCTCAGGAACCGGTGCCAGCCGGGACCGGAGCTTCGACTTCTACCCCACCTCTCATCGACCTCGGCAGTGAGGGGACAAGGCCGTCGGCTGCCGCTCTCCCCTTGATCTCGTTACCCACCCTGTCGGAGTGGGGAGCCAGACCCCGAGAAACGCGAGAGCGCCGGGCCGGTGGACTACACCCAAGAGTTTCGATGGACGGGCGCCGAAGCCTAGAGACTGTCCCTGAGCTGGATAGCAGCCAACCGTGGCTGTTTTGGAACAGGACGACCGAACAGACGGACGGGAACACATCCCGCCGCGGCGCCCTGAGTTGGGATTATTCGGAACTTGCCCCATGGAAAGAGCCAACGGAAGTTCCTGAACAAAGTTGGGTGCAGATGCAAAGTCGCACCCATGCTGTAGATTCCGGCATCTCGGCAGTGACGGGTCTAGCCAAAGGAATTCTAGCAGCGAGATCGCGAGTCGATCAAGGAGACCCTCCGCCTTGGGGGCCGTTTTCCCCGGTGAGTGCAACCGAGGGAGGTTCCGTGATGGGGCAACCGGGTCCAAGCCGAATGCAACAGTTGGAAGCTAGGCTGATCGATATGGAGGAAAGTTTGGCTCATGCCATTCACCTAATCTCTGCGATGGGGGCAGGAGAGAGACTATCACCTGAAGAAATGGCTGTACAAATAGCCACCCTCCAAAGCGTTATGTCCTATCCAGTGGAGGACGCCCCGCAGCAGCCGCTGCCTTCGGGAGAGGAGGAATCCTACCCTGGAGAACCGGGAGAACCGCCCGCGGAACTCCCTAGATTAGACGAAATTCCGCCTAGCGGGGATACTCCAGCTGAGGTACCTGGAGAGACTCCAACGGAACCCCCTAAATCGGACGGGGATCCACCTCCCGAGGAGACTCCAGCTGAGGTGCCTAGAGAAGGGGAAGAAGGGCCAACCCGTCCAACCGAGACGACGGTGATACCCCCTCCCGTTTCTCCAATAACGGTTCGGCCGGATCAGACGGAAGAGCCTCCGGCTCCTCCTGGGGAGGAATTGCCGCAACAACCGCTAGAAGTGGTCCCCATTCAGCAAACCCCAAGGGAAGGTCTACCGGCACCACAAGACCAGCCTCTGCTTCCCAGAGTCACGACGCCGGGAGGGGCAAGCCCGCGCGGCCCACCACCCATCAGGCCTTCGCCGCTGCGGCCCCTTCCGCTTCGACCGCAACTAACCCCTTTGCAGCAACCGATACGTTTGCCACCTGATCAACCCGTATTACCACCTCCGAACCAACCGGTGGGGCCTACACCACTACGACCCCACCAACCTGCCCCTCAGCGGCCGGTCATTACTCAACCGCACCGGCCACCTCCACCTCAACCGCTACTGCCGGCACCTCCAGTATTGCCACCACCAGCCCGACCAAGGTTGCAGCAGCCTGCCTGACCACGGCTACAGCCACCGGCCCAGCCGAGGCCACCACCGCCAGCCCAGCCGAGGCCACCACCGCCAGCTCAGCCGGTGATGCCGCCGCCAGTGCAACCAGCACCGCTACCACAACCGGGTCCCCAACCACTTCCCCTCGTACCTCAAGTGCCATTGATGCTTCCGACGGACTTCTACCCAGCACCGGCTCCGAGACAAGACCTCCCGATGGGCTGGGTGAAACTGGAAGCTACTTTTGATGGGGATCCCTCCAAACTGGGATTTTTCCTAGTGCAAGTAGTGCAATTCTTCAACCGGTGGGGACACCTCTTCGGCAGCGAGGCCAGTCAAATTGAGCATCTTGGCTCCCGCTTACAAGGCAAAGCAGCGGACTGGTATGTAGGTCTATACAATATCGGGGCCCCTGAACTCAATACTCTCCAGGGGTTGGTGGACGCTATTCGAGCACAATACGAAGACCCCTTAGAGGAAACCAGGGCCCGAACAGAATTGCAAGCCATTAAACAAGGCAGCATGTCGGCAAGGGACTATACTACGAAATTCCGACAATTAGCTGCCAAATGCCCTAGGTGTGAGGAGTCCACCAAAATCATCCTGTTCAAGCAAGGGCTAAACCCGAGACTTCTGGACAGAGCCCTTATGCAGGACAATCCTCCTACATTGTTAGGTTGGATCCAACTTGCATGCGAAGTCGAAAATCGCATTTTGGAAGTCCGTTTGGTTGAACAACAACAACAAACGGGACAAAGAAGACCCTTGACTTTACAGAAGGGAGGACGGGGAGCTGGATACGCCACTCGTGGAGCGAGAGATGCTAGATGGCAACAAGGGCTGTGTTTGCAATGCGGACAAGCCGGTCACTTTGCAGCACAATGCCCCTACCGGCCTGTGCAAAGACCTCCGCTTCAACTACGGCGTCCAACCCTTGCTCCATTTCCTACTCTCCAACGCCCGATTCCCGCTCCACGAGCGAACAGAGGCCGCGGCGCTTCCCAAAGGCCCGCCTCAGAAAGGGGGCTGGAAGCGGAAGAAGTTATGGAATACGACCCCGCTTCCCCAAACGCAGAGGTAAATCCAGAAAGCCCCCAGTCGGGAAACGAGATGGATCTGTCGTAAAAGGGCCCAAACGACAGATCCACCCCAAGCCCGTCCCTGCGCGGAACCGGCCACCTGGGTCCATCTTATTCATGCCAGTGACTTTACTTAACCCGGAGAGGAAGATGCACATCCGAGTGCAAGCCCTCATCGACTCGGGCTGCTCAAGAGACATCATCGCCCCAGCCCTAGTCAACGGACTAGTCCTACCAACTCGTGAATTGCAAAATCCAGTAATTTTTGAACAAATGGATGGCACCAATATGAACCCTGTTACCACCGAAACCACTCCAGTAATCACCGGCATGGGCCAACACTGGGAGAAAAGGTCTTTTGTCATCAGCTCCACTGCCAAATACCCGTTAATTCTAGGCAGCAAGTGGCTATGTGATCACAATCCCTACATAAATTGGGCAGAAGGATGCGTCACTTTCAGTCACGCCAACTGTAAAAACCATCGCTGGAACCAAAACTGGGGTAGTGATCCAACTCACACCGAGAAGGCTCTTCTCACCCAAGAAGAAATAAACCAAATACCCGAACCGTACTGGCCCTTTCTGAATGCTTTCTCCGAAGAAGAAGCTGATACTTTACCCCCGCACCGACGAACTGACTGTGCGGTGGAAATTGTACCTGGAGCCTCACTGCCCAAAGGACGACTCTATCCCATGAGTCTCCATGAACGAGAGGAGCTCCGAAAATTCATCGACACCAATCTTCAAAGAGGGTTCATCCGCCCAGCCAATAGCCCCCATGCCGCTCCGGTACTCTTCGTGAAGAAGAAAGATGGGGGACTTCGGCTGTGCACGGACTTTAGAGGACTTAATGCTGTGTCCACCAACAACGCCTATCCCATCCCGCTCATCCGAGACCTTCTCAACGTCGTGGCCCAAGGTAAGATCTTTACAAAATTAGACTTAAAAGATGCTTACTTCCACGTCCGTATCAAGGCAGGGGATGAGTGGAAAACCGCATTTAATACACCCCTCGGACAGTATGAATACTTAGTTATGCCCTTTGGATTGGCGGGAGCCCCGTCTGTATTCATGTCCATGATAAATGAAGTTCTACACGAGTTCCTTTATAAAGGGGTAGTGGTGTACCTTGATGATGTATTAATCTATTCGAACACAGAGGAGGAACACATTCAAATGGTGCAAAAAGTCCTGGCCACTTTGATGAATAATAAACTACCCATCAAGTTGTCCAAATGTGAATTCCACAAAACTGAACTCACTTACCTTGGGTACTGTATCTCCCAAGAGGGTTTAAAAATGGATCCAGCCAAGATACAAGCGATCCAAGAATGGCAAACTCCCACCACCCGCAAAGAACTGCAGTCGTTCCTGGGTTTTGCCAACTTCTATAGAGACTTTATAGCAAACTTTGCCCAGATCACGCTCCCCTTAACCGAATTGTTAAAGACTAAAAATAAAGGGGACCAGGCTAAAAAACCCTCCTCCAAAATATAATGGACATCCGATTGCCAAACTGCTTTCGAATGCCTGAAAGAGCAATTTGTAACAGAACCCATCCTCTGCCACCCCAACGAGAATTACCCTTTCATAGTACAAGTCGACGCCAGCGATGCGGCGATAGGAGGGGTATTATTGCAGAAGGGGGAGGATGGGAAATTACGGCCTTGTGCATTCCTGTCAAGGAAATTTTCAGAAGCAGAAAGGAATTGGAATGTGTGGGAGAAGGAAGCTTTTGCAGTAAAAGCAGCCCTCACTAACTGGAGACATTGGCTGGAGGGGGCGCGATATCCCTTCGAGGTCTGGACAGATCATAAAAATCTGGAGGCCCTTCGAAGCCCTCGCAGACTGAATGCCAAACAATTACGATGGGCAGAATTCTTTTCCAAATTCAATTTCACTTTAAATTACCTCCCGGGCAAGACTAACTTTCTTGCAGACGCCCTATCGCGCATGCCCCAACACAAGAGCAAACGGGAGGAGACTGTAGACACGGTCTTCTCACCTACGCAATTGGGAGGCGTGGTGACTACCCGCAGCCGCGCAAGCCAACCCCTCCCGCATAACCAGGAGTGGAAATCGAAACTTAAAGCTGAGGTGGAAAAGGAGGGGGATAAAGCACCTAAAAGTAAACTGGCTCAATCCCCACAGGGGGATTGGCTAGCTGGAAGCAAATTTTACGTCCCGGACAGCCTCCAACGAGAGGTATTACAGCGATGTCACGATGCCCCCACTGCTGGTCATTATGGGTATCTGAAAACGTTGCATCTAATACAACGGCAATTCTGGTGGCCGGGCATGCGCAAAGACATTTCCCAATACGTTAGCTCCTACAACCATTGGAAACGCCTAACAGACCGTGGGAAATAATATCTATGGACTTTATCACTGATTTACCTCTTTCGAAAGGACATAATTGCATTTTAGTCGTGGTAGATCTGTTCTCCAAACAAGCTCATTTTATTCCATGTACTGCTATACCCACCGCTCGGAAACTAGCGGATTTATTCTTAAAACACATCGTAAAATTACATTCTTTTCCGTCCAAGGTGATTTCGGATCGAGGCGGACAGTTCGTTGCCAAATTCTGGCGGGAGCTTTTGCGAATGTTGAATATTGAGCAAGGAATCAGCTCAAGCCACCACCCACAAACCGACGGACAATCCGAAAAAACTAATCAGATTTTAGAGCAATTCCTTCGTTGCTACATTAATTTCCAACAAGATAATTGGGTGGACCTTCTTCCTTTAGCTGAATTCTCATACAACAACAGTGTGCATGCTTCCACTGGGGAGGCCCCTTTCAAAATTGTATATGGAGCTCACTTCAATCCCTTCCCGTTGGACACTCCCCCTCTCCATTCCTCTAGTTCGCCTGATGTATCTTCATGGTGGGGGGAGGCCACGCAGCAATGGACTCTTATTAAAAGACACCTCGAAAAAGCCAAACTGGATTACAAAAAGTACGCAGATCGCCATCGTGCGGCCGAATGGGATTTGCAACCTGGAGATCATGTTTATATTTCCACCAAAAACCTGAAATTAGCTCAGACAAGCCGCAAACTAGCGTTAAAGTTCCTTGGACCTTTCCCTGTGCGCAAAGTAATCAATAAAGTGACTGTTGCTATAAATTTACCCAAGAACTTGCGCCATGTTCATGATACATTTCATGTCAGTCTCCTCAAAAGAGCTCCCACCGACAACAAGTGGCACATCAAAGCTCCACCCATTCCAACTTTGATAGACGACCAAATACACTATGAAGTGCAACAAATTTTGGACTCTAAATTCAAACGGAATCAGCTTTTTTACCTCATTAGGTGGAAGGACTTTGATTCTGGATACGATGAGTGGGTGAACTCTGTACATGTTCATGCTCCTAGATTAACCAAAGCTTTCCATACTCATTACCCATATAAACCAGGGGGGGATCTATTTTAAGGGGGGCAGAATGTCAGGTCCAGTGTGTGTTTAAACTGTACTGACTCCATTTTCTAATGCTTCTAGTATCTAAGTGCTTTCCCCACAGGTGCACCAGTTCCCAGGCAGCTTTCCCACCGGAGGAGACTGTTTTGTCTAACACCGTTCCACCAAGCATTGGCCTTGAAGGAGAGCAGCTTCCCAAGACTGAAAGATGTTGTTTTGAGAACTGTGGGGGGAGGCTGATGCAGATGGGAACTGTTACTCTGTACCTCATGCTTTGCCCTTCATTGGTAACAATGACTGTGTACCATCCTGAGTCTTCTATTCAGGACAGTGGACTATAATGGACCTTTTCTGCAGTAAAGTTTCCTTATTCAATCAATGGACTCTTGTTTGCTTTTGAAAGGGAACCTGTAGGAAGAGCCTTATCTAGCCACAGGCTGACAGACAGCACCTTTGTTAACCAACTCCATAACATTATTGTGTAACACAACATCACAACATGTAGAACAACGGGGAGGGAGAGAGAGAGGAGGTGCATCTGTAAACATTAACTTGTAACCATGGGCCACAATGGACAGGACCCAAGTGTCAGAAGTAACACGTTGCCAACAGGGCAAAAAAGGCCGAAGCCTGTCCAGAAACTGGGCAGCAGAGGAAGTGTCCTCGGAGGCCAACAGGGGAGCGTTCAGGCTTAGTCAGAAGACCGAGGGCTTCTGCACCGAGGTCGAAGGCTTGGGTGAAGAGGGCTGTTGCCTGCCCTTGGACCGGCTGGAGCGCCTGGAAGAGTGACGCTGCTGGGCTGAATAGGATCGGTGACCGTAGGACTGGCCCGAGAAGAAGCGCCCTTGACGCTGCTGGTAAGGCTGGTAAGGGGTCTGGTAGGATCGGAACCGACCATAACGATACCTCGGACCCGACGACTGAGCTGAGGGGGCGACTCCGAGGGACTTGGCCGTCTGCTGATTCTTTTTCATCAGGGAGAGGGACTCATCCGTCTTCTCCGAGAAGAGCTGGGGCCCCTCGAATGGGAAATCCTCCACTTTCGCCTTCTTCTCTGGCGGCAGGGCAGTGGACCGGAGCCAGGCGTGTCGACGCAGGACCACCGAAGTCGCCATCGAGCGCGCCGCGGAATCGGCAGCATCCTTGCCCGCTGTCATCTGCTGTTTTGACAGCCGTATGGCCTCTGCCTGAAGGGCCTTCACCAAGTGGCGGCGATCCTCGGGGAGATCGGAAAGGTAAGAGGACAGCCGTTTCCAGAGGAACAGATTGTAGGACCCCATTATGGCCTGGAAGTTGGCAATACGGAATCCCAAAGACGCGGACGAGTAGACTTTCCTGCCCATGCCATCCAGCTTTCTGCCTTCTCGGTCCGCCGGGGCCGACGAGGAACCGGAACGGAACTGAGCCTGACCCTCCTCAGCCACGATGGACGAGGGTTTCGGATGACTGAAGAGGTACGGGCAATCATCCTGTTTTAAACGGTAGTACCTCTCTACCTTCTTTGCCGTCGCGGACACGGACGCCGGTGTTTGCCAGAGCGCGAGAGCGCTGTCAACAAAATCCTCCACAGGGGGAAACGCCACCGACGCGGGGGACCCGGAATACAGTGCCTCCAGCAGCTTACTCTTGGGCTTGGAGGTCGTGGAGGAGACGTCTATCTCCAGCGCGGCGGCCATCCGCATCATTTGCTCGGAGAACAGCCTGTAGTCGTCATTCGGGGACGATGAACGGGGCCCACCCACGGTGTCATCCGGGGAAGGATCAGAGGCCGCGTCCGAAGAGCACTCTGACGGGGACGCCAGACCTTCCTCATCCTCGGAATCTGAAAACTCCGGCGAGGTTTGCGTCGGAACCGAAGACCGGTGAGCGGTCGGGACCGACGGACAAGCCGCAGGAACCGACGGTCGCAGAGGCAAGCCAGGAGGAGGAGGAGCGGATGCCGGGAGCCCGACAGGCTGAGCCGGAACGGAAACCATCGGAACCAAAGGATGCTGCAGGAAGGGCAGCGACTGCTGGAACCACGCCACAAAATCCTGCCAGGAGGTCATGTTCCCAATCCCTGCGACAGGCTGACAAGGAGGCAGAGGAGCAGGCACCGGGGCAGGCCAGCGAAGAGGCATCGGAACCGACGAGGTAGACGGCAATGGAACAGAGGCCTCCGAAGGCGCCGGGGCGGAAGGCAGGGAACGTTCGAATGACTGGAACGGTTCCGTGAAAGACGGGAACGGCACGAATTCCTCGGGAACCGACGGAGGAGGCGTGCAAGGAGGAGACGGGGTGTGGAGACTCACCACATCGTCAGGGATCAGGACCGGTCCAGATGGAGTACCAGGTTGCACAGTCGGAGCCGGGGATAAAGTACGGCCCTTGGCCCTCGATTTCGTCTTGGCCTTCTTGGGCTGGGGTTCCGAAGCAGCCTCTGCGGCCGAAGGCTTGGAGGAGGACTTCGGCTTGGATGCGGAACGCTTCTTGGCCTTCCGGTCGGAAGGACGATCCCCGGAACCGGAGTCAGGTCGGGCCTCCGGAACGGGTTGCCCCGTCGGTTCCGTGGGGAGCTGCTCTGGCGACTTACGAGACGGCGCCGGCGACGGAGCGGCGGAGCGGGGTCTATCTCCCGAAGAGCCCGATGGCTTGGGGGGGAGAAGGTTAGCATCCCACAAGAAGGCACGGAGCCTGGCCTTCCGATCACTCCTTGCCTTCGGAGTGAATGACATACAGATGGAGCAGCGCTCGACAACATGCCCCTCGCCCAGGCAGATGAGGCAGAGCTCATGGCCGTCTGAGTGCGTCATTTTAGTGCCGCACTTAAGACACTTCTTAAACAAAGAAGTTTGGGACATAACGAACGGTATCTCCCACCGACAAGGGGAAGAAATACCGACTAGAAGATCACGATCCAAAAACTCCGAAGAGACGCTGAGAGAATAAACGCTAGACAATAGAACCTTTTCGTACGGCGGCGAAAAAGGAACTGAGGGAATGCCGGGGACGTTCGGATATATATGCATTCAAAATTGGCGGGAACACCGACGCGCATGCGCGGTGGATCCGAACGTCCCCTTCACATCTCTAAAAGCTAGAAAAATCTTTTCCGCGGCTGGCCTGCGCCTGCGCAGTCCCAATGTGGGGCTGCACAGAAGGACGAAGACGATCTACGTGTTCCCAAAATGGGGATTCCGTCTTTTTCATGGACTGCCAATCACAGTTCCTGCCACTGCAGTTTGCCATAGTCAAGCTTCTTCTGCCTAAGGAGCTTCTTATAGGTTGACCTTAAGGAGATGAGATGTCTGATTATTTGTCTTAAGGTGGCAAATGTGTTAAGTAGTGTACTCGCTCTTTCCTGGCAGTTCTACCTGATCAAATCACCTTCTGCCAGGTTAAGTTGTAATTTTTAAAAGTCTGTTGTTAGAGAGCAGAGGTTTGAGGAGCTGAGTTACATTTTCAAAGCACTTATTGGCATCAAAGTCATCCCACGTTGGTTCTTAATACAGAGACCAAAGGTCGACCCTCAACTTATAAGAAGAAAGCATACCTCCAGAAGGGAAGAGGCTAGAGACTTACCTCATTAAAAAAAATAAAAACTGGGAAGTCTCAGGACCTGTTAACTTACTGTTCTAACAATGGCTGAATCCACATTACCTCGGTGCATCCCTGTGTTGCACTAAATGTTCGCTAAACACCTGGAAGTATAGCGTCTTTCTAGCGCGATTCAGAAATCGCGCTTGAAAGACGCTATACTTTCGGGTGTTTAGCAAACGTTTAGCGCAACACCGGGACATGTTGAGGTAATGTGGACTCAGCCAATGTATCTGTATAATGCTATGAAACTGCTGGTTTTTTAATAATAAAAAAACAACAACTAGAAAAGCCTTGTTGACCCAGGAGAGGCAGTAATAGCTGCTGTTGGGGTATTGGGGCAGGGAAACTGCAGGAACTCTGCCATGTGGAAGTCCCATCACCACTTTACTGTATCAGCAGCCATTCCAGCAGTGAGGAAACCATCCTACTATATAAAAGGTTAAGTGTATTCAAGACAACTCAGTTCTTACCCTGGTGCACCACCAGAGGACACTCTGCGGAGGGAAGCCCAGATGAGGCAGCCAGAAAGCGTGCCACGATGGGAAGCGCAGGCTGGGATCAGGAGCAGAGCAGGTGACAATGCCAGCCCCCACCTTCACCCAGCTGGTATCAGGAGCAGAGCAGGTGGCAATGCCCATCCCCTGCCTTCACCCAGCTGGGATCAGGAGCAAAGCAGATGGCAGTGCCTGTCCCCTGCCTTCATCCGGCTGGGATCAGGAGCAAAGCAGGTGACAGTGCCTGTCCCCTGCTGTCACCCATCTGGGATCAGGAGTGGAGCAGGTGGCAATACCTGCCCTCCACCTGCACCCAGATGGGATCAGGAGCAGGTGGCAGTGCCCACCCCAACCTTCACCCAGCTGGTATTAGAAGCGGAACAGGTGGCAATACCCACTACCCTTCACCCGGCTGAGGATCAGCCATGAAGCAGGAGGAAATGCCGCCCCCCTTCACCCACCCAGGATCAGGAGCAGAGCAGGAAGTAATGCCCACCCCCAACTTCACCTGGCAGGGATCAGGAGCAGAGCAGGTGGTAATGCCTGCTCCCCTTCACCCAGCTCGGATCAGCCATGAAGCAGGAGGAAATGCTGGGCCCCCTTCACCCAGCTGAGATCAGGAGCGGAGCAGGAGGTAATGCCCACTCCCAACTTCACCTGGTAGGGATCAGGAGCATGAGGCAATGCCCCCCCTTCACCCAGCCTGGATCAGGTGTGGAGCAGGAGGCAATGCCCACCTCCTGTTCAAGATGATCAAGCTGGAGTGTTCCATTGTACCTTTACATCCTGACATCCTCCTTTGGTACACCCCTCCCATCTAATCAAGCTGCATTGTACCTTTGCATCCTGATGCCATCCCTTGTAACACCCCTCTCACCTTCTGGCTGAGATATAAAGGCTCAGGGATCTCCATTCCTACTCATATCTGAGGAAGGGAACTCTGACTCTCAAAAGGTTATACACTGAAAATGTTGTTGGTCTCTAACATGCCACTGGACTTAAATCTTGCTGAACTGCTCACAAGACCAAATTGTCTATATTTTAAGGAGATACAGAGCTGTCTCACTCTGACTTCAGCATCAAATAGATCAGGATGGGTAACCATGTTAGTCCGTCTGTAGCAGTAGAAACAAGCAAGAATCCAGTAGCATCTATAAGACTAACACAATTTGTATGAGCTTTTGTGAGTCACAGCTCAGTTCATCAGATACCACATCTGAAGAAGAGAGCTGTGACTCATGAAAACTCATACCCTATCACAAATTTTGTTAGTCTTGTAGGTGCTACTGGATTCTTGCTCTTTTCTACTGCTTCAGCATCAAATATTGGCCTCTGCATATACATGATGCAGATGAAAAACCACATGTAAAATTGTTAATTTGCTGCTCATGCCCTCAGACACAATTCCTTTTAATGGAGTTAGTTTGCACAACCCACTGAGAGAGCCAGTTTGATGTAGTGATTAAGAGCGGCAGGACTCTAATCTGGAGAACCGGGTTTGATTCCCCACTTCTCCTTTCGAAGCCAGCTGGGTGACCTTGGGTCAGTCACAGCTTCTAGGAGCTCTCTCAGCCCCACCCACCTCACAGGGTGATTGTTGTGGGGATAATAATGGCATACTTTGTAAATCGCTCTGAGTGGGCATTAAGTTGTCCTGAATTCACCAGAGAATTAATAGCAATGTTGGGTTGGCCTGTTTGAGCCAGGCCATGAATCTGAAGTGTTTCCATGCTTTGTGTATATGCATCCAAACCTTCATATCTCCATGGACAGAAACTCTGGCTGCTTTCGAGGGTGGTCTCTATGGCATAATACCCTGCTGAACTCCCTCCCTTTCTCAAACCACGCCCTCTTCATGCTTCACCCCCCAACATCTCCAGGTATTTCCCATCCTGGAGTTAACATCCCTAGTGTTTCTGTATAAAGTATTTGCCCCAATCACATTGTTATCTTACTGTTTGTAGAGATGTCTCGTTTTAAATAAGCTAGACTATTCAAGCCATTGGACATTGGTCTGATTGAAGAAGCAGTCAGATACTTTACTTGTGTCCACCCCATGTGCCTCCCTCGTGGTGCCTCCCCAACCCTCAGAGGGGCTTTTGTGCCTACTCTCTTGCCACCAGTTGGCCTTTGTGGGAATTGCCTGTGGGGAGGGCCACGAGATTCCCCACTCCCTGCCTTGCACCCAGTCTCCTGCTACCCAGCACGTGGTTACTGCAGGGATGGTTTACTGCACTTATGTGCCACTGGGGCACAGCCAACAGACCACCCGCTTCCTGTGGCACCTCTTTTAGATAGCGTAGTTGTCACTGGCAGTCTCTGTGATGTAGAGAACGGCTTCCAGCATTTAATAATTTTAAAAGTGTGTATTAAAGAAAAGAGAAAAAAATGTTCACACACTTGTAAGCAGAGCTCAAAAACAAACAAGGCAACTCAAAAACGCAGTTCCTCTCTCTCTCCATCTGTACATGCTTACCTTAGATCTTCTGTTTAGGCAGGCTCTCTGTCTTAGAAAGTTCCAGTTTATTGAGAGGTCCTCATACTCTTCCTGGTTCTGGCCTCCAGCCTCCGGATGGTCCATTGCCACAACCTACAGGGAGCCAGCTCTCAGCTCTTTCAGCTCACAGCTCGCATCAGCCAAAGAGACCCTCCTCTCTGCACCAGGAGGTTTTATTCTCTCCCTTTGCCCACCCCCTGGGCAGGTCAAAGCAAGGTGCCGGTGAGAAAGGCTTTTCCTAGAGGTTCCAGGAAGAAACTTGCTGGCATTTTAGCCCTCCAAGTCTCTGTCCTCTCCCATACACAACTGGAAAGGTAAGCTTCTAGCAGAAAGCCTTCTGGCCACATCTGCATAATTAAGCCAAAGGCTGGGTGCCCTTTGGAAAGCAGCTGGCTTTCCTCCCCCCACCCTCCACACTTGTTCTCAGCTAAGAGACACTTTTTAAAGGGGGGGTGAAGATTTTGACCCAGTCCAAACCTACAAATAAAAGCATTTCTCCACAGTTTTCGTTTCAAGTTTTTTTTGTTCTCCCCCAGGGTATTTTTCTGGTTCTTTTGAGACAACTTTTACCCTGATCTTTTCCTTGAAGCTGATTTTGAGTCGATTTTTTCTTCATGCACAATGTTTCTCTCAATTCCCACCCATCTCCAACTCACTTCTTGATGATCAACCATCATCGTCAAACCACTCCCCACCCCCACCCTTCGCCACCAGGATATCGGAATATCAGCCAGTAGGTAAAGGTAAAGGCAGTCCCCTGTGCAAGCACTGAGTCATTACTGACCCATGGGGGATGTCACATCATGACGTTTTCTTGGCAGACTTTTTGTTACAGGGTGGTTTGCCATTGCCTTCCCCAGTCATCTACACCTCGCCCCCAGGAAACTGGGTACTCATTTTACCGACCTCAGAAGGATGGAAGGCTGAGTCAACCTTGAGCCAGCTACTTGAACCCGGCTTCTGCCGGGATCGAACCCAGGTCATGAGCAGAGCTTGGGCTTCAGTACTGCAGCTTACCACTCTGTGCCACGGGGCTCTTATATCAGCCAGTAATTTTGACTGAAACATGGTTTACTCTGTAGCATGAACTGAGCTTGAAACAACCACATGCACTGTAACAACCACATAAATTGTCTCCCTTCTGCCCACAGATCCTGATCTGCCCAGACCCAGAATCTCCCTGATCCCTAGCAGAATGGCAGTTATAGGAAGCAACATCACCTTTCAGTGCTTGCTCCAAGATCGACATGAGAACGTTTATCTTCACAAGACTGGAGCTTGGCAGAAACCACAAGAGATGGAGTCACATGGGAGCACAGCCGTGTTTCACATCAGGAATGTGAGCCCAGGAGATGGAGGGACTTTCAGCTGCAGCTACAGACTGTCATCGGAGTTTTTAGTCTCCAATCCCAGTGTCCCCGAGAAGCTGTGGGTATTAGGTAAGCCTTCTAATTCACTACTTATCGTGTACTGAATTACACATGCACATTCGAGAAGTCAAACAAATGTTTGCGGTTCCTCCCAATCTGCATAGTTTATTCTGCTCCTTGACAAAATATATTTTGGTGAAGCTGGGGGAAAGAAGTACACTGGTCACTGAAAGACTCACTCTGATCTTTGGAAACCTTGCTGACTCCCATTTTGGCTTATATCAGTTTAAGAGGCATAGGGATGTGCATTTCGGCTTTCTGAAAGCCGAAAGAAAGCCGAGACAAAAGTGTTTCGGCTTCTTTCAGGTTAGCCGAAACGTTTCGGGCTAAGCCGAAACGTTTCGGCTAGCCGAAAGAAAAAAAGCCGAAACGTTTCGGCTTTAGGCTTTTTCAATGGGAAAATGCCTCCAGCGTCTTCCCGGACGTCTGGGGGAGGCATTTTCCCACCGAATCAGCCCAAAATTGGTGGGGACCTTCCTCTAACCCCTGTCTACAAACCCCCCAAGTTTCAGACCTATTGGACTTTGGGGGGCCATGTTATGGCCCCCCAAAGCAGGTCCCCCTATCCTCCCATAAGAAAGCGAAGGAGCAGCATATTGTTAGCATGCTGCTGCTCATCTTCTTCATTATTTCCTATGGGGGAAAATGAAGACGCAGGCTTCCTTTGCCAGGGGTGGCATTTTGCATGCAAAATGTCCCCTCACCCTCAGGGGCCCTTCTCCCACCCCTCCTCCCACCCCCACCAAGGCTCAGCCTGCTCCCACTTGGGGGGGCCATTTCATGCTTTAGGTTACACAGCAGGGGGGAACACCAAAGGGCATGGCAGCACTATCTTACACAAAAATAACACAACTCACTTAACATCAGAGAATCACAAAAGCACAATTCCTGTCAAAAACACTTTATTTCTTGAACAGCTTTAGGTTACACAGCAGGGGGGGGACACCAAAGGGCATGGAAGCAGTATCTTACACAAAAATAACACAACTCACTTCACATTAAAGAATCACCCCAAAAATTGCTGTCAAAAGCACTTTATTTCTGTAACTGCTTTAGGTTACACAGTAGGAAGGCACAACAGAGCAGGAAAGCAGTGTACTACACAAAAATAACACAACTCACTTCACATCAGAGAATCACACAAACACAATTGCTGTAAAAAACGGTGAAGTGGGTTGTATTATTTTTTGTAGTACATTGCTATCATGCCCTGTTGTGCCCTCCTACTGTGTAACCTAAAGCTGTTCAAGAAATGAAGTGTTTTTGACAGGAATCGTGCTTTGTGATTCTCTGAAGTTAAGTGAGTTGTGTTATTTTTCTGTGTGGGGGACTGCTGGTGTAATGTGCCATAATGCTTTGCCTACTTGTACTTTGGAAGGGAGAAAATAATTTTTTAAAAACTTTAGTTTGTGTTGTTCTTGTTTTATTCTTTGTTGTGCAGTTGGTTCCCATCATAGGGAACAATGGGGCTGGCTGGCCAGCCATCTCTGTAGGTGGTGGGGGAATTTGAGGGAGGGTGTCTGTGGTTCAGGTGCTCTTTCACAGGGACCAGCTGGCACTCAGAAGTGTGCCCACCATTGTGGCACCCCTGGGCTGTGCAGAATTGCCCAGGGAAAGAGAGTTTAGAAGTTCCCAGCATAGGGAACAAAGGGAGAGGGCTGGCCTTTGCCAGCCTGTTCCTGGGGTTATGGGTGTGGGGCAGGTGGGGGTGGATTTGGGTCTGTGAGGGGCTAATGTGGGGATTTGGGTCTGTGTGTGGCAGCTGGGGGGGGGAATTGGGTTTGTGTGGGGCTGTAAGGGGTGGACTTTAGGGGCTGAGAGGACCTACTTGGGGAGGCCATGAAATGCCCCCCCAAGTGGGAGCAATCTGAGCCTTGGTGGGGGGTGGGAGGAAGGGTGGGAGAAGGGCCCCAGAGGGTTGGGGGGCATTTTGCATGCAAAATGCCACCCCTGGCAAGACAAGCCTCCCCCGCTGTCAGTGGTAGAGAGATTAGAGCACCTACTTGGGGAGGCCATGAAATGGCCCCCCCAAGTGGGAGCAGGCTGAGCCTTGGTGGGGGGTGGGAGGAAGGGTGGGAGAAGGGCTCCTGAGGGTAAGGGGGCATTTTGCATGCAAAATGCCACCCCTGGCAAAGGAAGCCTGCTTCTTCATTTTCCCCCATAGGAAATAATGAAGAAGATGAGCAGCAGCATGCTAACAATATGCTGCTCCTTCGCTTTCTTATGGGAGGATGGGGGACTTGCTTTGGGGGGCCATAACATGGCCCCCCAAAGTCCAATCTGTCTGAAACTTGGGGAGTTTGTAGAGAGGGGTTAGCGGAAGGTCCCCACCAATTTTGGGCTGATTCGGTGGGAAAATGCCTCCCCCAGACGTCCGGGAAGACGCCGGAGGCATTTTCCCATTGAAAAAGCCGAAAGCCGAAAGTAAGCCAAAAGCCGAAAGCCGAAACGGCTGGCCGTTTCGGCTTTCGGCTTATATGAAAGAGAATCCTCTTTCGGCTTTCTGCTTTCGGCTTTAGCCGAAAATTTTTGGCTTGCACACCCCTAGGCATAGGCTACACAGTAAGACAGGCTAGAAAATTGCTCTTTTTTCTCTTCAATTAAAACAGAAATGTTCTAAAAGAGATCTTCATTCAGTACTTGTTTTATGATTTTTATTGATTGATTGATGATTGATTGTTCTGCCTTTCTCACTGAGATCCAAGGTGCACTACACAGTGCAAGTGAAATACAATACAATCAACAGGTAGGACATTCACCAAGCAGGTAAAATAACGAGCCACAGTTAGTACGTTCAGTGAAAATCGATACAATTGGGCTCAGTAGCTGAAGATATGCATAAGGTCAAGCACAGAGATGAAATCTTTGTGAAACAATTCATAACTAATTTGCATGGCATGCTAAGCAACACGGAAACACTCTAGTGGCACATATCTGCATCAGCATACAGTATCCAGTAGCATAGCATATAGTTCCTGTCCCTACCAATGTATCTCTGAGCTATTTCCAATGGCACAGTCCTATAGTCTGGGTAGAAAGCCCTCCTGAATAATTCAGTCTTGCATAGTTTGCAGAAAGCCAAGAGAGTGGAAGCTTTCCCGACCTCCTCAGGCAGACCATTCCACCACAGAGAAAGCATGTGTGCGCACAGCTGATTTTGCCCAGCTGCAGGATGGTATCTGCAGAAGATCCTCTTCAGATGAATGAAGCTGCCCTGGTGGAACCAAGTGCGAGAGACACCACACAGATATGAGGGGCCAAGGCCACGAAGGGCTCTGAATGTGATAGTCATGATCTTGAATTGAGCTCGGCAACTTATTGCAATGTTTTATTTGTGAACTGCCTTGAGCAAAGATTTAGAGAGGTGGCATATACATTTTCTAAATAAATAAATAATTCGGTGGTGCACTCTGCTGACATCAGAACATACTTATCTCCATTATCAAGGTCAGTTCTCACATGGCTCTTCCTTTGTAAGCTTTGGGACAAGACTCCACTGCTAATATCCTAAGGCCAGAGGCCCTTTATGCACTAGGGTCCAGCTTGTACGTTGTAGAAAAATGTAACAGCCCAGTTCCTGCAGAAGTACAAGAAAGCAGCCCAGGATGTTTTGCAAATGCACAAACATTTGCATTAATGCAACTGCTCCATGTAGGTATTGGCACAAGCTATGCGCCTTCAGAGCTCAGGGAGACATGGATGTCAAGGTGTGGCTGATTTCCTACCAGGCTTCCAAAGGTGTCCCAGCCCTCCTCATAGGCTTGAGGTTTAGAGCTGCTTTAATCATTTTGCTATGATGCTGATGCACAACAATTTCAGGACTTGGCTGGAGCTGTGGTGGGTGCCTGTGAGGGCTGGGTAGGGGAGAATACATAGAGTTAAGCTTTACTTCACCATCCAATTCAGGAATATTATCAGTCCATGAAAATGGTGTGGGAGTCTTCACTGTCCCATCTCTTTCTGTGCACAGATCCCACGCTTCCAAAGCCCAGCATCACTTTGACTCCTGAAAAAGGTTCCCTTGGGGGAAAAGTCAGTATTGATTGCAAAAGCTCACGCAAAGTTGAGCATTTTTATCTCCAAAGGCCTGGACACCAGAGTCTTCTTCAGGGCCCAGTTGCAGAGGGGATCTGGGCCAGGTTCACAATCCAGAACGTAAGCAAAAAGCACACTGGGAATTACAGCTGCATGTACAAACCGTTGTTTTCAAAACATCCTGTCTTCTCCCTGCCCAGTGATCCTGTGACTTTGCTACTACCAGGTAAGGGAGTTGATCTACATCTATTTCCCCAACCCCATGCCTCACAGCTAAACTGCATGTTACATTGTTGGGAGAGTTAGGCAGAGGTTACCAGGAGGACCCAAATCACTTTCCCTGCAGTCACATGGGAGCTGCAGGGAAAGGCATTTTTAAGGTACACAGGAGCCCAATTCTGCTCAGAAATGCAGCTTGAGGGAAGGAGAGGCTCCTGCCCTTCCCCTTCATGGCATTTTCCAGAGCCAAAATGGCCCCAGCAGGAAGTTATTTTCATAACTTTGGTGGTGCATGGGTTTGGAGTAAACCAATAGATTAAATTGTGCACTGTAAAAGAACTAACTAGATTTCTAGGGTATGAGCTTCCTCTAAGGTGCTTTTAAACCCGAATCTTGCTTCTAGTACAGACCAACTTGGCTACCCACCTAAAACTATCTGCAAAGGATCTGTTTGTCAGCTAGAAAGAATATATTAATCAGATAATGAAAAGCTGCTGTAAGCTGTGCATGCATCAGAGAATGCCCATTTCATCCAGCTACGGCCATACAGTGTAATGGCTAAGAGAATGGAAGATGACCCCAAAGTCCCAGGTTTAAATTTTATCTCTGCCACAAATTCATAGAACCACTTAGGTGTCCTCTTCTATTTCAGCATGAAACGGTCTTTATATCTGTGCAAGGTTTGTCCCCCTCCCCACCACCGCACCTTACCCCACGATATGAAACTAAAACTGAGTTCAGAAGCATACAATATTTTTGTAACTTGCAAAGTTGCTATAGCCATTCACTATTTTAAACAGAAATTTTAGATGAGAATATGTGTGAACTTACCGTGGAGATGGGGAATAACAAATACAGTCATAAAATTACTCCATTTGAGCTATCTCTTGGGGTCTAAACAACACTGTGTGAAAATTAAGCACAGAAATGGGTTTGATTACAGATGGGCCATTTCCAGACGGCTTACTGGCCCCCGGAACATCGCGCCACGGTATGGGGGAAACGCAAAATATCGTGTTTTCTCATGCGAGTTTTGCGCGACGTCGCGCAAAACTTGCGCGAGAAAACGCGATATTTCGCGTTTACCCCGCACCGTGGCGCGACGTTCTGGGGGCCGGTAAGCCATCTGGAAACGGCCATGGTCACCTTTTAGATTTGTGAATGACAAAGTTTCATCTTTTATTTTCTGAGATAAAGTGGTGGTTAGTGCAAGCTGCCACCCCCCTCTCTAAAGACGGGCCCATGTTTTTCAGCAGACACTCATATGAATAATGCCATAGCTGCAGGAGTTGGAGTAGCTGTGCCTGTCCTCTTTCTGGGACTTGGAGCCACCCTCTGGTACAAAAAAAAAAAAGCTGGTATGTATGATCTCCTGGAGAATACTGGGTACAGATCACACCCTGTTTCTGCCTTTTCCTCAGCAGGATCCCAGTTGAAAACTTTGGCTTTCACAGAGCCTGATGCAGATTTTTCCTCCTGCTTCTCTCCTTGATCTGATAATTTCCCACATAGCTGCTCTCCCATACCTACCAATTATCCCCTGTCCTTCTTACAGTTCTGTTCTCCTTCCATGAACCACTGGAACTTAGGGTTGCCAGTTCCCCTTACCCTCCTGGCATGAGAGGGGAAACTCAGCACTTTCCGTCCTGGTGCTCAGGAATGTGTACGGCTCTGTGCTGACACAATGACATCACTTCTGGGAAGTGACATCATCGTGCAAGGCTGGAGAGCGTGCACGCTCTTCGCTGAGGGCCAATCTGGGTCACAAGCAGGCCCAATTCAGCCCATTTGGGGCTCATATCAGTCCGCTACAAAGCTCTCAAGTTCTCAGGGTGGCACAATGACATCAGTGACGTCGTCGCACCAGCCCTGGGAACACACCCGGGAGGCCCATTCCCCGGCTTTCCCCCCACCGGCCAGCGAAGTGGTAGTGTGGCAGGGGGCCAAAGGTGGGAGCGGGGGATCCCCTGCCCCCATCAGGGGAATAGGATCTCTATTAGAACTCTCTATGGAACTTTATTTACAGACCTCATTTCCCACTGAAAGCTTTGTCCTGCAGAGAGATTTGTAGGTACAGGGAGAATGCTCATACCAGACAATGGTAGTTTATATCAGGATTCAAGTGGATTCAGGCCTCAAGTGGTCATAGGCCAGAGAAAGCCTTGTTTCATTCCAGTGGATTTTACGAGCAGCACAATCAAGTTGTCTAAGCACTAGAAAAAGGTTAGAAGCAAAATATGTAATTCAAGAGAAGTAGAAGCATTCCATACCCAATAGGGGCAGAGTAGGTTCTTTTACTATAATGTTTTGTTCAGGCCAAGGGCCAAGCATTGAAGCTGGGGCTTTATAGGGTCAACCAGATACAGACTGGTCATTGAGGTCTCATAACTGAGTTCTCAACCAATGTCTGGACATGTTATCACAGCTCTACAAACATGTTAACTTGCATATTCAGACTGGCATGGGGAAGTAGCATACTTGTTTATGCAGGAAGTGGGAATAGGGATTTCTACCCATTGAGGTGGTTGTGAGTAGTTACGAGGAGCATAATTCAGCAGGAAAAGGATAACAGAAATGGATTTTAAAGGAATATGATTGTGGGATTGAGTACAATATTAGGAAGGAGATGCCGGGGGCGAGGGGAGTTACTCTGCTAGCAAGTATCAAAACAAAGCACAAGCAACTAGCACATTTCCAGACAATACCCAGAAAACATCAAACAAAAGTATTCCAATTCCAATTGCAGCATCAGTTACCTCTAAGCTTAAAGTGAAAATGTGAGGGGATACGGGGGACAGGACAGGATGCTTGCTCTCTGTGTGGTGCAGAGGAGATAGGGGAAAGATGGGGAGCAAAGATGTACCTATTCTAGTTTGAAATCAGGGCCATCGTCACACGGGCTTTTATTTAGCACGAAAATGGCGCAATTTCCCAGCAAACACCCACCTTATTTCAACACTGATGCGATTTTCTCTCTTCTGCTTTGTGCTTGATAGTCGCGATATTTTGTGCCTCAGTGTGAATGCCTCACATCGATGTATTTTGCCTTGCAACGCCCTATGCCCTCCCTTCAATCCCAGAATCCATTTCTCCCTGTGACTCCCTTTTTTTTAAAATTATGTCCTTATAATGCCATAATGACATAACACAATGCAAATTTTCTGCTGAAGTAAAAATGCCTCAATCACCATTGGAGAAATATTTTAACTGAAAACCACACCTTGCTAAAGTTGGAAAAACAAAAGGGTCAACCAATGTTCTGACCACTCCATGGGCGGGAAAAAAGGGCAACCTATCAGCGTCGTTCTGGGTTGGTCTACGGGAATGTTTATATAAAGTTATTCTGTTATAATGGAATTAAACGGCAAAAAAAAATTTAAAAAGGGGGAGGAGCTGCTTCTGCACCATTAGAGAGAATGGAACAGAGCGCTTCAGTGAGGACAGCTCGGAGTGCGAAGAGCCGTGAGGTGACCCAAAGAAACGTTACTGTGCCGATATCAGGTGTGACGCTATATGCTGTAAATTTAACGGAACAGATGCCCGTGTGACGACGGCCCAGGAGGAAGAAGGAAGGATCCAGTGCCCTGGAAGTCTGTTGCAGTCATTGGAAAGCCCAAAGGAGACTAAGGGAGTTCAGCAAGGGCATGGGATTGGGATAGCAAGTAGGATCCAGAAACCAGCCACAAAAGTTTGAGAGCTGAGAGGTGGCTTTTATGCCCCTTTAGCTGAATTGAGAGTGTCTCTGCTGTGACAGGATTGGTTTCAAGCTAGAAGGTTGAGTTGGAAGGTTTGAATTTTAGGGGCATGGAAAGTGGAGGGAATTCCAAATATGGACATTAATTTACCTGACAGGTGGCCAGCTCAAGCCTGTTGGATAAAGACTTGATTGACTTAAAGGCCAAGAGATAGCAGATGTCCTATCCTTCCTTAGGATTAATTAGCTCAGGGAGCTCTGCATTGTAAAGCAGATTCTTTGATGGTTCTGGAAAATTATTGCCCAGTAAACGCTGATCTTTAAACGTGATCTGAATTGTGATGACCCTCAGGAAGCCAAAGAACAGAACAATTGTCCAGGACCCAGAGGAAACTGCTACCTTCCTGTCTATGAGTCAGCTTTTCCATTCCTGCCGCCTGATCTTAATATCTCAGTTTGATATCAAGCATAGTCTCTCTCTCTCCTGCAATTTCAGACAGGATGTTTTCACTCTTATTAGAAACAGCAGAAAGAGAGAAAAGAAAAAGACAGAGAGATACAGAAAGGAGTAGGGATGTGCATTTCGGCTTTCTGAAAGCCGAAAGAAAGCCGAAACAAAAGTGTTCGGCTTCTTTCAGGTTAGCCGAAACGTTTCGGGCTAAGCCGAAACGTTTCGGCTAGCCGAAAGAAAAAAAGCCGAAACGTTTCAGCTTTAGGCTTTTTCAATGGGAAAATGCCTCCGGCGTCTTCCCGGACGTCTGGGGGAGGCATTTTCCCACTGAATCAGCCCAAAATTGGTGGGGTCCTTCCTCTAACCCCTCTCTACAAACCCCCCAAGTTTCAGACAGATTGGACTTTGGGGGGCCATGTTATGGCCGCCCAAAGCAGGTCCCCCTATCCTCCCATAAGAAAGCGAAGGAGCAGCATATTGTTAGCATGCTGCTGCTCATCTTCTTCATTATTTCCTATGGGGAAAAATGAAGAAGCAGGCTTCCTTTGCCAGGGGTGGCATTTTGCATGCAAAATGCGCCCTCACCCTCAGGGGCCCTTCTCCCATCCCTCCTCCCACCCCCCACCAAGGCTCAGCCTGCTCCCACTTGGGGGGGCCATTTCATGGCCTCCCCAAGTAGGTGCTCTAATCTCATTCTCTACCACTGACAGCTGGGGGAGGCTTGTCTTGCCAGGGGTGGCATTTTGCATGCAAAATGCCCCCCAACCCTCTGGGGCCCTTCTCCCACCCCCCACCAAGGCTCAGACTGCTCCCACTTGGGGGGGCCATTTCATGGCCTCCCCAAGTAGGTGCTCTCATCTCTACCACTGACAGCTGGGGGAGGCTTGTCTTGCCAGGGGTGGCATTTTGCATGCAAAATGCCCCCCAGCCCTCTGGGGCCCTTCTCCCACCCTTCCTCCCACCCCCCACCAAGGCTCAGACTGCTCCCACTTGGGGGGGCCATTTCATGGCCTCCCCAAGTAGGTGCTCTCAGCCCCCAAAGTCCACCCCCTACAGCCCCACACAAACCCAATTCCCCCCCAGCTGCCACACACAGACCCAAATCCCCACATTAGCCCCTCACAGACCCAAATCCACCCCCACCTGCCCCACACGCATAACCCCAGGAACAGGCTGGCAAAGGCCAGCCCTCTCCCTTTGTTCCCTATGCTGGGAACTTCTAAACTCTCTTTCCCTGGGCAATTCTGCACAGCCCAGGGGTGCCACAATGGTGGGCACACTTCTGAGTGCCAGCTGGTCCCTGTGAAAGAGCACCTGAACCACAGACACCCTCCCTCAAATTCCCCCACCACCTACAGAGATGGCTGGCCAGCCAGCCCCATTGTTCCCTATGATGGGAACCAACTGCACAACAAAGAATAAAACAAGAACAACACAAAATAAAGTTTTTAAAAAATTATTTTCTCCCTTCCAAAGTACAAGTAGGCAAAGCATAATGACACATTACACCAGCAGTCCCCCACACAGAAAAATAACACAACTCACTTAACATCAGAGAATCACAAAGCACGATTCCTGTCAAAAACACTTTATTTCTTGAACAGCTTTAGGTTACACAGCAGGGGGGAACACCAAAGGGCATGGCAGCACTATCTTACACAAAAATAACACAACTCACTTCACATTAAAGAATCACCCCAAAAAATTGCTGTCAAAAGCACTTTATTTCTGTAACTGCTTTAGGTTACACAGTAGGAAGGCACAATAGAGCAGGAAAGCAGTGTACTACACAAAAATAACACAACTCACTTCACATCAGAGAATCACACAAACACAATTGCTGTCAAAAACGGTGAAGTGGGTTGTATTATTTTTTGTAGTACATTGCTATCATGCCCTGTTGTGCCCTCCTACTGTGTAACCTAAAGCTGTTCAAGAAATAAAGTGTTTTTGCCAGGAATTGTGTTTTTGTGATTCTCTTATGTTAAGTGAGTTGTGTTATTTTTGTGTAAGATAGTGCTGCCATGCCCTTTGGTGTTCCCCCCTGCTGTGTAACCTAAAGCTGTTCAAGAAATAAAGTGTTTTTGACAGGAATCGTGCTTTGTGATTCTCTGATGTTAAGTGAGTTGTGTTATTTTTGTGTAAGATAATGCTGCCATGCCCTTTGGTGTTTCCCCCTGCTGTGCAACCTAAAGCTGTTCAAGAAATAAAGTGTTTTTGACAGGAATCGTGCTTTGTGATTCTCTGATGTTAAGTGAGTTGTGTTATTTTTCTGTGTGGGGGACTGCTGGTGTAATGTGTCATAATGCTTTGCCTACTTGTACTTTGGAAGGGAGAAAATAATTTTTTAAAAACTTTATTTTGTGTTGTTCTTGTTTTATTCTTTGTTGTGCAGTTGGTTCCCATCATAGGGAACAATGGGGCTGGCTGGCCAGCCATCTCTGTAGGTGGTGGGGGAATTTGAGGGAGGGTGTCTGTGGTTCAGGTGCTCTTTCACAGGGACCAGCTGGCACTCAGAAGTGTGCCCACCATTGTGGCACCCCTGGGCTGTGCAGAATTGCCCAGGGAAAGAGAGTTTAGAAGTTCCCAGCATAGGGAACAAAGGGAGAGGGCTGGCCTTTGCCAGCCTGTTCCTGGGGTTATGGGTGTGGGGCAGGTGGGGGTGGATTTGGGTCTGTGAGGGGCTAATGTGGGGATTTGGGTCTGTGTGTGGCAGCTGGGGGGGAATTGGGTTTGTGTGGGGCTGTAAGGGGTGGACTTTAGGGGCTGAGAGGACCTACTTGGGGAGGCCATGAAATGCCCCCCCCCAAGTGGGAGCAGTCTGAGCCTTGGTGGGGGGTGGGAGGAAGGGTGGGAGAAGGGCCCCAGAGGGCTGGGGGGCATTTTGCATGCAAAATGCCACCCCTGGCAAGACAAGCCTCCCCCAGCTGTCAGTGGTAGAGATGAGAGCACCTACTTGGGGAGGCCATGAAATGGCCCCCCCCAAGTGGGAGCAGTCTGAGCCTTGGTGGGGGGGGGAAGAAGGGTGGGAGAAGGGTCCCAGAGGGCTGGGGGGCATTTTGCATGCAAAATGCCACCCCTGGCAAGACAAGCCTCCCCCAGCTGTCAGTGGTAGAGATGAGAGCAGAGCACCTACTTGGGGAGGCCATGAAATGGCCCCCCAAGTGGGAGCAGGCTGAACCTTGGTGGGGGGTGGGAGGAAGGGTGGGAGAAGGGCCCCTGAGGGTAAGGGGGCATTTTGCATGCAAAATGCCACCCCTGGCAAAGGAAGCCTGCTTCTTCATTTTTCCCCATAGGAAATAATGAAGAAGATGAGCAGCAGCATGCTAACAATATGCTGCTCCTTCGCTTTCTTATGGGAGGATAGGGGGACCTGCTTTGGGGGGCCATAACATGGCCCCCCAAAGTCCAATCGGTCTGAAACTTGGGGGGTTTGTAGAGAGGGGTTAGAGGAAGGTTCCCACCAATTTTGGGCTGATTCGGTGGGAAAATGCCTCCCCCAGACGTCCGGGAAGACGCCGGAGGCATTTTCCCATTGAAAAAGCCGAAAGCCGAAAGTAAGCCGAAAGCCGTTTCGGCTTTCGGCTTATATGAAAGAGAATCCTCTTTCGGCTTTCGGCTTTCGGCTTTAGCCGAAAATTTTTGGCTTGCACACCCCTAGAAAGGAGTAAGAACAGAGGAGTCCTCTCCCAAGCTGGTTAGGCCTTCACAGTAATAATTTAAAAACCATTTGTACAACTAAAACTATCAAACTTACTTTTAAACTCTTATGATCAAAGAATCATCAATGTACAAGTAATTCTGCTTAAACACACACTAGAAAATCACACAGGGAATCTTTTAGCAAAGTGTCTTGTTGAGGAAACAAGTAAAACTAGCCAGAGTTCAGAACAGAAAGTCCTTTCAGAATGCCAGGGGTTAACTGAAGGTATGACCCTGAGTCATTCCTGTGGCAGTAATTTTGGGAACGATGGGAAGATTTGAATTGGGGATCCCAAGATGTCGCAGAGCATAGCATCCAGATCTCATTAATGGTCAGTGATTGCATACCATGTGCCCGACAATACAGGGAAAGGGGCTTCCAAACTGAAGGCTACCCACCAGACTGGTACCTTGAAGAATAACACTTGATACAAAAACACAACATTGATAATTCAGGAGATAAGATATCAGAGCCTAGCTGCTGGGACCTCTAATTTAAGATTCCCCTGTGTTGCCAACCCGTCAGTTTACTTTCTGGTTACTTTAAGTGTAGAAGTGGAAATTACCTCTGCTCATTTCCTCAACTCTACCTCCCCCAGGCCACCAGAACCAGAAATGTATACACATTTTAAAGAAATAAAGTCTTGAGATAGAATGGGAAGACTCTAAGAGATATCTCACAATGGGTTCTTTTTGGGGGGTCTTACAGGGAAACGACAATCAACAGCACAAATGAGGTAAGAATACAAGTTTGTAATCCAACACTGCTTTGGGCTAAAAATTGCTAGAGGATGATTCTGAAAAGGCAATAGTATTTTAGTGAATAAGACCTAGCTAAGCCCAGCGGCTCTTCTGGAGGATGGGAAGAGTCCAGTAGATTAGAGTAAGGATGGGGTACTGCTTTCAACAAGATGCTTCATGGAATCTAGCAGGATGGAGGAAGGCAGGTGAAGACCCAGATATAATGGTTTACATTAGCACAACACTGAACACTATGTAGTTTACATGGGAATGAGGTTGGCTGATTAAAGCGGAGGAGGTGGGAATTTTGTAATCTTTAGGCAATAGGGTTGCCAGCCTCCAGGTAGTGCCTGGAGATTTCTGGAATTGCAGCTGGTCTCCAGGCCACAGAGATCAGTTCACCTGGATCAGTTCACCTTTGGAGGGTGGACTCTATGGAATTATGCCATGCCAAGGTCCTTTCCCTCCCCAAAACCCACTTTCTCCAGGTTTCTCCAAGTTTCACTCTCCAGATCTCCAGGAATTTCCCAACTTGGAGCTGGCAACCCTATTAGGCAGAAGAGTAGTGTCAACTGGGTTCAAAACACAGAAAGCTGGAAATGGGGGTGAAGCACTGAGTGGGTTCACCTGTGTCTAGCCATGGGGTGGTCTTCTCCTAGCTGCCCAGCTGTGGCTCCCTCCATTTCCCTGGAAAAGGGGCTTGCTGTGCCTCAGATTATTCCTTATTCCTTATTCCTCCTCCTCTCAGCAGACACCTCTGTCTTTGTCAGAAAGTGACTCCTTTGTCAGAAAGTGACTCCTTCTTGGCCTGGCATTCTGCCTCCTTTTATCCTTCCCCAGCAGGCCCCCAGAGGCCTGGGCTACCCATGAAGTTCTCTCCTTCTGCCAGGTCCAGGTCACTTCTAGTTGCCTGGGGCTCAGCCAGGCTTGCTTCCCCCTCAGCCCCACCTCCTGCCCCTATGCTGCTCCTTCCCCTTCCTGCTTGCCATGCCCTAGCATTAAAGGGTCTGCCCAGCTACATCCTTGTAGGCCCAGCGGCTTGGCAGGGCTGTGGGATCTTTCCCCCTGGCCACCACACTAGATCAAGGTTGCCTCCACTGTAAAGGGGGCTGCTGTTTGCCTCAGAGCCAGACAAGCAGAGTTCCTGCCTTTTCTTGGAGAAGAACGGGATGAAACAAACTAGCAGCAATATGTGTGGTTTGGAATTTTGGAAATACAGGCATTCATTGCAGTGAGAATAAATTCCTTTGAGTGAAGGGTAGGTAGGTGAAGGTTTTTTAGTACTGAGCATCTGGATAATATGTTGCAGTGATTTTTTTGTTTTGTTTTCCTTCCTCTTGATTAGTGTTGAACGTTCCTTCAGAGTGGCAAAAGTTCTTTGGAAGGCAAAACCTGTCAGTAAGTAACTTTCTAAGTCATGTTAGACAGTTGTGAGAAGACGTTGAGGAAGGAAGGGGCACCTTTAAAAGTTGGGTTTCATTAGGTCATCATGGTTGAGTATTTTAATTTCCCAGATATTTTGGCAAATGAAATGCAGCATCCAAATGGCACCCCCTCCACTACCCTACTACCCATTTATTTCTGTGAAGCCCCACGTAGAAATGTGAGAGCCCTACATAATTAGGAAAGGTGGCTCCAGACTAGAGATGGGCACCATCTGAATTACGATTTCAAAAATGCCCCAATTTTGGCATTTTCACCATCATGACTCAGCTGACCGGTTCTGCCCATGGCAACCGATCCAGCCGTTGGGAGTTTGCTAGTTCGGCACTTGATCGGATGGGTCAGTTTCAGTTCGCAATTGCAGACTTTCTGGCGCTAGTAATTAATTCCCGGGGCAACGGAGTCAGGGAAATGAGCTGTGTTTGCCCTCCTTCTGTCGTCCTCGAAACACGAATGGAAGCCCAGCTTTCCTTGATTAGCAGGCTTCCTTCCAAACATGGAGCAGCAACCCAGGGGAGGGAGGGGAAAGGGGGTGGGCACAAAGGAAAGGCAAAAGGCAGCACGGCAGGCTGGGAGGCCGGGAGGCCGCCCGCACCGTTCGCCTTTCCCCAGGACAAGGGGCGTGTGGACAAGCCAGCTGACCCTTGTCCTGGGGAAAGGCAAGAGGCAGCGCGGGAGGCTGGGAGGCCACCTGCGCCATTCGCCTTTCCCCAGGACAAGGGGCGCGCGGACAAGCCGGCCGCCCCTTGTCTTGCGGGTCAGGTGAATGGTGCGGGCAGCCTCCGAGCCACTCGTGCTGCTGCCAGCTCCGCAGCGCACCGGTGTAGGAAAATATAGCAGAGTTTGTGCAAAGATTGCGCATTGGAAGTAATGAGAATAGATTCACACACACACTCCAGTGTAGCTCTGTAAAATTGCTTTACTAAAGGATAAAAAATTAGGGTTACATTTGGAGAAAATAATAAATTGCTAAGCTGACTACATCTTGCTAGATAAGAAGTAAGTAAGAGAGTAAGTGAAGTGAAGGTGAAGTGAAGGTGAACAAAGAGCAATAAAACTTCAGTATATAGCATCAATTAATTGCCCCCAATAAACTAACTGCCCAATAGAAAATCCTGGTCTTACTTCATTATGCTTAGTGACTCCCCTTTCTATGGCGGGAATCTTATTCGAAGCTCTAATGGTTACATTCAAAGTATGTTTACTAATTAAGTAGGTAACACAAACAGTTTAACTCTTTCATGACTGAAATGAAAACACTTGCTAAATTCCTACAACCGGGACGAATGGCTTGCTGCGTGGGCAGGGGCGACTCAGGAGCGCACGCGCACGCGCAACAGCCTGACTATGGTTGCTCTGGGTGCTGGCCTCCCCGATTTCCGATTTCGGACCGGAAACGAGACGTGATCGGTTAGAATCGGGAACCTGTGTTCAGCAGCAGCCCGGATCCACGATTGGCTTGATCTGGATTTATTTTTGGATCATGCCCATGTCTACTCCAGACCTACCATATTTCCCCCATCATATCCAGATGGTTAAAAACACAAGGTGGTTAAGATAAGCTCTTGTACAGACCAGGTGTAGGCTTCTTGAAAAGTCACACGTTTCTTTCATTTACAGGAACCTCAGCTAATGAAAGTGGCCCAAAAGAGAAACTGGTAAGAGCCTTTACTTCTGATTTTCTGGTCCCTGCCCTTTCTGCTGACCTTAACTTTCTGTTGGCAGAGTGCCTATGCAGCAGTCAGGAGGACACTGAAATGATTAAGCATTAACAAAAGGTTTATTTTGGGAAATGATAAACTGGATAGGAAGAAATAAGCCTAGCTATCTTGATAGTAAAGAAAGTTCTCAAGAGTTCTAAGAAGGCATCCTAAGAATAGCAGTCAGATAAGAAAAAATCTCTTATTAGATAGAAGATACTTCCCCTTACAGTCCCGTTTAGCTAGAGCTTGCTATCTCCTGCAGGATCTTCTCTTCTTTTGTACGTTACATATTGCTTACTCCAACATGTTCTTTGTACTTTGGACCAGAGCCAATATAGTGTATAACAGTCACAGTAATTGGGTCTATCCAGCGTTCAGATCCTAGTTAAGCCAGGAAGCCCTTTCCCTAGCCTTAGGCTAGTCTCTCAGCATAAACCATCTTACAAGAGTCTTGTGAGGAGAAAAATGGGGGAAATGCTGTGTGCGTCCCTTTGAGCCTATTGAAGAAGAATCAGGATAAAACTATAAAACATAAATATCATGGATGCGCCCATTTTAGAACAGCGAAAGCAAATGGACCAAAATCCCCTTTCCTGTGAGTTTGGGTGGCTTGATATGGGACCTAAATGCTGGCAAATCCTGGGGAAGGATACGACAGTCATGGGTTTGACATGGGTGGTATGGCATAGCTAGGAACTTCCCTATAATCTGGAAACATCAAAGGGAGAAGAACCCACCCTGTCACTTCTACAAGTCCTTCCGATTTCCTTGCAGCCTCCAGGGCAGGATTTTCCAACCGAAACCCAAGATGTCATCTATGTTGAAATGAAACAGATAGTTCCTTGTGGTCAAAGTGAAGACGACTCTGCAGAGGACTCTGACGGTTGCGTCTATGCTACAGTTGTCCCAAGATGAACTGAGGATTTCTGGAAATCAAGAAATGGGAAGGAGATCTACAAGGGTAGGAGAGCCTGGCAGGATCCCTGAGTTTTGGAGAAGAGGATAGAAGAGGCAGACATCACTGACATTCATAATTCCTGATTCAGAACATGAATAGATGTAGTTGTTGTGGGTTTTCCGGGCTGTGTAGCCGTGGTCTTGGCATTGTAGTTCCTGACGTTTCGCCAGCAGCTGTGGCTGGCATCTTCAGAGGTGTAGCACCAAAAGACAGAGATCTCTCAGTGTCACAGTGTGGAAAAGATGTGGGTCATTTGTATCTACTCAGGAGGGGTGGGGTTGAGCTGAGTCATCCTGTAAGAGTTTCCCAGGGTGTGGAATGCTAATGGCGGGAGGCTTCACTGTATCCTGAGGGGGTTCTTTTGCATATGGATTGGTACTACAATGCCAAGACCACGGCAATACAGCCCGGAAAACCCACAACAACCATCGTTCTCCGGCCGTGAAAGCCTTCGACAATAGATGTAGTTCTTAATGCTCAGATATATTACAGAATGAACATCATTTCCCAGAGAACTTCCACAGCTTGGAATGTGAAGAAAATGCTCTTTTCCAAGTACATTGTTTGCTCAAGCAAGAGACACATATCACAATTTGGACAGAGGGTGATCAAAGCTCTAAGGAGCTTCAAGCAAGGCCAAGAAAGATTTGGGGTTTGGGGAAGAAGCAGCTGTTAATCCCTGACGCTGTCTGACAAACCTCCAACTAGTTTTCCAACCCAGAGAGCCTGTAGCTTTGCAGACTTTTTAAATAATATTCTTTGCTATTGTTCCTCTAGTCTGTCTTCCTGATGTTTTTACCTTATGAGGAGTCAGAAAAAGTTCATCCCACAATGCTTAATGTTACATATGAGTTGATTGGGAAAGATACCTGGAGCTTGAGCCAATGTGGTATAGTGGTTTGAATGTGAGACTAGGATCTGGGACACCCAGGTTCAAATCCCCACTTTGCTGTGGAAACTCACTGGGTTCATATATTCATGTTCTGAGAGCCAGTTTGGTGTAGTGGTTAAGAGCGCAGGACTCTAATCTGGAGAACCAGGTTTGATTCCCCTCTCCTCCACTTGAAGCCAGCTGGGTGACCTTGGGTCAGTCACAGCTGCTAGGAGCTCTCTCGGCCCCACCCACTTCACAGGGTGTTTTGTTGTGGGGATAACAACAACATACTGGCCGTTAAGTTGTCTTGAAGGGTGAAATACAAATTGAATGTTGTTGTTGTTGTTGTTGTTATTGGATGATCTTGGGTTGGTCACATACTCTTAGCCTAACCTACCTCACAGGGTTGTTGTATGGAGAAAATGGAGGAGAGGAGAATGAATCAAGCTGCTTTAGTTCTTCATTGGGGAGAAAGGTGAGGTATAAATGAAGCAAACAAAGAAACAGTAAATAAATCTTAGCTTTTTTTTGTTCAGAAGCTTCAGGTTTTTCTGGGCTTCTTACAGTTCCTTAATTCCTTTAAAAACACCTGGGGGGCATGCTTTAGCTGTGATTAGTGTGGATTATGGGGATAGATGGCATTCTTGGTCATGGCAGCTGGAATCTGAAATGATCTTAGATAGCCAAGATGACCTTTCTTGCAAAAGGTACCTGAAAGCCCCACTTTGCATTCTACCAATATTCATCTCTTCAAAGCTGCTTCTCCTCCTGGCCTTTTGGCATCTGCGCATCGGATCTGAAAGTGAGGTATGTTGGGGTACCTTAGCATAGCCCCATGTTCACAGCGGACATAAGGTGCTAGAAGTCTATAGGTGTCCAGGGAGGGTAGTATGTAGTGCTGGCTAATATACAGAGACGCCAAATAAATCACCAAGATGTCATTGATATTGCTGTTCAGCATGGTCTCGACCTCTGGTGAGATCTTTGGAACCTGGCTGATGAGATCCAACAGAAAATGGCCAATGGTGTTTTCAGCAGCCACTTTACCAGACAGCACATCTGCGTATGCCCAGCATGCTCAAGGTATCTTGAATCTGAGCAGAAGCTGTCCCCACCTGCTGCAGGTCACTGGACAAACTAATCACTAAATTAGGCTGAAACAAGTCTTCACGATGTGATAAACTCCTATCTGTTCTGTGTCATAGCAGGCATACTTTAATGTGAGGGGCACGAACATCACTCACATCATTTAACTAGGGCCCTGTGGCAATCATCCCCAAAAGTCCCGCCTCTCCTCCTGGGCTCTGAACCAATCCTTGTGGTTTTGACCTTATGCAAATCCAAGTGTTTGTCAGCCAATGAGAGCCTGTGGAATGCCACTAGATGGGAGGGGGTGAGCAAGCCCCATTTTAAAAAGGGGGGAGAATCTCTCCTCAGACACAGATTTGAGGCTAAGAGCATCTGTTTAACCAGGGTTTTATTTGTTGTTGTTTTTAGTTAGGAATTGGTGTAAGTTAAGGGAAGAATGCTTGTTTTATTGAGACAAATATGCATCCTGTTAAGGGCCCAAAATACCAAACTTACTTGTACAGATTTGGGGACAGGAGGTCTGTGTGTTGAAAGGGCAACTTTGAATGGTTGTGGTGACATTTTCCAGTGAAACTTTGTAAAGTTGAGACGTGGGGGCACATGTCTGTCAAGTGTTGGAAGACACAATGTTAGCTGGGAAATGTAGTTTTGAAAGACAGAGCCGGCAGAGATTGCTCCAAAGGGGACACAGCCCTCCACCACCTCTGGTGTGCCTGACTGTATCCCCTCCTGGAGTTTTTACCCTGGCCTTCGCAGCTTAAAACTCTGAATTAAATGAGCCTGGACAGGGCAAAGGCTCCAGAAGGGGAGATGCTGGTGGGCTGTGAGAGAATTCGTCCCATCTGGAGCAATCTCCACCGGCTCTGTCATTTAAAACAACACTTCCTGGCTAACATTGCATCTCCTGACATGTGAAGAACATGTGTCAAAAGTATTTTGAAGAGAGATTCTGAGGTAAATTGTCTGGAGAAAAGGGAAACAACTCTTCCCTCAGTGATTATTTTTACATTAACTGAGGCTCAGTAATGAAGTATTCACTCTCATAGGAAAGTTTGTAACTTCTGGGGTTGAAACTGACAGCCTGTTTCAATTTATAAATTAAAGTATTACACACAAGATATTTTCCCAGTTAAGTACTTTATTTTTTTTAAATAAAAAAAATTGTTATCTATTTCCATCTATGTTTTGTCTGTCTGGCTAAACAGGGATTCCTACTTAACACATAAATAATTAAAACATCATTCTAACAGGATCCCAAATAAGAGACCTGTGGGGGTAAGCGGTTTATATGCTACCAAGCTTTTAAGAATCTGCTTTATGGTTGATTCATGACTGTGTCTTCCTTTGTACATGAACGGATACCTGACCACAAGAGATCTTTCTGGCCAACTGAGAGGCTCAATAAAGATGGCGAGTTGACCAACTGCCCCGCCCCATTACTATGCCGTAGATAGCAACCAACCAGGTGTGATGTTTTTCCAGAGAACAGACTCAGGGTCTCTCTCTGGACATGCAGGTTTTTAAAGAGTTGAATGGGTTCGCCAGACCCAAATTGAGTTTCCCCAGCCACACAGCAGTTAAAAAGTAAATAGCTGTTAAAAAATAATGGAGAGCCCAAACGACCTCATAATGCCTCTGCATTCAAGCTCACCTGTCACAATAGCATGGGAGGAATCCCTGGTTTTTACTGCTCCACATGCACAGAATACTCCACAGGGAGCCAAAAAATGGGGAAAAACCTCCCTCCCTTGCTCTTTTGACATGGGGAAATGGCTTGGGTGGGGGGGAGGTAGAAGTCCCTCCTCCCATGGAGGCATCCTGAAGCTATTTGGGTTCTCCTTTATTTTTAACCTGGGTTCCCCAAAGCTGCTGTGTAACTGCAGGGAACTCAAGTTGAGTCTAGGGAACCAAGACTTCTAGCTTGGCCCTTAGACATTCAGAATATAAGAAAATATATGAATTAAAAAAGTATACATGTTCTGTTCAAGTTTTCCCTAGACAATGATTTACAACATAGCCATAACTGATAGAATTACATACCACTTTCTGAGTGTTTGAAGTACTTCATATACATTGTCTCACTGATCATTATACTAACATTTTGCTTATTTTTGATACCATCCTGGTTTGTTTAGTTTGATAACATCCTGGTTTGTTTAGTTTGATAACCTTTTAAAAACTTTTTACACCTTTGCCTTTAGACTTTTAATCCAGCTCCTCCTTACTTTACCTTACACTTATACCTTTGGTGGGTTCTGGTCACAACCAACACTTTTTTTTATCTCCACTCTCACAGATCCAAGTGACCACCCCCCACACTTTTTTTTGTGAGTGTGACCTATATATTTCCTCTTCTGCAATAGGTTTTCACTGCCACCAAAGGCTTTTGCCTTAGACCTCCTCAGTTTAACTGGTAATATATGAGAAGTAGGGTTGCCAGGTTCCCTTACCCCCTGGCAGGAGGGGGGGGGGACCCGGCACTCACCTTCTCTTTGCTTCCTGCATGCTGCAGGGCTCCCAGGCCCGTTCCTATGCCTCCTCCCGCCAACCCGGTGAGGGGGGCAGAGGATGAGAGTAGGGGATTCCCCACCCCCACCAAAGGAAGTGGATAACTAACTCTATGGCATTATACCCTGTTGAGGCCCACCCCAAACCTGCCTTCCCCAGGTTTTGTGAGTCAGAGCTCACTTCATCTAATTTGTTGGAGTGCACATCCCTCAGGCAGGTGCTTTTATATTCACAGCAGAAACACAAGGGAGGGGTATAACAAAGAAAGGCTAATTTAAAATAAGAACTAAAAAGAAATCAGATCAGTCAGAGTAGGTGAGGATCTCATAGTAAGGCACACAGTGGCCCTTTTCACACTACTTACTGGCTTCTGAAACATCACGAAATGTAGCGCAAAAAACATGGAAGATAGAGTCTTCTCGCGAGAGTTTTGCACGACGCTATCTTCCGCGTTTTTTCCGCTACATTTCGTGATGTTTCGGAAGCCAGTAACTAGTATGAAAAGGGCCAGAAGCAGGGCTGGATCAACGGGGGGGGCGGGGGGCAGGGGGGTAGTGTGCCCCCGGTACTGCCAAGGAGGGGGCACTGGGCGCAGCTGCCAGCTGCGTGCTGGAGCTGGCAGTGGCAGCACGGGCGGCTGAGCAAAGAGCTGGGAGTCCGCCCGCGCCATTTGCCTGCCCCACCAATGGGCAGGACAGGGAGTGCGTGGCAAGGTGAATGGCGTGGACTGCCTCCCAGCCCTTTGCTCAGCCACCCTTCGCTCAGCCCTTCGCTTAGCCAAGGTGAATGGTGCTGGGGTGGCTGGCTTGCTGTGTGGGCAGCATGCCTTCGGGTCCTGCCTGATGACATCACAGAAGTGATGTCATCACACAGCACCGGGGGTGTGCGCGTGCTGCGTGCACATACAAGAGAAGCCAGACTTGGGTTGCCCTGGGCGCCGGCAACCCTAGATCCGGCCCTGCACAGAGACGCCAAACCAAAACATGCAGGACGCTTTTTAAAAGTGTGTGTCTTTTAAGTTGTCTGAAGGAAGGAGCTCTGACACTCAAAAGCTTCCACTCTGAAAATCTTGTTGGTCTCTAAGATGCCACTGTTCTGCTGTAGACCAAATCCTGCTGTTCTACTGCAGACCAACATGGCTGCCCACCTAAAATATCATTTTAAGATGGAGGCTGTGGTGTGTGTGTGGCAGATGCAAGAAAGCAATAGGATAGTTCAAGCAACTTGCAAGCTTATGAATAGTATGTCACACTTTGACTCCCATGATCCCTACATGTAAGAAATATATGGGCTAAACTAGTGAATAGTCAAATATCCTGAACAGAAACTCGAACTACGGATGTATATTGGGGAACCAACCACAGCACTACCTGATTCCAAGGGGAGCAGAAGGGCCATCCTCGGCATCTGCTCACCAAATTTCTCAAGTACTGGGTATATGTGAGATTTTTCTTATAGAAAACCAAGGCATTTATACTCTTAAGTGCCACAAATATGCCAAATACTACAATGTTATATGCCAACTAAGTTACAAATTATGCATTTTAATCCATTTAAAGACATTTAGGTTTGACAGGAGAATAGGCACTGCATATATTTTAATTTTTCTCCAAACTTCTATTTTCTACCACTTCCCCACAGCTTCAAAATTTTCTTAAATTTTACATATCTAGGGAAGACTAGCACAACATGGTGCTTCCCAGTCCCAACCCAGTATAAAAAGCTACTGAAAGTCACTCTACACGAGACATCCGGCACGTGAAGAACATGTGTCGGGAGATGTATTGCTGGCAGCAAGGCAAAGGTTTTGCTATGCCCTGGAGTTGTGCGAAGGGGCTGTGGAATGCCAGAAGGGAAACTTCAGCCCATTATAACCTCTCCAGGTTCAAGTCTGGCTCTGGAAGGCAGCTCCACCTCATTTCCATTCCTCTCTGCCCTCTGGTTGCGATCCCACACAGTTTTAGACTGGAGAGATGAAATTGACAGAGCTTTCAGGAAGGCGATGATGAAATTAACAAACCCTCTGAGGAGTGATCCCAGCTGGCTCTTCCTGGCTAAAATTGCATCTCCTTACACTTGATGAACACACACCAAAGCATCTCATGTAGAGAGACTGAGAGGTTTAGCAGAACTTACAGAGATGGACTATTTCTGGGAACAAAGGTAGTTTGAGTCCCAAACCCAGGCTGAAAGTCAAATTCAAAGGGATCTAGATAACTAGTATCTCATGGCTTTAGTGAGGGCTTTTTTTTTAAAGAGAAAGATTTGAGACTAGAAATTATTTCATTCTATATCGTTCAAAGATGGCTTCTTTTGGAAATAGTCTTACTTTATTTTGCTTCATTTATACCCTGCCTTTGACCCCAAGTAGTTCTCCTCTGGATGTCAAAATCCTAGTGTAGGTGGGAGCCAATTTTAATCAAATGAGTGTTGTTGTAATTACTGGATTTTACAGTTAGAATGCTGATGTTTGGATAGTGTAATATATTCAGTAAACAATGCAGTATGAAAGAAGAAAAGAAATCTGCCATTAATAGAAAAAATTAACAAATACTGCCTCCTCCTGGTTGCTTTCAGTCTTAGCAGAAAAAATGTGAGTTCAATTAGTACCCAAAGACAAAGAATGCAGAGGTTTAGGGTTCTAATTTGTAATCATAAATTTTCTTCCTCTGTAATGTGCCTGGTCAATTGAATGAAAAGAACCGAAGGCTGCTTTCAACAGAGGAAGCCTGGACACAGAGGGAACCTGACAGACTGCGTATCTAAAGTCCCCTGACAACCTCTGCAAGAAAAAGAATGATTTAAAATCTTTAAATTAATAGACACTGTCAAAGGTAGATGATGTTTATTGGAATGCCTTAAAATGAGATGCCTCTGGTTTGGATGGGACTAAAGCAGTCCAGAAACATCGTACGTCTTCAGAAAACAATATGGTTGTCACAAAGTTGTGCTTCATTTCTAACTTCACCTGTGGTTTCATCTCTAGGAGCATTGCATAGCAAAGCCTGTTCAATGTAAATGTGTGTTATTGAAAATATAAACAACAGAAACATAATGAAGTACACAGACTGTTAAGCATGTTAGCCTTGAAACTTGCATTACAGATAGCATTTGGTACACATGTGAGCTAGCTGCCATTGCTGAACCTGTCTGCCTGCAGCAACTCCTGAGCACCGGTCACAACGATTTCCCCCCCAAAGTTGGCACATGGGCACAAAATGTGCAGCAGATACCAGAACGGGCTGTGGATAACAGAGGATCTGAAGAGATACAAATAATGGTTGGGCGTGTCTAAAGGAATCCTTGATTTCTTTCCCCCTAAAAAAATTCAGAACACTCCCAAAGTGATTTTTTAAATTCCTGTCGGTTTTATGAAGCAATTGCCACATGGTATGCAGGGTAATTGTGTGAGAAAAACAATCCTAAAGCTCCTTTAGATGAATAAAACCAGTTTGTGGAGATTTGGAATCAGAGCCAGACTTCTATCAAGTCAGATGTTTGTTCCCTTGAGCTTAAGCCTGTCTGCTCTGATTGGCTCTCTAATCAACTGCGCAAAGGAACTCCTAGCTCTACTACTAGAGATTTTATAGCAGGGATTCTGAAGAGTGAGAATGGGGGTCTAACTAGACATGATGCTTTTTCAGGAGTTGAATCCAGGTTACCCGGACCCCACTCATTTTCTCTGCAGTTACAAAGCAGCTGCAATAAGGCGAAAATAAAGTTCCCCAGGATCATTTTGGCTCAGGAAAATGGGGCAGGGGAAGACAAGAGCCCCTCCTTCCCTCCTATACTGCTATTACACAAAGAATCAGACTTCCATCAGTTTTTAAAATGGCATGCCCTACAGCTGCATACTGTGTAGCTGTGCAGAAAGTAAGCTAAATCTGGTGAACAAGCAAAAATCATGCCATCTAGTTTGGCCCTGAAACTGAGATGCAAAGCACTAAATGGTGGTCCTTTGAAGTCGTTTTGGAATCCAGTCAAGTACCCTATAACTTGAGTTCTGTTTTCTTTGGAAAGGAACACAAGACAGGAGGGGGGGAAATCATACCACTTTATGTTAGGTTACCAGGTCCCCCTAGCCTCCCAGAGGGAGGAGGGAGACCCGGTGCTTATCTTTCCTGTCTTCTCATGATCCTCCATGCACCAAGCGCACCTGTGCCTGCACGATGATGTGACTTCCGAGAAGTGATGTCATTGCACAGGCGCAGAGGTGTGCATGCGCTTTGCAGTGGGCCGATTTTGTCCTCCATCAGGCCAAAATCGGCCCGCAGTGAAGTGCAGGAGTGCTCTTGGGGTGGCACGATTACGGCACTCCTGGAAGTGATGTCATCACACCGCCCATGTATCTGGTTAATTTATTTCATTATTGTTTATTGTATGTTGACTTTAGAATTGTTGTTTTCTTGTTTTTATTTATTTTAACTTGTTCACCGCCCAGAGCCCCTGAGGATGGGCGGTTTATAAATTGAAATATAATAATAATAAAATCAAAAAATACTGGACCTGGGAGGCCCGTTCCCACACCTTTCCCCTCTGCCGGCCAGGTGAGTGGTGGTGGGGGGCGGAGAATGAAAGCAGGGGATCCCCGCCTCTACTGGGGTAATGGGATCCCTACCTTACGTCCTTGTTCCTTCCAGAAGTGATAATTTGAAGTCACAATATATATGAGGAGAAGAAGAATCGCACCTCCTATAGCAAAGCGGATGATGTTCACTGGGGCATAATCCAGGGTCTCCAGAGGATCTGTGCACAGAAGGAGATAGAAAGGAAGATGCTAATCTACTGAATTCTTCCTCTGCCCCAAACAATCAGATTGCTTAAATATTTCTGTATTTAGGTATTTCACCCCACTTTTCTCCCTTTCTCTACAATGGTTTACAGCCGCCTTTTTCCTCCTCCATTTTATCCTGACAACAACACTGAAAGGTATATTAGACAGAAGGTGATTAATAGGCCTAAATCACCCAGCTCATTTCCATGGCAGAGTTGGGGTCTGACCCTGGATTTCTCAGATCATAGTCCAATACTGTAAAATCACGTTAAAGTTTTCATGAAAAAATGTAAATACACAAACACGCCTACAGGGTAGGGCTGCCAGATCCCCCGCCCCCATCCTCCCACCCCTGCCCCTACTTGCCTGGCCATGAGTAGACCAGAATTCAAAGGTCCGGTATTTTGCCATCCAGCAACCCTAAGATCGTGCAGGCAGATACCATACCTGATAGCAGAAGACCCAGTTGGTCACTGTGTTCTGAGAACACCAAAGGCCTTCCATAAAATGCATAGCTGCAGCTATAGTTCCCTTGGTGCTCCCAGCTGATGTTGCTAATGGAAAATTCACCCTTATCCCACTTAGGCTCCATGGAGCAGTTTAGCATTGGGTGTCCAGCCTCATGTAGATAGAACATTGCAGGTCCATCTTCAATTTCACACGAGATTGTGACTTGTCCTCCAAGGGCAATGGACCCACTGGGGTTGATGGAAATCTTAGGTTTGGGTAAGCTGAGATCTGTGTACAAAAGGAAAGAGAAAGTGAAACGCCAAGGTTGTCTTATCCCTACCCTCATCACAGGACGGGGAGCTGCACCAGAGTTCAATTCAAGGTGCTGGTTCTTAAGACCTGTTATGAGCCTGGGCCTACATACTAAGGCCTAGTGGTTACGGGGAAGTCTGTACTAGAGTGACCACAGGGCCTACATTTCCCAGGTTCCCTATGATTGGTTAACAGGGGATTTGGAGGGGGAAATTGCACCAATAGAGAAGTGGGAGGATGGTGCCTGAGAAGAAGGGGTGAGAGGCCTCGCCAGCAGTGGGAGCAGAGCTGAAGAGAGGCTGCTGCAGATGGAAGGATCCCTCATCCAGAAGGGGCAAGTCAGCTTAATGCCAATTGCCAAGAGAGAGCCGGAAAGAGTCTAGATGGATGTGTTAGGGTATTTTATTTTGTTTGTTCATCTACCTGTACTGTTCTCTTTATTCTACAAAGTTTTTGAACACCAGTTATTACTTAACCTCTAAAATAAAGTTATTACGTTGCCTGGGTCCTCACGCTTCATTCGGTCACATATAAAGTAAAACTGAGAAAGAGTGGACAAAAGAGGTCAGTTGGGTGCTCTGGGGCTGGGCCCTTCTGAGGAAACCTGTACCAGAGTGGTGGCAGCCTACAGAGAGCTTCCCTGGTCCCCTGCCTACGACAAGACCCTAGATAATTTGTGGCTAGGGTAACTGAGGGACCACCTCCTCCTGCGCTGACAAACACGCCAAGTATGATCTTGTCCACCAGGAAAAGGAACAGAATAAAGGGAACAGAAAAAAATCCCATCCAGTAAAAGGAATAAAATCGTAGCTCACTTCACTGATCTTTCTCTGGTGTTCCAGAAAATGAAGCCTTGTGGGTCCCTCTTCTAAGTACCAGGGTAAAATATATTCTCTTTATCCCAGCTTTTAATTTAAGTGTTGATCTTGTAACAACTTTTTAATAGCCTGCTTTTAGCATGAAAACTATTTTATGAAACTCATTTCAAACTGCTCAGCATTTTATCCTATTTTTATCCTATGGCTGCATTTTAAATAGAGGTTGAGTTTTTAGTTGTTAACAGCCTTTATGGCATTTTATGTTTTATTTTGTAAGTCTTCTTGAACAGGTTCTCTGGCCAGGTGGCAAAGAAATTTGACCTGTGATGAAATTCCTCATAATATTTCACACCCATATATATGCATATATATTATATGCATTATTATCAAATAAGCAATTACACTGGCCTCCAAACTAATATCCAGTGAGAATAAGCTGTCAACAGAAACCATGCCCATAACATTTCTGGCTATAGGTTTCTAGCATCTCTTGCTCGCCTAAGCTTTAACTTTTCTAACACTCTCCCTACAAGCATTGGTTATTTTTTTATATTCATTCTTGGTTATAAGGCCCTCCTTCCATTTCCTAAATGAGTCTTTTTTATTTCTCAACTCTTGAGAAAGTTGTTTATGGAGGCAACTTGGCTTCTTTAGGTTCCTCCCATTTTTTCTTCTCACAGGAATCATTTGCGATTGTGCCTTCAGGATTCTGAAATTTTTGCTGGTATCTGTCAAACTGTTTTTAAACCATAGACTGCTCTTTTTGAAATGTTTCCTAGGGTTGTCGGAAAACTCATTTCAGCATAGTTTTGCTCCTAAAAACCACAACACAGTCCTGAGGAAATGGAACCACGAGGCTCCATTTTCTGTGATACCAGAGGAAGATCAGTGAAATAAGCCAGAGTTTTACTCCGTTTGATGAATGGGATTTTTTTCCCCGTTCTCTTTCCTGTCATTTATCTGCTCAAGGACGATTCTTACTTTCAAGATTCTGCTTACAGAAATACCCCTTATGATCTATGTCAGGAAAGACAGCAAAGGCTGTCCCATGGTGAGACTCTAAACCGGTGAATGCTGATTCGTTCCCATCACCTACTACCAGAAGGTCCGTGGCTTCACTGGTCTCTGAGGAGATGGAACTCCCTGGTGGATGCCTGTAGCTACACTTGTATGTCCCTCCATGAGACTGGTTTATGTTCATGATAGAAAATGTTGCAATATCCCCATGTGACTCCATGAATTGTGGTTCCATCTGTCCTCCATCCTTATGGAGATAGAACCTCTTGCTTGAAACTTTGGTACAGCACTGAATAGTGATGTTGGTTCCCAGGAATGCCATCCTGTTAGGGGTCACAGAGATACTAGGCCGGGGGAGATCAGGATCTGAAAAGAGAAGATAGTTTTATTCTTTAAGGGGTTGCATTCTTTAAGGATGCATGCAACAATCTCTGGACTTCATAGAGTGGGGGTTTCCTGCTTCCTCCTCCATGGTCCTACTGGGCACTGAAGTGGACCCTGTCAAGGAGTTCCAAACCCCTGGGGGCCAAACTCAGCTAAGGGGAAGGGACACAGGCTGCCTGGAAGGTCCTGTTGCAAATAGCAAACCAGACAAGCTGCCACCAGCTCCCCAGTCTATCCCTAGGCTAAGGAGTTAGGAAGCAAAGCTCCAGAGCCTATTAGGGAATATAGCCAAAGCAAAGTCTACCTTGCAAGGGTAAGCTTGCAGGCAGAGTTCACAGCCAAAGACTAGTTGTTTGGTAGGTGGGTCTCAAGCACACATAGGGTGAGTTCAGCAAAGGTTTTATAGTAGTGAGGCTTCAGAGTCTTAATAACCCACACAAGATAAAAATAGAAAGTTTTATTAATTCCAGGTGCAGGGCTATCACACACGAGACAAAGTGAGCACAAACAAACAAAAACCTACAGCAGTAAGCACTACATACCACATTAAATTCTTAGGACGCAAAGCAAGTTGGTTTCTCAGTTGTAGCAAGCAAAAGTCCCACAGAACAGCAAGACAAAAGATGGAACTTCAGCCCTTCTCATTAAATAGAGCCCAAAGCAAAAGAGCATGGGCAGAGGTCTAAGATAGACACTCAACATAAGCATCTCCGTATTGGCTAACAGCCCGTTTATATTGGTTCAAAGTGAGGCAGGCATGAAACCACACCTGTTCCTAGCTTGACTAGATCACCTGACAAGTGAGAAAGGGGATGTGTGAAAAGTCTACAGCTCTTGGCACTTGACCTAGATCTACAGGTGCAAAGTTAATTACCAATTAGCGAGAACAGCTTATCTCACCTTAAGGACAGAAGCGCAAGTAACTTACTGCTAGCAAAAGCGAAAGGCCTCTTCCAGGGGGGAGGGAAACTCTCCAAAAAAGGAAGCCTCCAAACCAGCTCCCCCAAAGGGCTTCCCATATGCTTTTAAACATAACGGTTTTTCTTTACAGACCCCTCAGACCCACCTACAGGACAAAGTGCGGCATGCAGTGGGAGAGGGGAATCAGGAGAAACTGCTGCCCTGTCCTCCACAAATGGAAGTGCCATTCTGACTTCAAACTGCTTGGCTGAATATTAAGCTTCCCAATTGCCCTGACCCTGTAGAGAATTCCCCTTGCCTACCTTCCATTTCAAAGCTTTGAGAAATTGAGCAAGAGAAATTGCTTCTATGGTGACACTCCAGAAAATTTCCCAAGTCTCTATCGTCTTTACCATAGAGAGTAGGGGAAATTCTTACAGCATCACCTGGTAGTGGTAGTGATATCACATCGTCCCCTAACTCCACCCTCTCCATATCTCACACTCCAAATTCCCTGGCATTTGTCTAAACAGTGTTGAGAACCCTATTGGGTAGAAGTTCCAGCCATGCTACTCAAACTAAGCAATATTACAGATAGAACTATGATAATACCAGTTGATCTTAAGAAACATAGGGTAAAACCTGGCACCCACATCTATAGCCATGTCGAGTTGCTTAACTCCACATGTTATGTATCCTTTTCCTTTCAGTTTTCTGAGTGCACTCCAGGCCCAGGAATTGAAATGTCTCTGGGGTCAAGTGAATGCAAACTGGGTCTGCTGAAACTCAGCCTAGAATTACTTAAAAATCCTCAAATGCAGCAAGAGAAATATCTTCTGGAAAAATTTTCTGCCTCACTCTCTTTAACGTAGGAAGGGGATCCTCAAGCAGATATGCCTTGTTTATTATCCAAAATGCTATTGATCTCCTAGTGCTTTGATAATTAAAAATTGTGTAGGCATTTGCAAAAACAAACACTGAGCCATTAAGAAGCTTAATGCGCTAGTGCAATCCTAAACAGAGTTACACCTTCTTAAACTCATTTCCTTCAATGGACTCAAAAGGATGTATTTCTGTGTGAGATTGCACAGTAAGACTTTATGTCCTTTTTGTCCATTATCAGCAACTCTCCAAGCTCATTCCGATCTAATAGAACAGAAAGAAGCACCATGAAGCAATAAGTGCAGGAGTACTTCCTTGCACTCTCCCTGGTTACATGCATAATCTCACAGAATAAATAATTTTATTATATTTGTCCTGATTTCCTTCCACGCTGAAAATGGATCTTCTAGAAAAGATCTCTGTTCCTAGGACTGTCATGAATACCTGCCCCCCAACCTCATGTTCTGCTATGAAACACCCAAGAAAAGATAAGACGCAAATGGATAATTCATACATGGAGGTGGACCAGCCCACCTACCTATAATTAGGAGCTCCACGGGCTTACTGAGCTTTGAGATGCGAAATGTAGATGTAGCAGCGCGGAAGTGGCAGCTGTACCTCCCTCCATGCTCCCTGTTTACATTGCTAATGAGGAACTGTCCCACAGTCCCCTCTGTCTCCATGAGCTCATCCACCAGCTGGTCTCCAGGCTTTTGGAGATAGTACAAGTTATGGTCTTCATGCTGGCAATAGACAGTGACATTCCCTCCAATAGTGATCCCCTTATCGGGGCTCAGGGAGATAGTAGGTCTATCTGATGTGATATCTGTATAAAAGAAAGATACCTTACTTGTGCAAAGATTTACATTTACATAATGCAGCTCTACCGCCCTTATTTGGAGCATGCAATAACTTTCCTTGGTGTTTCACTAATATCTTTTACAACATGATGATTCACAATATCACTCTTGTGCTATAGCCCCACTATCTGTTTCCCCTCTTTTATACAGCAGCCCAAAAATCAATTGGAAGTGATAAACCAGGATTCTTTGTTCTTCTAATGCTCCCTAGAGATGCTAAATTGTAGAATCTGCCTCCTTCTGCCTTTTTCTTGATGCTGCAGGAAGGGCCCTCCACTAAATGCACCAACACCACCTTGTACTTCTCTGCCCTGTTGTGTGCAAATGCACAAGCACGCACACAAATACATCTACCTTTATCTGTGATCTTGATGCCAGAACAGCAGAGGTCCCAAGGGCACATTTGGAATTCTGACACAGTATGCTGGGCACAGATACAAAATGGATGCTACAGGAGGTGCAACCAGCCACAAAATGGCTGTTACAACTCACCTTCAATCACTCAGTGAAGATCCTTGTGTTTGGGAAGCAATTTCTGCCAAAGCAACTTTTTAAAAAATCTGCACAGCCAATCAAACGTAAACCAAACATTCAGCGGCCTGTCAGAAGTCATGCTTGTCAAAAGCTCCACCCACTTTCTAAAAATAGTTGGATGGCACCAGGAAAGGTGTTGGCGGGTGCAAAAGTGCCCATGGGCACCATGTTGGGGGGACCCCTTCTTGTCTCTTCCTCCTGAATCTCTCTAACTACTAAATGGGAGGTTTCCGCCTTATAGAGGTAATTTGGGCAAGGACCTCCAAGGAGCTTTTGGAACAATCTCTCATTTCCTGCAAGGAGGAGCATTGACAGGAACAAAGCCCAGAGGGTTTCACGTTCCTTTTCAGTAGGTCGGCATGGATAGGCCTTAAAGGAATGAAAAGTTCTTCTCTCTCTTCCAGGCAGGTCTACCAGCAGGAAACAGCCTCTGGGGCAGTCTCCAACTTCCCGCTGGGAGGAGTGCTGCGGGATGTAAAGGACAATGGTCATGAGAAAGTGCACTGCTCTACTGATAGTGCTTCCATCAGGAAATGGGAGATCCCTTTTGGTCCTACATTATTACTCTCTGCCTGCCTGCCTGCCTCTTTCTCTCTCTCTCACTCACACACACACACACACTCATTCACACACCCCTCCTCTCCAGTCTCCAGAGGAACAACTTGTGCTTCCAGTATTGCTCTCCATTTTATAGACAGCAGGATTTACAGGGAGCTGCTTAACTCATTGCCCGTTCCCCTAGTCACTGAAGTTTGGCGTCTCAGTATTGTTAACCTTCAGGAAGATAATTTAAGATTTCTACCTATTAGGAGAAGGTTCACATCTTTGCTGGTCTCTGATGAGGCAGTGAAATTCCCTGATTGTGCACTGTAGCTGCATTGATACCGCCCTGTTGCACCCAAGTTCATGGTTATAGGAAACTTTGCCACATTCCCATCTGGGTTCACAGATTGTGGTTCGCTTTCACTATAACTGTGATGAAGATAGAACATTTTGCTTGGAACTTTGGTCCAACAGAGAATGATGATTTTGCTGCCTTCGAGTGCCATCCTACTGGGGCTCACTGCGATATCTGGCCTGGGGAGATCAGGATCTGTGAGCAGAAGACAGGTGGCTTAGTCCTGGGGGCTTGGATAGAGATTGAGACTGTTTATGCATTAAACCACATTGCATGCAGGAAGGCGATTTGACAGACTGGTACTCCAAACAGTGGGAAACCAAACTTGGCATCCAAACTATTAGCACTTCAGACTAGAAGTGTGCAAACAACAACAACAAAATTTGGCTGATTCAGTTCAGTAAAGCTGAACCAGGGGGAAAAAAATCAGCATTCCCCGAATGCTGAATTCATTCCTCAGTTCAGCTTGGCTAGCTAAGGCAAATTCAGTAAAACTTGGTCATTGTTTCCAATGGGTAATGTGATCCAGGGCTTTCTGGGGGGCTGGGGGGGTCACTTTAAGACCAAATTTTACCAAATTTGCAGGGGACCTACTCCTACCTGTCCTCTAGCTACCTCCCAAGTTTCATGAAGATTGTTCCCCCGAAGAAGGTGCCCCCAGCCCATGCAAAATTTCTGGACAGTTTAAAGACATTGAAAAATACTAAAGGGTTTTTGTGGGGGGTGGGGGGAGTCAAGGAAAAACTGATATTTTGGAGGAACTTAAAACATATGTGATACTTTCCTATCAAACCTTAACTTCTTTTACTGATTTAACAACATAAAATGCATCACTGGAGAAAATGGATCCTCATGAATGGACCTCCACTTGATCTACCCTCACAATTGCCTCCTGGTCCTGGACCATGGCCTCTAAACAGCCAGTTGAATAAAGTTCGCTGCAATTCAAACACCAACAGTCACGACATGCCGTGAGATGCCACGTGCAAAACCAGATTCATTACCTATTATCACCAACTCCACTGGTTCACTGGGCTCGGAGATGATGGAGATGCCGGAGATGGCGGAGAGGTAGCGAAAAGTGCAGCTGTATCTCCCTCTGTGCTCCCAGCTTGCACTGCTGATGAAGAATTCACCCTTATCCCCTCTAGGCTGCATGGGCACGTCAGGCGTCTGGTTCCCAGGCCGTTGGAGATAGAAACTCACGTTCATGTCATCCCCTTCATCTTCCCTTTGGCAATAGATAGTGATGTTTCCCCCAAGAATAACCCCTTTCCTGGGGTTCAGCTCAATGGTGGGTCTCTTCTGATAGAAGGCGGGATCTGCGCAATGGAAGAAATGAGAGGCTGGAGACAGACCCAATCCCCCACTTCAGTTCACCCATCCATGCTAGGTTTATGCCTCCTCGTCCTGCTTTTCATTTGCCCCCTCACACACCTGTACATACACACACTACCTTTTTATCTCTCTGTTGAGGCTGAGCTAATGGGAACCAGAGAATCACCGTTCTGGGAAATTGCTACAAAAGCCCCTGAAACATCTCAAAAATGTCAGGGGCAATCTTGTTTCTCTTTAGGGGTGTGGATGAGTCGAGCATCTCTGTTTGATGGTGGTCTCCCTACAAACCTGGCAGCATTTTAGCCTCTACAGCTTGCTTTATTTCTAGTAAACCTCTTGTGTTTGCATTAAACATAGCAAGCAGAATAGGTTATACCTGTCACAAATGGCTGGATCCACAAGCCACCCCGAGTGGGAGGTCAAGAGCAAAACATTAAAAACTGGGAGTAAGTCTTCACTTCCAGTGTAATGAGCTGCCACCAGGAAGCTCCCAGCCCTACCAGGTTTTAAACAGAAAGTCAACCCTGCAAGGTAGACCACTTTCCAGATTGAGTTCTACCAAACAACTATTTGAGTAGCTGTGACCAAAATGGACCAACATACTGGATTCAGATTGAAGCTTGCAAATTCCCAAAGAGTGCACAAGGTTATACTCCAAAGAGTTTATTAACAAAGATACAAAAGAATACAGACACAGAATTATGCAGAGAGGAAAACAACACAACTAGCCAGTCTACCTTAACACACTCAAACAGACTTTCAGTCTCCCAGCCCGAGGTTAGCTCTCAGGCTAAACCAAAAGAGTCCACACAGAGTTCCAGTCTCAAAATCCAGAGACATAAATCCTGGGCTGGCCCCAATCCAGGTGAGCAAGCTCAGAGCACAAAAGCAGGAAGCAGAAATCCTTCAGCCAACCTTACAGAGTCCAAAAGCAATAGGGGTCCAAAGTCGAGAGGGTGAAAACTAGAACGAGGACTCTTGTTTTATCCAAAACTGTAGCAACTGGCCTATTCCTAACTAGCCAATCAAAGTCAGTGCACATACCGTCACCCAAGGTCCCTTGCTAGAATGATCAATGTAGGTGCAAGACCTTGAAACTATGACATCCTTGTGCCCATGCAGTTTAATCCCAGCTCTGAAACTGCCGCACCATGATGACTGACCCAAAGCCTGAACTGAACCAAGAAACAGACTGGGGCAAGTCAGTTTCTTGACAATACCACTTGTATAATTAACATTGTACTGTAACCACAGCTTAGAAAGCCTCAGTATCTGTGTAGTCAGAACTATGTACTGTCCCTTTAACAATTGGTACTCATGGGAATTGTAGTCCCCCCTCCAATATAGAAGTTTTATTGTAGGCTTCCTGTGAAGGAGTTAAAAAGTTTATGGTCCTCTTCCCCCCTTTGTTCGGACCCTTTCCCTCAAGGATGCAACAGTCATAATGAATTTATCGCTTGTCTATAACAAATCTGGACCAATAAAGATGAATCTTGCTTATGTTTGAACCATGCCTCGTTCACTGGCTAAAACTGTGAGTAAGGATCCCTTTTACGATCTGGGTTGAGAAAAGCAGCGCGTTAGAGCTATCTGGAAGCTAGCATCTTTCCCAGCTGCTTCCAGAATAGTAAATTCATTAAAAGACTCGTCTTGCTCCTTCACAAAGTAATTTCAGTAAGAAGCATGTTCTGCTCCTTCAAGATCACCATAGTGAATTAATCGCTACAGCATGTTTTGCTCTTGCAAAGATAAAAAATAACATGTGTGCATGTCTGCATGAAGACGGGAAACAAAAACAAAATCTTAGCTCTCTCTCCTCCTGGCTGCACAAGGCTTCAAGGATTCTCCTTTGTTCTGTAAATACTTCTACGGGAGCCTTTCAGTTGCTAATTCAACTGATCAGCCTGGGAGCTCACCTTCCCTAGCAGGAGAAGGAGACTAGCAACTTAAATAAGAATGTTTCAGCCACTTGCATGCTTTATTCTCAAGCAGAGGAAATGTTTCATGCCTTCAACCTGTTGTTTGTGATTTGAATGCTTCTTAACTCAAAGTGGAGGAGAGCTCCAGTACGGATCACCTCTCTCACACCGCTTTGAATATACCTCATGCCTCTGAATTGCAAAACAGCAATATTGCTCAGGGCTATGCTTCACGCCAGCCTGCTCTTGTAATCCAGAACGCTTTCGCTACAACCCCTAATTGCTGAGCACACAAAGGGATTCAATCTATGAAGGGCACACGCGTTTGAAAAGCAACTCCAAAACCTAAGCTGGGAAAAAGTTGCTGAGCGCATACAGCTGCTCAACACAGAATCCTGATTTGGCAAAGCGACCGAAGGGAACTTGCAAAGCGTCCAGAGAAGAGTAGGCACGGCAAAGGAGCACACCCACACCCCTAGTGGTCACTTAGAGCAACTAGAACTGAATTCTTATAAAGCTCACTCACTGCGCCCCCGGTGGCCAACCTCGGAAGTGCAGCCAACAATTCTGTTCAAGCTATACAGAAGTCACATGCTTGCACTACCACAACAGTGCCACCGCCCGGGCGGCTGATCTGCGAAGATTAGCCCCCAAGACTCCCAGTGAGGGAGGTAGGGTCCGGGACGCTGCGGGAAGAGCCCCCCGAGAATCAATGCGGGGGGTAAATTGCCCGTTTGTCCCTATGGAGGCCGGCAGACGTGCATGGCACCTTGAGTGCTGCCAGGCCATGGAAAACGGCAAAGAACAGAACTAGGCGGAAGCCTGTAAGTAAGCGAATCCCTTCTGTTATTACAAGCGCACGTGAAGGAGTGGTGGGATCTGAAGCTAAGAAGGCTCGTTCTTCCCCTTCGCTGAGTTTCAGAATCTGGCTGGCGGTCCCCCCCCCCTAAAATGGCAGCGAAAAAACAAAGTCCTGCTCTGGGCATGTCAATCTCGGCTGCCCTGCAGGGGAAGGGAGAGTCGCTCGAGGAATTGGTGCGGAGGGCGGTGATTGAAGCCATAAAACCCTTTGTTGACAAGCTGAACGAAACAGATCAAAGGGTGGGCTTAATTGAGAGCGAAGTGAAAACCATTAAGGAAGCAGCGGGGGGGCAGAGAAGTCTGCTCGGGAAAGTGCGTCACTCGTGAAGGCTACGAATAAAGAGTTAAAGCTGGTGGAGAACCAGCTGATCGGGCTACAAGTGGAACGAACACAGACAATCTTGCGCCTCCAGAACGTGAAAGAGGAGGAAAATGAGGATTTATGGGGTCTGGTCTCGGAACTATTGGCGACACCCGCGAAGGCAACTAAAGAAGAGGTTAAAAGCGCCATTTTGGAAGTCCGCCGGGCTTCTTCAAGATATGCAACGAAGCGTCAGCTGCTTCGCGAGATCATCATCGATTTTTCATCTAAAAGGATCCGAGACACTATCCTATACAATTCATATAACGCGGATCTGGACTTTTTGGGTAACAAAGTTAAGATACTGAAAGACGTCCCATTTTTAGTTCGGAAAAGACGTTTTAAGTATAAAAAGCTCACAGCTCTTCTGAGGGAACATGGAATAAAGTACAAATGGCTATTTCCGGAAGGAATCTGGTTCAGTTACAAAGATCAAGCTTACAAGATATTATCAGAAGATCAACTAAGGGATTTTGAGGACAAAAATCCGGAATTTCAGTGCACCAAGCAAGAAGAAAAGGAGAAGTCTGAGGGGGGGGGGAGGAAATGAGCACTGAGGCTGCAGTTGCTCAGAGAGAACTGCGTCCGGGACCCAGGAGGGGGAGGAAAACTTAATTTGAATTTGAATTGTAATTTGCATTTTGTAAGGTCAACCACTCCATCAATACTATATGAAGCTGTAATTTTTAATAATGGCAGTATGAAGGGAAAGCATTTTGTGTAGTATAGCTGTTATATGTTGTTGTTGTTTTTTTTTCTTTCCCTCCCTTGTTCCCCTTTCTTTCCTTTGTATTGTAGTTAATGTAGTTGATAAAAAGAATAAAAAATCTTATAAAAAAAAACAGTGCCACCGCAACAGCGCCACCCTAGTGGTCTGAAGTAGTACTGCAGCTTCAAAAAAATTTTTTTCTTCTTTTTGCCACAATGGAAATTCCTGTGGGAAATCCGGCAGGTGAAGAGGATATCACTGATCCTACCAATGCACCCACTACTCCCTCCAATGGCAACGATGAAGCTGAGTTCAAACGTCCACCACAGAAAAGAACACTGACTCGCAAGATGCGAGATTTGTTATTTGCCAAGAAAGCAGAAAGGCTCAAGGAGTCTGAAAAGCATTGGCTACGGATACAAGAGTGTCTGGGAATAAACATATTAAGAAGAATGCAGCTGCTCAAGATGAGAAATGCTAGTTTAGCTTCCACTGAGTGTCTGATATTTCTGCTAATATTTTCAACAAACTTTCAGGCATGTTGTTATAGTTGGACACTAATCTTTGTTGGATGATTTGGTAATAGTCTAGGGTTATTAACAGATTCATCAATGGCAGGTAATGACTGGAAATATTCTCCTGATACATACCCTGGAAAGCCTGGTTTCTGGCTGAGACGTGAGTGAATCCTGCTCTCCTGGTTAGCTACCACCAAAGAAACCTCATATGGGTAGGTGACTAGATCCAGCTGCTGTTTGGATATAAAAAGCTAAAGGAGTGGCACCAGGGCCGTTTCCAGACGGCTTACCTTCTGCCGCTCCATGCCGCAACACCGCGGCTCGTGCTGTGGCGAACGCTATTTCGCGTTTTCTCCGGCATGAGCCATGACGTTGCAGCATGGAGCGGCAGAAGGTAAGCCGTCTGGAAACGGCCCAGTGGTTTCTTTATATATGCATAATCCTAGCTCATGTTCAGAAGTATAAACTAAAAAAAAATGTTAACAGGGTTTGCACCTGCTGCTGTGCTCTTAATGTTACCTTTTCCAAGTGCTGTTATAAGGTGTGGGTCTCTGAAGACACCAACCAGAAACGGCCATGACAAACTGCATAAATCAGTCTCCAAGGAGCCTCCTCTTGTAAAAGTGTTTGTTCCACAGTGTTTAATTTGAACAGAGTAGCCACACTACTGCCTCTCCCTATCCTTAACTCTGATGCCTGTGAAGCGGTCATAAACAGGGCCAGTGTTCGTTATGATCCTACTGGATATTTATGTTGTCTCACATCAGTCCTAGAATTGCTTGTGTTCTGTTTCAGCATTCCTTCAACTCTGTATTGGATTCCTGCTAATGCCATGTAAACTTGTATTTATTTACCTTATGGCATTGTTTATGGAAATGTCCTTGATATTGACTGTACTAAGCTCACACTGTGTGATCCACCTTGAGTCTCAGTAAGAAAGGCAGATTATAAATGACATAAATAATAATGGACTCAGATCTTGCACTTCTGACATATTGAATCTCTCTCCAGTTTTGTTGTATCCATCAGCACTGGAGAAATGACAAGTGTCCATGTAAATATAAACATGGCTGAATCATCCTTGGAGTGCTCTTTGGGAACATGAGAAATGATTACAAGCTGTGTGTTCTGCTTATGAGTGGGGGAGTCTGAATGGACATGTCTCTTTGCATCCACCCACCCACCCAAGGTCAGCTTTTGCAATAGCCAGCCCCAAAGGCTGAGTGCCTTGCTAGAGGCATGACCCTCTTGGTGCAAGCCACCTGGGCTCCATAGCCTGGGGCCTAGAACCCCTTCTCCTGCACCTGAGGAGAACCTCAATCACCTGAGCATCTGCCTGAAACCCAAGAAAGCACAAGAACAGAGTGTAACTTTGCCTGAAACCTGGGAGCAGCAGAGACCCATAACAGATTGCAACCAGGGCTTTTTTTCAGTGGGAACGTGGTGGAACGGAGTTCCAGCACCTCTTAAAAATGGTCACATGGCCGGTGGCCCTGCCCCCTGATCTCGGGACAGAGGGGAGTTTAGATTGCCCTCCGCACTGCTCAGTGGCGTGGAGGGCAATCTAAACTTCCCTTTGGTTGTTGGGGGTTTTCCGGGCTGTATTGCCGTGGTCTTGGCATTGTAGTTCCTGACGTTTCGCCAGCAGCTGTGGCTGGCATCTTCAGAGGTGTAGCACCAAAAGACAGAGATCTCTCAGTGTCACAGTGTGGAACAGTGTGTCAAATGACCTACATCTTTTCCACACTGTGACACTGAGAGATCTCTGTCTTTTGGTGCTACACCTCTGAAGATGCCAGCCACAGCTGCTGGCGAAACGTCAGGAACTACAATGCCAAGACCACGGCAATACAGCCCGGAAAACCCCCAACAACCATCGTTCTCCGGCCGTGAAAGCCTTCGACAATACATTAAACTTCCCTTTGTCCGGAGATCAGGGGGCGGGGCCACCAGCCATGTGACCATTTTTGCCGAGGGCAATTTAAACTAAAAAACTCCCGGACTTCCTGTTTGGGATCCATGGAGGTCTAACGCAGCTCCACTTGCGGAGCTGACCGGACTGCCGTTTTAACCGGCCGGCGGGGTGAAAATAGCCCGCGGCCGACTGCTCTCAGGCGGGGAGCAGGCAAAGAACGCTCAAGACCCTAGGGTGAGCTAGATCTCGGACGAGGGGGGGCTTTACACAACGAGTCTCCCCCCGATCCTTGAGGTCCCACCTTGCGACGGGTCGGCTATAATCTCTGCGGCAGTTTTGGGGCCAATTCGGCTGGCATAAGACCTACATACCCAAGCATCGATTGGGGGAAGAAGCTGAGAGGAGAACTTAAAATCGAAACAGCGATTACAACCCGAGAAAAGTGAAGAGAAGGTAAAGATCATTATCTTCTGAGACGGGACAGATTGATAAAAACAGAGAGGAAAAAAAGTAGATTTTTAAACTGCAACAGACTAGTGAAAAGGAGGGGAAGACTCGGCAGGAATCGAATTTAAAAAGAGACTAAGTTTAAAGAAGTTATTAAAGAAATGGGACTATTGTTTTGAATACCTGTGGCTTTGGAGCTGTGAGAAAAAGACACCATCGCGAGATCTGCTGTGGGAAGACGGGAGACAGGAAGTGCGTAATAACAATAGAGTGGCTGGAGAGAAGCGGCCCTTGCTGGAGGGCAGGAAGTAGGGAATCGCCATTTTTGAAAGGGGAAGGGTCGCGGCTTCAGCGGAAGAGGAAGTAGGCCATCTTGGATTACAAAATCATAGAGAAACCATAGAGAAAAGACGCCCGACATTTTGGACTCTTTAAAACTTAATTTCTATAAGAAGACCGGGACATTTAAAATAGAAAAACGTTAAATTTTACGCCACGGAGTTAAGGAAGAGAGCGGATTCGTGGGAGCGAGCTAAAGCAAGCCCCACGATGTCAAAAAAAGAGTGGCAATCGGCAATAGAAAACCTGGATAAAAACCTGGACAAAAAACTTTTAGATATGATTAAAGAACTTAAGGACACGAAATTGGAGCTGATAAAAGAGGTTAAAGAGGTTACACAGACAGTAAAATCGGAGCTGTCAGAAGTGAAAAAAGGTATGGAAACAATACGAAATGAATTACAAGGAACGCAGCAGAGAGTTAAAACAGTAGAAGACGCGATGGAGAATTTAGCAGACACGCAACAAACAGAGATGAGATTGGTGAAGGGGAGAATGTCAGTTGCAGAAACTAAACACATGGAGAAGCAGCTACGTTTTCGTGGCTTGCCAGAAGTGGAAGGAAAGTCAGCGCAAGAACAGATGACTGAGGTGTTGGCTGAGTACCTGGGGAAGGAGGAGGAGGAAGTTGTGGCTATCCTAGATGTGGCATACCGTGTGAATTCGAGAATAGCAACCCAGAGGAAACTACCAAGAGATGTGATTGTGCAGTTTACAACACGAAATATGAAAGAGAGGATTGTGACAAAACAGTTTCAAGATCCATTGGAGATTGATGGCAAGACGATTATTATAATGAAGGAACTGCCCAGATCAGTGTTACTGGACCGGAAAAAATATAAAGTGCTAATTCAGATTTTGAAGGACATGAAAATCAGGTACAGATGGGAGTTACCGGAAGGAGTGTCCTTTGAGTTTGGAGGGGCCAAAAAACGCATCAGATCTGAGCGAGAGATGGAGCGATTTATTAAGGACAATGAAAAAGACTTACCAACAAGATCATGAGTATGGAGTGTAAAGTATTATCTTGGAATGTAAATGGACTAAACTCACCGAATAAGAGGAAAAATACTTTTCACTGGCTACTAAAACAAAAATGTGACATTGTTTGTTTGCAAGAGACCCATATCAGAAAGCAGGATGTAAAATATTTAAAATCTGGAAAATTGGGCAAAGAATATGTAGCGGCCTCCAACAAGAAAAAAAGAGGAGTGGTGTTGTACATAAAAGAGGAGCTACAGCCAAAATTTGTTATGAGAGATGTGGAAGCTAGATTTGTAGCAGTGGAATGTATTTGGAATTTAAAGAGAGTGTTGGTAGTCGGACTTTATGCACCTAACGGTGCAAAAGAAAGCTTCTTTGAGGATTTAAGGAAGCATTTAGACGATCTTGCATACGACCAGATAATTCTTGCTGGAGACTTCAATGGAGTGACAGACTTGGAACTAGACAAAAAGACTACAACGGCACAAAAGAAAAGAGGACTATTACCAAAGCTTTTTTTTGAGTTGATTCAACAAGAGACTCTTGAAGATGTATGGAGGAGAGAATATCCTAAAAGCAGACAGTTTACCTTTTATTCTGCAAGGCATTCTACATTATCAAGAATTGATATGATCTGGGCCTCAAAAGACTTAGCATTATGGACTAAGGAGGTAGAAATAATGCCTATGGTAGGCTCAGATCACAACCCAATTATGTGGAAATTTGGAAAAAAGAGAAAAAGGAAAGCATGGAGAATAAATGAGGACTTGTTACAGGAAAGAGAGAATATGGAAATACTGAGAAGAGAGACAAAGTTTTTTATACAATACAACGTGAATAAAGAAGTACCAACCAATAAAGTTTGGGATGCTTACAAGGCGGTTGTAAGGGGCATACTAATGGACTTAAATGGTAGAGCAAGAAAGAAGAAAGAGGAGAAAAGACAAGAGATTGAGGAGAAAATAAAAGCCAAAGAAATACAGCTAAAAAAGAGACCAGGGAAAAAGAAGGTATACCAGGAAATTAAAATACTTCAAGAACAGCTAACAGCAATGAGTAATAAAGAATTGGAGTGGAATCTCAAAAGACTGAATCAAAAAGCGTTTGAGGGTGCTAATAAACCTGGGAAGTACCTGGCATGGCAATTGAAGAAGAAAAGGGAAAAGAAGATAATAAATAAAATTTGCGAAGATAACAAAACGTATTTGGAGCAGGCTACCATTAGTAGAGCCTTTTATAAATTTTACGCTAAGCTGTATAATAAAAAAGAAGTAAACAAAGAATCAATAGCGTCATATTTGGAGAAAACCAAACTTCCAGAAATCTCGGAAGCTTGGAGAAATAAGTTGAATAGTGAAGTAACTGACGAGGAAATAAGTAAGGCAATACAATCTGCAAATCTAGGAAAGGCGCCAGGGCCAGATGGACTTACGGCTAAATTCTATAAGACAATGGCTAATGAACTGGCACCATTCCTAAAAGAGGTGATGAATGGGGTTTTAAGGGATCAAAGGATTCCAGAAACTTGGAGTGAAGCGAATATATCATTGATCCCAAAAGAGGGCCAAGACCTGACTAATGTGAAAAATTATAGACCTATATCGCTACTCAACAATGACTACAAAATTTTTGCGAAGATATTGGCGGAGAGATTGAAGGGGTGGCTCTCGGAAGTCATAGAGGAGGAACAAGCAGGCTTTTTGCCAGACAGACAAATAAGAGACAACTTAAGGACAGTGATCAATGCTATTGAATATTATGACAAGCGTTGTGACAAAGAGGTTGGTTTCTTCTTTGTAGACGCTGAAAAAGCGTTTGACAATTTAAACTGGGACTTTATGTTTGCCACTATGGAAAAGCTACAATTGGGAGAAAGATTCATCAGAGCAATTAAGGAAATTTATAGAGACCAGACTGCAGCAATCGTGGTGAATGATGAATTGACCAAGAAATTGACGATAAGTAAAGGAACAAGACAAGGTTGCCCGTTATCTCCATTGTTGTTCATTTTAGTATTGGAGATTCTGATGATACAAATACGTCAAGATGATGAAATTCGTGGAATAAAAATAAAGGACTATTCATACAAGGTCAGAGCATTTGCGGATGACATAATGTTAATTGTAGAGGACCCATTGGAGAACATGCCAAGAGTGATAGATAAGATCAAGGAGTTTGGAGACTTGGCAGGTTTCTTCATTAACAAAAAGAAGTCAAAGATATTATGCAAAAATATGACTAAGCAGAAACAACAATTGTTAATGGAAACAACGGATTGTGAAGTAACAAGTAAAGTGAAATATTTGGGAGTCGAATTAACTGCAAAGAACATAGATCTATTCAAAAACAATTATGAAAAACTATGGACTCAGATAGAGAGAGACTTGATTAAATGGAATAGATTGAATTTGTCATGGTTGGGCAGGATTGCAGCAGTTAAGATGAATGTGTTACCAAGAGTAATGTTTTTGCTACAGACAATACCAATCATCAGAGACTCCAAACAATTTGAAAAATGGCAGAGGAAAATATCAGATTTTGTTTGGGCAGGCAAGAAGCCTCGAGTGAAAGTGAAAGTTTTACAAGATGCAAAGGAAAGAGGCGGAATGCAACTGCCCAATCTGAGACTTTATCATGATGCAATCTGCCTAGTTTGGTTGAAAGAATGGATGACATTAAAGAACAAGAAACTATTAGCCCTAGAGGGATATAAAAAAATATTTGGATGGCACGCATATTTATGGCATGACAAAGTAAAGGTCAACTCGATGTTCCTGCATCACTTTGTTCAGAGAAGTCTATACATAATCTGGAAGAAGTACAGAATTTATCTACAAGAAGGAACCCCTTTGTGGGTGGTTCCATATGAGGTGATAGACCCGAGAGCTGTTGATAATGAACAACAATGTTTAACGTATAAAGAAATAACTAAAACTGAAGCATCCAAACTTAGAATAAAGACACAAGAGGAACTATCACCTAACTACGATTGGTTCCAGTATAGACAGATCAGAGACTTATATAATTCGGACTCTGTAAAGGGAGGTATACGAATAGAGAATTCGGAACTAGAGCAGACCCTTCTTAAAGAAGATAAGAAAAGAATATCCAAGGTATACCAAGTACTGTTGAAGTGGTATACCGAGGATGAGATAGTTAAAACACAAATGGTGAAATGGGCTATAAACTTTAATAAAGAAATAACAATGGAGGCATGGGAATACTTGTGGAAAACTACAATGAAGACAACGACATGTATTAATATCAAAGAGAACATTTATAAAATGATCTATCGTTGGTACATGACACCAAAGAAGATTGCGCTAGGGAATTCGAATACTTCTAATAAATGCTGGAAATGTAAGAAGCATGAGGGCTCCCTCTATCATATGTGGTGGTCGTGTGAGGTAGCCAGGCAGTACTGGGGGGAAATAATAAGAGAAATGAGTGAAATTTTACAATTTCAAATTAATAAGAACCCAGAACTCCTGCTACTGAACTTGGGAATGGAGGGAATTCCAGCCCAACACAGGACGTTGATATTTTATATGACAGCAGCAGCTAGACTTTTGTATGCGCAAAAATGGAAAGTACAAGAAGTGCCAACTATTGAAGATTGGACTTACAAATTGCTGTATATGGCTGAAATGGACAAGATGACAAGAAAACTGAGAGATCTGGACTCAGGGCAGTTCAACACAGACTGGGAGAAGCTGAAACAATACCTGGAGAAGAAATGGGAGGTGGGAGGAAAACTGTGGCAGTTTGAGAACTACTGAAGTATTGAAGTAGAGGGGGGAGACTTTACCGGGGGGAGAAGAGATAAATGTGAATTAATAAGCAGTCAGATTAATAGATTGACATATATATAGATATATATAGGTTAACAAACAGAACATAGAGAAAATAATTAATTATAAGGACTAAATATAAGGAGCGATTAACTAACAATATTTTCTTTTTTTTTCTGACAAGTTTTGTACCAAACTGAATGTCTGAAGATATAGATGGGTCAAATTGATTGACTACGTGAGGAGAGATATATAGAACTATTATAAAAAGATAGAATGAGTAATATATATAGAGAATAAGTCAAATTGTTTGATATAAACGAATGTATGATCCATATGGTTTATGATATATAGAAATACCTGAAATTGAAAAATTGGGATAAATTGTTTATCTAAGATGGAAACAAAGGCTTACAGTTTGGGCATATAATGTTAAAAATAGTTAAGGATGTACTGCTTAGAATAATGGAGAATATATATTTGTTTTAGATAGAGGAAGCTAATAAAAGTAAGGGAAAGGGGACAAAGGGTTGGAAAGCTGTTGGAAGTCAACAAAAAGGGGGGGGAAAGGGAGGGGGTTAGAGATGAAAAAATTGGGGAAAATTGAATGTAAATGTGGAAATAATGGATTCTAACCCAATAAAAATTTTTCAAAAAAAAAAAATAAACTAAAAAACTCCCCCCTTGTCCCAGCTGACCTAAAGTGACGACAATGTGCGGTTTTGTGTTCCACCACTGAGTTCCACCACCTCTTTTCCCAGAAAAAAAGCCCTGATTGTGACAATACTTTATAGACAACAAAAGCTCTGTCTCATCACTATTGTAGCCCTTTTTTGCTTTATGGTTTCTTAGCATGGAGAATGTGAGCAGTCTTTTTGTTGTTCTGGTGGCTAATTTTTTACAAGCAGGGTTACCAGGTCCACTTGGCTTAAAACCGGAGGATGGGAGGGGATTGGGGACTAGTCAGATCTTTAATAAATATAGGAGGCAATTTTGCTTGGATTAGTTATCCTTCTGAGATAAATGAACAGTGCATGTCTGGGTCTGATTTTGATTAGTTACGTTCTGAATACTTACTGGTACAATGCTTTCCTTATATATTTCAAAACAATGCAAATATGATGTATTGTCGAAGGCTTTCACGGCCGGAGAACGATGGTTGTTGTGGGTTTTCCGGGCTGTATTGCCGTGGTCTTGGCATTGTAGTTCCTGACGTTTCGCCAGCAGCTGTGGCTGGCATCTTCAGAGGTGTAGCACCAAAAGACAGAGAGATCTCTGTCTTTTGGTGCTACATCTCTGGAGATGCCAGCCACAGCTGCTGGCGAAACGTCAGGAACTACAATGCCAAGACCACGGCAATACAGCCCGGAAAACCCACAACAACCAATGCAAATATGATCAGATGTCGCTAATCTCCATTGCTCTTCTCAAAAGGGAACTAAACCTTATAGTGCTGGGAGTTCTCATGAGTCAGAGGTGGACAGCATGAAACAATCTGTGTGGACATTAGGACGACAAAAGGAATTTCATGGCTTTACAGAATGGAATCTGCTTTCTTTTCTTCTTCCTGACTCTAATGCCTCCTATGAGGTCCAGGAGAGACCTCACTATGAACATCACGCTTATGGAAATGCAACACATGACCCAGACCAGAGCAAGACTGGAGAGGAAAGATACCCCAACTTGAGATCATTAGAAGGTGAATTGGGATCCTCACCAAAGACTGTTAAACTCACAGGATCACTGAGCTCTGAAGAGTTATAAAGCCCTGACAGAAGTTTGTAGCTGCAGCGGTAGCTTGCATCATCAAACCAGTCCATTACAGCGCTGGGAATGTTGATGCTAAAGTTTGCCATGTCCCCATCTGGCTGCATGCATTGTAGTTTCTCTCCATATCCAGTATAAAGACAGAACCTCTTCCTTGGCCCCTTGGCCCAGCAGTGAATGGTGATGTTGCTTCCTGAATGTACATATGTGCTGCTAGGACTCAGAGAGATCTTTGGCCTGGGAAGATAAGGATCTGTAAACAAAGAGAAAATAACTATTGCTTAAGCCCAATGTTTTGAGTTCTATTCATGCCCAATAGGATAAGCCAATACTTGACAATATACTCTAAGAAAAAAATACTGAAATCCAAATGTGCATGCTGTAACATTTTCTCTGCACTTCTCTGTCCCTTCTATCTCCCATTCTGAGAATCCTTCTTATATCTAAAAGCCAAGTGTGTCTCTCATGTTCATTAAAATAGCCACTGTATCCTGTATCCCCCCTTTTCTTTCTGTACCCCTCTTATTCTGAAAATAATTTTTAAAAAATAAAGAAAAAATAGCCCCAAAATGGGTCCAACCTTGGCTATAAAATAAGATTCTGCAGGTATGCAAAAAAAAAGTTTTTTAAAAATGGAAGTTGGGAAAAAAGGTCTCCAAAATGATAGCAGCTGTGTCTGCACATGCACAGACATTGCACAAAATAAAAATAAAACAAAGTTCAAGCCTCATATTGGATGGTCAGAGCAACCCAAAATACCATACAAAATCATGGTGGTGATGGCCACCACAAGCAGACCAGCATGGGTAGTGGCATTCAACTCCACTTGCCTCACCTGCCCACTTGCTGCTCTAGCCCCCTTTGCTGCGCCAACATCAATGGCAATGTAATCTACCAGGGAAGAAAGATGGTATGGTATGTGGTGACAGCTAGAGCAAACTGGGAAGTGACGTTTGTATGGGTGAGCAGGGAAAACTGAGGCAAGGGGGGTGCAAGAAAATGACAATTAACTGTGGGAAGAAATGGAATTTGAGAGGAGGGCATGGAGAGATGGAGTCAGAGAGGAAAATCAGGGTCTAATCGTACTTTGGTCACATCATGAGAAGACAAGATTCTCTGGAAAAGTCAATAATGCTGGGAAAAGTGGAAGGCAGCAGGAAAAGGGAAAGACCTAAAATGAGGTGGCTTGACTCAAGAAAAGAAGCCACGTCCTCCAGTTTGCAGGATCTGAGTAGGTCTGTTAGAGATAGAACGTTTTGGAGGTCTTTCATTCATAGGGTCGCCATAGGTCGGAAACGACTTGACGGCACATAACACACACACAGTTGGGCAGAACGGGGTTTCCCCTTCCTTGCTAGTCTTCTCAAATCTCCCTCTGGTACATTCTGCATTCCATTACTGGTCCCTTGACTCAGATCAGAAGGAAGTATTATAGGGAGGGGTCTACTTCGCTAATGAGTTAGGGACCATAGACTTCACCATTACATTGCCTTGCATATTATCGGTTGCTTGAATATGTACTCTTATACTTCCTGTACTTCATGTTTATATAACGTCAGTCCTAGAACTGACTATGTTCTGTTTCAGCAATTCTTCAACTCTGTATTGGATCCTTGCTAATGCTACGTCTTTGTAAAATCCTATGACATTGTTGTAGAAATATCCTTAACTCTGTATGGAAATGTCCTTGATATTGTATGGAAATGTTCCCAATACTGATTGTACTAATCTCACGCAATGTAATCCACCTTGAGTCTCAGTGAAAAAGGCGGACTATAAATGACCTGAATGAATGAATGAATGAATGAATGAATGAATGAATGAATGAATGAATGAATGAATGAATGAATGAATAGAAGTGGGCAAGCTAGGTGGACAACTGGAGCACTAAGCAGCAGGGGCTCCAGGGCTCCAGGCTGACCTGCAGAAGCATCAGCTTAGAGAGTGACTGTTAAATGACGGGTTGCAATTCATTTATATATCTTTGTAATCTGGCAGAATGGTTGCGAAATCTGATAATTTTTAAAATTATTATCTAGGGATGTGCGAAATGAAACAAATTTTCCTCAGTCTTCTCTTGTGAGGGAAAAGGTGCTCAACATGGCAATAACAGAACACATGATGGGAGAAGGGAGTTACAGCCTAGGGTTGGCATATAAAACTAAGTCTTCAGGGCCAGATGAATTGCATCCAAGGTTACTAAAAGAACTTGCAGATGTAATTTCTGAGCCTCTCTCCATTGTTTTTGAGAATTCTTGGAGAACAGGTGAGGTGCCAGAAGACTGGAGGCAGGCAAATGTTGTCCCCAAGAAGGGGGGAAAGGAGGATCCAGGTAACTACTTAAGTCAGCTTGACGTTTATACCTGGAAAACTTTTAGAACAAATCAGCAGTCAGTCCTTGAGCATTTAGATAGGATGGCTGTGATTACTAAGAGCCAGCATGGGTTTCTCAAGAATAAGTCATGTCAGACTAACCTTATCTCTTTTTTTGAGAAAGTTACAGCCTTGCTGGATCAGAGGGATGCTCAAATTATGCTTTAAACTTGTTTACAGTCATGCAAATAGTGTTGACTGGGTGGGACAGTATATGCTAGGAGGCGGCTCTTTTTCATACTAGTACAGGTTTTTTAAAGAAACCGTTATTTAGGCAATATTGAGCAGCAAGTTCAAGGGCTCGAGCAAAGCCTATTTGACTCTACTGGTGCTGTGAAATGTTATATGAATAATTACACTGTAAAATGAGAGAACTCTGTGAAACAGAAACCAGATTTCCTTCTCTTGGCACAACTAATAGAATTACTGGGTTCTCTTACCAGGGCTAAAACAAATAAAATGAAATTCAACAGAAATAAATGTAAAGTTTTGTATTTAGGTAAGAAAAATCAAATGCTTAATTATAGGATGAGGGAGACTTGTCTTGGCAGTAGTGAAAAGGATTTAGGGGCCTTTGTAGACCATACACTGAACATGAGTCAGCAGTGTGATATGGTAGCTAAAAAGGCAAATGTGATTTTGGGCTGTATCAACAGGAGTATAGTGTCCAGATCACGCAAAGTGAAGGTATCGCTTTACTCTGCTCTGGTTAGACCTCACCTAGAGTATTGTGTTCAGTTTTGGGCACCACAAGTAAAGAAGGCTATGGACAACCTGGAACGCGTCCAAAGGAGGTCAACAAAGATGGTGAGGGATGTGGAGACCAAGTCCTATGAGGAAAGTTTGAAGGAGCTCGGTATGTTTAGCCTGGAGAGGAGACGATTGAGAGGTGATAGGCTAACCATCTTCAAGTCAAAATGAAACTTTGGAAACTCTGGAAATGATTTCCTGGACCCAACTCAGGTTCTCTGCAGCTAAGGGTAAAGGCTATTAAAAACAAAGCAGAGCCCATTTGGGCTAAGAAGAATACAACTGGTGAAAGGAAGGGCACCTGACTCCCTTTCCCTGGAGGTGTTGTATGGCTACAGAGAACCCTTGGGCCCGGGAAACTATTTCCAGAGTTTCCAAAGTTTCATTTTCACCCGGAAGACAAAAAAGCCCCCTATCCTGAGTTATAAAGTAGGAGTTTGATCTGGGTCTCTTACCTATTATTAGCAGTTCCAGAGATTCAGTGTGTTCAGACCAAGATGTCTTCGGATTATAAAAGTAACAGCTGTACATCCCTCCATTTTCTAGGCCAAAATTAGTGATCTCAAAAATATACCTTGGGCGATCAGGTGCTCCTCTAGGCTTGTTTGGGGTTCTGTCTAAAATTTGGCCATCTTTCTCCAGATAGACATGGATATCTTCTTCAAGATAAAAACTGCGACATGTGATTTTAACTGTTTCTCCAAGTAAGACTTCTGTGTCAGGCGGACTCATGTAGGCATAAGGAGGCATAGCAGCAATCTGACTAGATTCAGAAGAAAAAGAATGTGTTAGCAAAGATACTGCGAGTTATATCTCATTTCCAGGGCTAATTTTCAGCCCAATAAGCCAAGAGGACTATTTTATGAGCAAACAGAAGCAAAAAGGGAAAGATTATTCCAATAAAGAGGTTTGAAGAACTTCTCTATATTTTAATGTTTTAAAAGATTGTATTTTATTTAAGTTATTTACTGAATTTATACGTTATATTTATACCTTTATTCCTCCAATGTTTTTATTACATATCCTAGGCAGTCTGCCTAAGAACCACCACCATGATAATTATTAGGGTTGCCAACTCCAGGCGCAGAAATTCCTGGAGATTTGGGGATGAGGCCTAGAGAGGGCAGGGTTTGAAGGAGGGGAGGGACGTCATAAAGTCCACCCTCCAAAGCAGCCATTTTCTCAAGAAGCATCATTCTCCGTCTTCTGTAGATCAGTTGTAATTCCAGGAGATCTCCAGGCACCATGTTAGGGTTACCAGCCCCACAGTGGGTTGAGGGGTTTTCCCGCTCCTAGCATCTGCCCCCTCCACTTCTCAGCTGACCAGTGGGGGGAGGCATGGGAAAGGGGATTTAAAGTGCAGAAGGTGCTCCCACGTGTTCTTGAATGCTCTCACATCACACTGGGAATGACGTTATTCCCAGTGCAACATAGGAGTGTTCCAGAGTGAGGTGGGTAACCCCTGGTGCAACTCCCCTGGTGACCATCCCAGCCCCCACTTTCACCTCCTAAAGACATGGCAATCCTACCCCATGTAGACTTTGGCAACCCTCATAACTATGTATCCAATGGAAAAGCGCAAAGAATTTTATCTCTTATTTCAATGATCGTTGCAAAAAGCTTACCATCATCCTAATACGTGGCGGGGGGGGGGGGGGGCTGAGATATACCAGCTTTCCTGAAGCTACCTAGTGCACTCATAACAGAGGAAAAAGTTAACATTTTTACCACTCGGGCCAAGGGTTGCCAAGTGCACTTCTGAGGGACTACATCTCATATCAGCCTGACACTGACAAAGCAACAGATGCCTTTTCCTAAGGGGAGGAAGGAGACTGGGCAGATTGTCAGAGGATAAGTGGAGGAAAACTTGGAAGCAAATGTGGCTGTGAATGTGTCGGGATGTCTTATTTCACCTCCTCTGTGGTGGTGATGGCAGCAGCAAACATCTGCTACTATGGCTTCTGTGGGGTGGGGTGCTGTCTCCACCAGAGTTTTTCTGAGTTATGAGTTGGCTTGTAGTTCAGGCCCATATGGATGCAAACTCAGAAGATACACATATTCGCTCTGACTTGTTTGTGGATAAAATTACTCCCATCCACTCTGACTTGGGAGCCATGGTAGATTCGGTTCAGTCTCAGGAGTCTGTATGGGTCACTGTCAGTGGATGAGAACTGATGAAGTGAAGAAGATACAAAAGTGTATCACCCACCAAATCTTCACGCTTGCCCTACATAGCAAGGGAGGTGTTCACTGTCTCCTTGAAGGAAGTAGTCCTGGCCACTTTGAACGAGGCAGTCATGAAACTTCTGAAGTAAGATCTGAAGAAGATCTTCTTGGCCTTAAATGGCCTAAATAATTATTACCCAACCGTCAAGCTTCTATTTTGAGCAAGGCGCTTGAGTGGGTGGTGGCCATGTAACTAAAAATTTAATAATTGCACTGACATACTGCTCTTCTAGACAGATTAGTGCCTCACCCAAAGAGGTGAACAAGTTAATATTATTATTATCCCCACAATGCAGCTGGGGAGCTGAGAGGAGTGGCTTACTCAAGGCCACCTACTGAGCTCATGGCAGTAGTGGGATTTGAACCAGTAGAGTGCGCTGAGCCACAAGGCGGTCTCGGATGAGACGGATTGCGTAGACCCATTTCAATCCATATTCAGGCCTGCATTTGGGATGGAAACAGTCCGGTTTGCCCTGACCTATGATCATTGCTGGGAAAGTGACAGGGGGAGTATGCCCCTGTTGATTCTTCTGAACTTTTCACCGAGTTTTGAGACTATCAAACATGCTATCCTTCTGGAGAAGCTGCCTGAGTTGGGAGTCAAGGCAAAATGCTCCCGTGGTTCTGCTAATACCTGTAGACGATAGGGGGGTTCCGGTTCCGGTGGGTGTTGGCCATGGACGGCTAAACCTTTAGCTCCGATAACGCTCAGTAGTTCTCAATTTATTTGAAGATATTAGCAACCCTTGGCTATTAAGCAATATCTTAGCTCTATGTGAGTTGGGGAGATATGAGGAACCTGGCTTTTTTCGTGCTTATCTGCATCTTATAACAAGAAACAGGTGGCTTGCTGCCCAGCCGGGACTGCTGCCAAAAGAGAAACTGAGAGACTCCCCTCTTGAGTCCTTAGCATTTAGCAAAGTATACTGGAGGAGCACTGGCTATCTATAAGTTTTGAGCTAAATATTTGATTCGCTTTTACTCCCTTATTCCTCTACACAAAAAGAACTACCGCTTGAACTCTAAGGACTTCTTTGTTAGAAGACTGCTTACCTTCTTGTAAATTATGGGGCTAAAAAGGCCAAACCCATTTAAAGACGAGGTTTCTTCTCCTGCACTCAAACAATCCAAGTTAGAGGACTATTATGTCTCTATTCCAACTTAAAACAGATTTGATTGTTTAGAGGCAGATGCCGAGGAAAATGAGCATTCTAAACAACTTAACTCGGGACGTGACCAAACCAGACTGGAATGTGACCAAATCACTTCCCATTTTCCCCTCCCTAGTGACAACCAAGAGCACAGATATGAGGAGGGGGTTGAATTGTTAGCCCGGCAAACATTTTTGATGGCAGAAACCTTGAAGGAAATATTTTCCCAACAAGAGAGGATGTTGACTTTGCTTCAAGAACAACTTGGGGTCATTTCTCCTGATGAAATAAGCAGCGCTCTAGCTAATAATAAAAACAATTCTGTACCTGCGCCAGCAAAGCTGAATAACAGAGAGCATGCGCCTGCAGAGCCAAAGCCATGTAGAAACACTGAGGACCTGGAGACAAATGTGAATAACTCCTACTCATTGGTGTATAACCCTTATGCTGCAGTCATAAATGTATTTCCATGGAAGGGAAGACAGATAGATTGGAATTCAAAGGAGAGAGCCATTGACCTGGCTGGCCCATGTCAGGAGGTGGTAAAAGGAGTCTGAAGCTCCATCCTGTGGCATCTGTGCTATGAAATCTCACAGGGCTCATCTCATCCCCCATGCTATTAAACATCTTTACGAGCCCACTGGAAAAGATCATTCACAGGTTTCCAGTGAAGTGACGCCAACATGCAGCTGTCAATCAGCTCTACAACTGACACAGGTCAAGCCAGTCATGAACAAATACTTGAAGAAGATAACGGCATGGGTGAGGACCAACAAACTGAGGCTCCACTAGACAACAGTGAAGTGCTTTTGGTCTATGATAAACTGCTTTGGGAAGAACAGAGTAGAATGCAGTGGGGGACTGCCAGAAGCCTCCTTGATCACTCTGAGCAGAACCACAAGTGACAAAAGGCACAGATTGGACACTTGTCAGCTTCCCTCAAGTTTTGATGGGAAATGTAGGCAGCTTGGCGGAATGTTGGACAAGTGACAGTTGAAAAGTCCATTGGACAGCAGTCAGAAAGCAAAGCTGCGAGACCAGGATGCCTACATTTCCCATCAAAACTTGAGGGAAGCTGACAAGTGTCCAATCTGTGCCTTTTGTCACTTGTGGTTCTGCTCTCTGCTTCCACCTTCGGGGCTAGCTAAACTATCATCGCAGCTGGGATTGGGAGGGCAGAAGAGGAAGGCAGGGGCATTTAGGGAAAGGTTTCTCCTGCCCCCTTCTCTGTTTACGAACCGTTGTTGGGGAACATCTTACCCACTGCACTGTATCTCAGCTGCAGTTTTTGTCGCCTTCCTGCCTGCAGGTATAAGAGCTGGGCTTGGCCAAAGGCATGATGAGCCCTTGTGCCTGACCCAAAGGGCAAGAACCTGTGCTTCCCAAAGGGCCAGCCCCAGAATCCAGAACCAGCCAAAGATTGGGCTGTTTTTTGTTTTCTTTGTTTACTGGTAAATTTGTTTTGTCTGTTTTTCACCGGTAAGCTCTTTTGGCTTCCTTCAGGGAGGAATGCAGAATTTAAATATTTAAATAAATGAAAATAGGAACTGGAGCTGCGAAGGCATATGCTTTGGCAACCATGCCAAGTGCAGTCCTTAATTGCACTTTGCAACAGCAACTATAATACATGTGTGGGAGTGTGATTAATTAAGGCTCCACAAATCCTTGTTCCAGTCCTCTGATTTCATTCCATGAAGCAAGAACTCACATGGCCAGATTAACTGGGTTATGGCGAGTGTGTGGTCTAGTTCCTGTACTTCTCACTAGTAAATCACATTATTTGGAAATACAGGCCGTCGTCACATGGCCATAAATTTAGTGCCAAACTAGCGCCATCTCCCGCAGAATGCTCACCTTATTCCAGTTCTCTTGCGATTTCGCCATTCTCCCCAATTCATGCTTTGTGACTTTTTATGTCGTCTCTATCCACTCCCATGTGAATGCCCTGGATCGACTATGAACACTTTGCAGCACCAAAACACTCACTCTCCCCGATCATCTGTCTCACCTAACACTGATTCTCCTGCCCTACACTCCCACAAGCCCCAGCGTGACCCACAATTAAACCTCAAAGTAATTTTTAAAAAAACGTCAGCCTTATAGCGCTATAGCACTATTCTGCCATGGGTGGGAAACCTCTACTACCTATCACGGTTGGCTTTTGGGTTGGCCCAGCACAACATTGGTATAATAGAAGAGTGATATAGCACAAATATGCGAAAAAAATAATTTTAAAAAGGGGCGAGATTTTTAGGGCCCCGTTTCCAGATGCACTTTGACTGACCGTCGAATTGCGCTTTTCCCTTTTAATGTGACTGACTGGAAGCGCAAGCAGTCGTCAAAAGATGGGAGAATCCGTTCTAATAACGATAACAGAGGAAACGATTTCTAGTGCAAAACTGACGAAATAAGGGCCTGTGTGACGACGGCCATATATAAATCCAAAGTCCTGGAAATGGTGAATGAAACAACTTGGAGAAGAGATCTTGACTTGAGTAAGAAGAAAAAGGCACAGGTGCATTTGTCCCCATTGTCCTTTAATATGGCAATTGAAACATTGGCTGTGAGCATTAAATTGGAGTGAAACATAAAAGCATTAAGAAGGCAAAGATCACTTGGTATACTGACATCACAATCAGTTGCCAAGAGGAAATAACTTCGTTAAGATGGGCAAATTTAGTTTTTATATTTTATGCACCATATTTTATGCACATATCCAATAGTATAAAAATATTGCTGCACCTAGAAGTAGATATGCCGGCTTTGGTCCAGCATACCTACGGTACAGCCTCCCTCTTTATGTTCCTCCATGGCAGCTTCACTTATCAGAACAGGGTCTCCTGCAGGTGCCAGGCTGCACGCAAGTGAAGTCAGCAGCAGCCCATACATGGGCTTTCTCTGTAGTGGCCCCTATCCTGTGGAATGGATGAGGAGGGACCACCTGCCTGAGGAGGGACCATAGACTTCATCACTATATTGCCTTACGTATTATCTGCTCCTTTAAATATGTACTCCTATGCACCACCAGTACTCCATGTTGTCTAATGTTAGTGCTAGAACTGATTATATTCTGCATCAGTACTTTTTCTACTCTGTATTGTATTCTTGCTAATACTACGTCTTTTAAACTTGTATCAGTTTACCCTATGGCATTGTTTATGGAAATGTACTTGATATTGTATGGAAATGTACTTGATACTGATTGTACTAATCTCATACTGTGTAAACTGCCTTGAGTCTCAGTGAGAAAGGCGGACTATAAATTACATACATGCATGCATGCATGCATGCATGCATGCATACATACATACATACATACATAAAAATCCTTCCCAAACTCTATCATGGCAACAGCAGCCCCCCTTCCCTGTCTCCCAGCCACAGCAGGAGGCCTCCTGGCAAACTTTTACTTTGCTCGTCGGCCCCTGAAGTGCCAAAATGCTAGTGAGAGGAAATGGGGGAAGTTGAGGACAGTGCCAACATCACTCCAGTATGCTGATGTCACTTCTGGTAAAACTGGAAGTGACATTGTGATACTCTAGGCCTTCAAAAACTCTGGTTTTACCATAGTTTTTGTAAATCCTAGAGTTTCTTATAACATCAGGAAACTAGCATGACTGTGGTGCACCAGACCCCTTCTCTTTAATACTCCAAGTTTGTCAGCTGCAGCTTGGCAATCCTACTGCCAGCATTTGCCTAGGCAGTGTTGGAAATGCTAATTCTATGGTATCATATCTCTGCTAAGGTACCTCCTCTCCCCAGACTCTGCCCCAGGCCCCACCCCCAATTTCCAGGAATTTCCCAAACCAGAGTTGGTACCTGGTTCCCATCATCCTCAGCATATTCTTACCTTTTCACACCTTTTCTTGTAAAGCTAGAGAGCAGCCTGCAAAGAAGAAAGAGCCATTACTGAATAGCAAACAACAAGATCCCTCCCTCTCCAAAACAGCCACTTCTACATTCACACACCCTAATCAGAGCTTAATGTAACACAGTGTTCTGGGACAAGTTTTCATTGTTCAAACTTGCTAGTCATTCCAGACAAAAAGAGAATGCCTTTAAGAATACGCAGGGTGCCTTTTCCATCCCTACTAAATAATCAGCAGCATGTCTTTCACGCGCCTCGTACTAATGTTGTAACCCGACCAGATACAACTACTGTCCCTTCAGAAAGGAAACACCATACTTCTCTCTGACGCATTTTATGTCATCAAGAAATGCCTTTCTATACAATTTCGAGTCCTTGGTCTTTGCATTCTCACCCAAACAAGATGATGGAGAGCATTGATTTCATTATGGAGTTTTCTCAGGAGCTCTAAAAGCCAGTTCTGGTGCTTCTCTTCCTAGATCTCCTAAACGGGGCTTTCCAGGGGAGCCCCAGATTACATCTGAAGAGACAGAAAATTTGACAACCGCACTATCTGCCTCTCTTTTCCGGATGCTCTCTCGATCTGTAGAAAAGATTCACTGTGGTCAGATATAAATACTCATACACAAAACACCTGCACTTTAATAAAATACAAATGTTTGCAAAGCAGATCAATAATGTTGATGGTGGAAGTGCTGTCAAGTTGCAGCTGGACTTAAGGTGACCCCACATGGTTTCAAGGCAAGAGACAAACAGAGGAGATTTGCTGTGTAGCAGCCATGAACTTCCTTGGTGTGTCATCGAAGTACTAACCAGGGCAGACCCTGCTTAGCTTCCAAAATCTGACAAGATCAGGCTAGCCTGGGCCATTCAAGTCAGGCCTCCAAAATGTTTGATTTTCAGTAAGCAAAACATCATTGATTAAAATGGCATCAACTCCCATTCATCTACACCCTGTATTCTCACATGCACCCTCAGTCTTCAGAAAAGGTATCTAGAAGTCACTTTATTTCTTGATTTAATTTACTGCATTTATAGTCCACTTTGCTCATTGAGACTAAAATGCACCCTCTAAACCAGTGATGGCCTGATGTGGGCCACTAGAGTTTTTGAGCCCCCGCTCCCAAGAGCAGCACTTCCCAGCTACTCTCACCCTCCATTTGCACAATATTAAGAAGGCTTCCTGGAAAACCAACCAAACATCTGAAAACAAAACTGAAGCAAAGCATGAGTATTGGCATGATTTGTCAAACAATAAAAAATAGATACTAGGATCCTATGTACAGCAACAGGCAGTACAAACTATACACAATAATATAGACCACAGTTCCTCACCCTTTACTCAAGGGTCTGTCTGAACCATTTTGTCTCAGTACAGCTGTATTACCTGTGTTGAAAAGCCCTCTTGAATAATTCAGTTCTACGTGGTTTGTGGAAATCCAGGAGACCAGGACCCTTTTTGACCTCATTAGGCTTCCTTCCAGAAGGTGGGGGGCCACAACAGAGAAGGCACTGGCAGAGGTTGGGACCTGCAGAAGACCCTGCTCAGATGAGTGAAGCTGTCATGTTGGAACATAGGGAGAGACGCGATCCCACAGGTAAGAGGGACTAAGGCAAATATTAAATATATCAAATATATTAAATGCATAGAGGAAGGCAATTTTTGCTGGCATATTGAGAACACTTTTAGGTTGTTCTGCAACATTATCAAAAAATGAGGAGAATATTATAATCGAGTTAATAGCTATTCCATGGGGCTTATGATGGGCACAGTCGAGCCAAGATTTTGGGTTACCAGGAACCCCTGACTCCATGGGCCCCAGTTGCCTGTCAGCAGCCCTGCCTCTTTCGTTTTGTTAAATTATTTTTGCCTTAGATTATTGATGAGAATATACCTGACACTTTAACAAAAGACACTCCATCCCTTCTGAAACTGTGGACCCAAAGTCTCCAAAACTTGTGTACTCCTTCCTCTCTCCCTTAAGAAACAATGAAATGGAGGAGGAGATGGCGAGGACAAACATGGCTGCAGAGCTTGGCCCTCTCTGCTGGTGTGTCCTGCCCTTCCCTTCCAGCAGCATCAATGACTAAGTATTACTCTCTTAGCCAATCACCACCCTTTGAAGATGCATAAGCTGAAAATGTTCCAACTGAACTTTTTCTCCTTTTAATGTGTATGTTGCACCATCATACTGTCACAGAAATAAAAGTATCATATGGATTCAGCACTACGTGTGCTTTCAAAGCAATAACAGCAGGAGAGACAGAAACAAAATGAACCCACAAAGAAGGTGAAATGCTGCAGTCCCCTGTCTTCATCCTCTTTCTTTTCTCTCCTCCCTCCAGCCATGCTAGGAGGTAGCTTTAGGAGGCGGAGAAGCAGTCCACACCCCCATCCTTTCCTGCTTCTCTTTTCTTCCTTTCGCTTCCCTGCCCCAGCTTCACACTCCTCTCTCCTCTCCTCTCCTCTCCTCTCGTCTTCTCTTCCACTTTCCTACCCCAGGAATTCTTGCTTTGCAGCGAGATTTTCAAAGATTCTCCAGTTCCTTCTTTCCAAGCCATACTTGCCTGCCAAATTAAAAGGATTTCTCCTTCTTCTTCTAAGCTACCTCCCTGTGGTTGCTCACAACCAGATGGATAGGGGGCTTCCAAGTGCATGTTGCAGTAAATGTTTGGAAATCCTTACCTTCAGTTAGGCCCTCAGTATTAATCGACCTATTAGTCAAAAAGATAACAGAGATCAATCTATTTTCCACTAGTGATGGAACATGCCGATTCTGATCCTGTAGGCTCCTGCTTTCTGGAATGTTCTGAATAAATGTTTAACTTTGATCAAGTATTCATTTCAATAATTATGTATGTATAAAGTTTGTGTGTGTGTGCACATGCAAATCTGCATGCATCGCACTTTCCCCAGAATTAAAAATCTGCTTTATGGTCAATTCATGACTGTGGCTTCCTTTGTACATGAACTGATACCTGACCACAAGAGATCTTTCCTGCCAACTGTGAGGCTCAGTGAAGATCTCTGGGGATGATGGCAACTGAAGCCATGATCAGTTTCTTGTGATTTCAGATATAAATGTACGACTCACAAAACCCAAACATGCTGAATGCAAGTGGGAACACTGACCCTGACATAGCTCTAACATGATGCATGTTCTCTTCATCGTTTACTTGGGTGAGCATCATAAAAGCCAAAGTGCCCACCACTGGGAATAGGACAGAAGAACATTTACCAATGGGAAAAAGTATATGAAAAGTACTGATGTATAACTAGGGAGCCCATTCCCCTGGTGGGGGCAAGGAATCCCCCGCTTTCACTCTCTATGCCTGTTAGGGTTGCCAGGTCCCTCAAGTCTCCGAGCAGGAGACTGGGACGCTAGCTCCCACCCTCTTGCTGCTCTTGATGTTATGATCGTGTGTGCGCAAAGCACGTGCATGCTCCCAGAGTGCGTGATGACTTCACTTCTGGGAGTGACGTCATCACGCAGGGTCAAAGAGCGCCCTGTGTGATGGGGTCATGTGCACTGGGGAGGGGCAGAGAGAGCTGGCAGCTCTATTTCTTGTGCTGCCGCCACCGCTGCACCCCTTGTCCCTGTCAGCACGCGCTGCACAGGGGCAGCAGTGGCCACGGCAAGAGAGCAGGCCGTGGCCACCACAGCTCCTTCTCTCGCCGCCACGCCCCTTGTCCCTGCCATCATGGGCTGCACAGGGGCGGTGGTGGTGGTGGTGAGAGAGCGGGCCACGGTGGCCACAGCGGTGGCAGTGAGAGCAGCCTGCTCTTGCCTCTGCCACCTGCTCTCTCCTTGTCACCACCGGTGCCCGCTCTTGCAGTGCAGGAGCGCGCCCCGCACCTGGGGGCGTGCCGTGCCACCCGGGGAGGGGGCATCTCAGGGAGTGTCCCCCCCCAACGGCCAGGTAAGTGGACATGAGGGGGAAGGGTGGGATCGGGGGATCCCCCACTCCGGGTGGGGGGATGGGAACCCTAACCCCTGTCACCACTTACCTGGCTGGCGAGGAGGGAAAGGTGCAGGAATGGGCCTGCTGCGCATGCTATTGGGGTGGTGCAACAACATTACTTCCTAGTAGTAATGTCATCACACCTCCCTGGTTGTGCTCTCAAGTTTCTCAGTGGCCCAATTTGGGGTCCAAATCAGCCTTCTGCGAAGCATACATGCCCCTGTGCCTGCGAGATGATATTTTCCAGGAGCATGATGGAAACAATGAAAAAGTAAGCACCAGATCCCCCTTCCCACCGGGAGAGTAAGGGAACCTGGCAACCCTGTGTATGACATCTAGTATTCAAAAGAACAGGCCCTGAAATGCTAGCCTTCCTACTTTAAGCAGAATTTCACCCATCCATGTTTATTAAAGTCAGTGGATTTCACAAGGGCGTAACTGTACTTAGGACTGGACTGATAGGTGCTTTCACCATCTCAGTACAATGATGATCTTAATTCCAAACTAGTTTGGTTGTACCATACCATCATTTAGAAAGCTATGAGACTCCTCTCTCTCTCTGGCCTTGCCCGTCGTCCTTTGGTTGTCTTGTCATGGGATGAGGAAGGCTCCTTTAAGCCTCAGAATGGGAAGAGGAGGGGGTTGCAACACCTTCTTCCACACTCTTTCCAAGACTGCTGCTCCCCCAGATCCTGGAACAACATTCTCACCTTCCTTCCTAGCTAGAGTTGCCAAGTCCCCATAGGCTCCCGTCTGGAAGGACCTCTCTGGTATTTTTCCTGCCACCAAATAGCCTGTCCCCCTCTTTTCCTTTTCTTGGCCTGCCACCCTGTTGGGTCAGGTTTAAAAGGCCATTTTTCCATGTCCCAGTTGAGCCTTGGGTCCCACTTACGTGCTCCTATTCTTCCATTTTCACCTGCATTTGCTTAAGATTGGTGGCGGGAAACGGGGGGGAGTGATGGCAATTGACACCGTGATGTCACGTCCTGTTTTTATGATGTGCTAGTAAGTCTCTAAAACTCTCAAAAGAAGTCAAGAAGTGACATCACAATATCGATCGATGCTTCCCCTCCCATTGCCTTGCCACCGAAAGCTCCCAGTGATTGAGGGAAGAGGCCAGGGGACACTAGCACCATCTGATGCTGTCGAGCTCTACTTTGGGCAATAGTTTAAGGGGCTATTCTGGCCTGGTAATGAACTGGCACCTGGATGGGTGTGCTACGGCTATTGCTGTTGCAACAGCCACCACCTGTGTGTTGGGGTCAACTATAATTTTATTTACATCATTTATACCCGCCTTTTTCTCCAATGGGGACCCAAAGTGGTTTACATCATTCTCCTCTCCTCCATTTTAACCTCAAAACAACCCTATTGGGTAGGTTAGGCTGAGAGAGTGTGGCTGGCCCAAGATCACCCAGTGAGCTTCCATACAAGAGTGGGGATTCAAACCTGGCTCTCCCAGAGCCTACTCTGATGCTCTAACCTGTTGCCAAGTAGGCCCCCTCTCCAGCTTTAAGGCCTGTGTTAAAGTTTCCTGCGTTGCTGCTTTACTGCTACACCAAGATTGCCCTGCACGTGTGTGCTCTGATACACGTGTCAGTTTCCTGCCTGCTTGTTAATTACCTTGCTGCTGCAATAGACTGTGTTAGTTTCCTGACACCATGCTTGGATAACAGCACAAAGGACTTTCTTCTTGGGCAGCCCTGCCCATACCTGTACCTGGACCTCCCAGTGTGTGTTTGGACTTTATTACACATGTGCCCCGTGCCTGCATTGCCATCCACCACGGACCGCGACTGTTCCCTGCTTTGGACTGTGTTTTACGTGCTGTTCCCCCTGCCTCCATGGAAGCCTGCCTCATCTGGGCCCAAGCCGCTGTTAGCAGCTGGGCGCCTGCCGGGGAAACCTCCAGTGAGCCTGGCCAGGTGCTCCCTGGTCAGTTCCTGCCTGGGGCCTCCCGCGTGCCGGTCCCCAAGTTTGCCCTCGCTACCAGGCAGCCTGCTAACCAGCCCCCGCCATGCCCAGCCGGCAACCATGTTCTTAGGCAGCCAGAAGACCTAGAGGAAAAGCCTGCTTTGGGAAGCCATTTCGGAGAAGCGGACACACCACGTCCACAGCGAGAGAACCTCGCCCCGCTCTGCATATCTTAGGAGCCGCCCCGGAGAAGAAGCTAAGTGCCGACCATCCCAAGCACTTAGAGAATGCATCTCAAAGAAACCTCCACATTCCAGAGCTGATGACAACAGGGCAAGCCCTGTCCACTGGAACATCCTTTCAACACGCTTGGATCTCCCCCTCCCTCCTTTGTCCCCTTTTCCTGAGGTGTCACTCTAACACAATCAGATTACCAAAGTGGCCCATCCAAGCCATTCAGTAACCCATTAAAGCCTTTGTTTTAATCCGTGAGAACCACCAAGTACAGCACCAGCCCCAGGGTACGTTTTGGGGTATTTAAGCTGGTCCCTCAGACCACATGGTGCGTGTGCCATTCCTATCCAGACCCCTTGCTGTCCCTCTGTGGATCCATTGCTGGCATTGGACCACCTCGCTGTTATGTCTCTGCTCCGCTTCAGGATTGTGAGTATTTCCCTTATCATTGTGGGTACCTGCTCATACGACCGTCTCTGTATTTCTTACTCTGCATCTCCTAGTTCTTGTATGCTTTCTTGTATGTATGTGCAAGTTCAGGCTTACGCCACACTATTAGTGAATACACGTGTTTATTGAATCTATTTGTAGTCTGCCTCTTTATCACTAGAGTATCTGGAATCAGGACCTCCGTAAACGTTGGTTAGATCCGCGCTAATTTTTGTTCCAGACTGCTGCGCTAATTTCCCCATTCAAAAGATCAGTTCTGGTAACAAACCACTACATCATGCACATGTGACCACTAAACATATGGGGGTTTTGTGGCATGTGGAGGTGCTGCAGGTGTGCCAGAGATCCACAGGTAGTTTTGACTTCCAATGCAAGTGTATTATCAACTGCAAGCTCTGCACACTTGGATTACAACACAGGTCAGATCTACATTCAAGTTTCATTATATGTATTATTAATAAATAATAATTCCTGAGTAGGTGTTTTTTTGACATATCCATTATGGATATGAACACTGTGCTTCTTCATCATTCCTCATGACAGCCCATGCCTCTTTATCCTTCCTTATTCAGGGATCAAGGCAGGGCAAGGTCCTCAAGCAGGAGAATGCCACAGGGCAACATGAAACCAGGTAGAACAAGTGCCCCACCCAGATATCGAGGGAGGGACACCATGAGAAAGTGGCTGCAGTTTAACAACTCCAAATTATAAATCACCAGGGAAGCAGGCTGAAACATCTCTTTGCAACAGTGGCAGGTGGGTGGGTTAAAGTAATTGCCAGAAACAGCTTGAGGGGAGAGAGGAAATAGCCTTGGGGAAGGTGACATGGCACAAGAAAAGAAAAGACCTGGAGCAGTATATAAGACTGACCATCCTTCTTCCAAGAGGCAGAGAAATAGGGTCAGTAGAATTCTTAACAGTGGAATGAATGAGGAAAAGGAACAGGAGAAAAACAGACAAAAAGGTAAGGATAGAGGTACTTGCTTGGCTCTGGAGCAGAGGGAAGATGGGTGGAAGACACTATACATGTATACTCTTTTTATTCATATATTTTCTTATAGTCAGAATGTCTAAGGGCCAAGCTAGATGTGAATGTTTTTAAAGAGTTAGGTCTGGATTCCCTAGACCCAGCTTGAGTTCCCTGCAGCTACACAGCAGTTTTGTTGAATGGCTGTTAAAAATAAAGGAGACTCTAAATTAGGGTTGCCAGCTCCAAGTTGGGAAATTCCTGGAGATCTGTGGAGTGAAACCTGGAGAAACCTGGAGAAAGTAGGGTTTGGGGAGGAAAAGGACCGTGGCATGACATAATTCCATGGAGTCCACCCCCCAAAGTTATACATATAACAAGTCTTCTTATATATCACCAGTTAAACTTAGAAGGCTTAATACAAAAGCCTTTGGTGACAGTGAAAACCTTTTGCTGATGTGGAAATATATAGATTACACTCACAAAAAAGGTGGGGGAGGTGTTCTCAAGGTAAATATTTGGGGAAAGTAGGCTCTGTGTGAGTGGAGGTAAAAACGAGTGTTAGCTATAGAGCCCTCTTGAGGTATATGTTTAAGGTAAAGTAAGGAGGAGCTGGATAAAAAGCTAAATGCAGTTCTTGACACTTTCTCATACATGTTCTTTCATGAGTTCCTCAGGCAATGATCTACAACATAGCCATAATTACCACAATTTTCATTAAGTATTATTGGTGCTACTGGATGCTTGCTCTTTTCTAACAGCATTTTCTCAGAGTTTGAAGCAGTTTGTATACGTTGTCTGACTAATCTCTATACCAACTATAATATTTTGCTTATTTTTGATACCACCCTGAGATGGTTTGCTTAGTTTGGTAACTTTTTAAAACCTTTCTACTTTAAAGAAATGCAAATTATCAATTCAAAGTAGCCTACAATACTTGTTCTCAGAGCAAAAACAGAACTGAGCTGGTGCTTTGCCCTCCAGAATCACTTGTAGATGCAATCACACAAAGGGAGCTCCCATGGAAGTGCATGAATTGAGGACTACACATATAGTCCTGCTCTTGAGTGTCCCTAGGTACTTAGTAAGGTGTAGAGAGACTGTTATAAAGAATCCTTCCTCTAAAACACCCAAAGACAGACTAAAAATTGCAATTCTCTCCAGTCCCTGATTATGTTCCATTCACCCATCCAGCCCCCCACCCCCATCGTGCCTCAGAGGCCCACATTTAAACTCATAGCAACAGCATTAAACTCCACATTAGCAAGAAGAAATAAAATCTTGATAGCACACATAAGACACACACAGGCATGATTACATACCACTTTGTCACAGCTGCCTTCCCTCAGGTACTGAGTCTGTGGTCTCTGCAGTTGCCACTCAGGGATCCCAGGTGTCTGCCAGTGGAGGTGTGAGGTTCTCCGTCAGCAGGGGGCGTCGTGCCCGGTGGGTCCGTTGTGGCAGGAGTGCGGTCTTCGTAGACGGCAGGTCCAGCATGGTCCCAGTTCCTCCAAGGCCGGGCTGGCGGCCTGCAAGCTGGCTGCAGGGGTCTGAGCTTCCCTTTTTGATTGGCCTCAGATGGCCCAGGGCTCGTTGAAGTCAGGGTTGTGGAGTACCAGGGCACTGGATAGGGCCGTGCGGAGCGTCCGGAAGGCCTCCTCGGCTGTCTCTGTCGAAGTGAGCTTGGAGGGCAACCCTTTCCGCAGGAGGTCTGTCAGGGGGCTAGCCCGTGTGGCGAAGTTCGGGACGAACTTGCTGTAGTACCCGATTAACCCCAGGAAGCATCAGAGCTGCTTCTTGGTGGCCGGGCGAGGGCAGTCCTCCAGCGTGGCCACCTTCTCTGGTACTGGCCTCAGCACGCCCCGGCCGACTATGAACCCCAGTATTTTACCTCCTGGAAGCCCTCCTGGCTCTTGTGTGGGTTCGCCCGTAGGCTGGCGCTGTCTAGGGCTTACAGGACCTGGCGGAGGTGCCACAAATGGGAGGGCCAGTCGGGGCTGAAGACGAGAATGTCGTCGATGTAGGCGGCTGTAAACCCCTGGCACTGGGCCAGCGCCGTGTCCACCAGCCACTGGAAGGTGGCGGCCACCCCGTGCAGCCCGAAGGGCATCATGCGGAATTAAAACAGCCCCTGGGGCGTGGCAAAGGCTGTCTTCTCCTTGTCGCCCTCTGCCATGGGCACCTGCCAACAGCCCTTCATTAGATCGAGAGCCGTCAGATATCGAGCGGCCCCCAGCTGGTCGATGAGGGTCTCCGCCTGCGGTGGGGGGTAGGCGTCAAACTGCATGACGCGGTTGACCTCCTGGAAATCGATACAGAAGCGGATGGACCCATCAGGCTTCGGCACTAGCACCACGGGGCTCCTCCACGGGCTGCGCGAGGGCTCAATGACCCCCAGCTGGAGCATGTCGGCCACCTCCTGGTCCACTGTGTCCCACTGCTTCCAGGGCAAGGGGCGCCAGGGGGCTCTTACCACCCACCCTGGCGGGGTAGGTATGGCGTGGGTCACTGTTGAGGTGCACCCCGGGATCTGCGAGAAGCTGTGGGGGAAGTCTCTCAACAACTGCTTCACCTGCTCCTGTTGTTCCAGGAGGAGCGCAGGGTCCAGTATGGGAGCTTCAGGGGCGCCCCCCAGGGGGTCCAGGGTAGGTGTCCATCCGCGGGCTCCAAAGGGTCGGCGGCTAGCTGACACGTCTGTGGCTCCCGCTCCTGCCATGCCTTGATGTCATTGACATGCAGCCTCTTGGCTTGCCGGCGCGAGGGCCCCCACTGGACCAGATATGTCAGAGGGCCCAGCACTCAGGTGACTGTGAACGGGCCCCGCCAGGGGTCCCCGGCTTGTTGTGTTCCTTAGACTCGCCAGTTGACCAGGACCTTGTCGTCCTCTTGGAAGGTGCATAGCCAGGCTCCCCGGTCATAGCGTTCCTTCTGGGCCTCCTGAGCCCTGGCCAGGTTGCGTTGGGCCGTCTCTTGGGCGAGCTGGAGGCGTTCTCTCAGCTCCCTCACGTAGTCTGGGGCAGCCATCGCGGGGTCGTCTCGGGGGCGACCCACTGTTCCTCGACCACTCCCAGGATGCCTCGCGGCTGCCGGCCGTACAGCAGCTCAAACGGGGCATAGCCTGTGGATGCCTGGGGTGTCTCCCGGAGGGCGAAGAGGAGGGGGTCGACCAGGAGGTCCCATTGGTTTGGCTTGTCCTGGGCTAGCTTCCGCAACATGGCCTTGATGGTCTGGTTGAGGCGTTCCACCAAGCCGTCCGTCTGCGGATGGTAAATAGACGTAAAGATCTGGCGGATGCCCAGTGTCGAACAAAGCTGGTGCGTCAAGGAGGCCGTGAAGGGCGTCCCGCAGTCAGTGATGATCTCCCGGGGCAATCCCACGTGGGCGAAGAACCGCATCATTGCCCTAGCGACGCCGGCCGCTTGCATGGACCGCAAAGGAATCACCTCCGGATAGCGGGTGGCGTAGTCGACCAAAACCAGCAGGAAGCGGCAGCCGCAGGCCGTGCGGGGCAGCGGCCCCACGAAGTCCATTGCCAGGCGGTCGAAGGGTGTTTGTATGAGTGGTAGGGGCATCAAGGGGGCATTGGGGACCGGTCGGGTGGAGGCCCGCTGGCACACCGGGCAGGATCGACAGAAGGCCTTGACATCTGTGGCCACGGACGGCCAGAAGAAGTGGGCCAAGACCCATGCCAATGTGTTATGGGCTCCTTGATGGCCGGCCCAGGCGTGGTCATGGGTATAGGCGAAGACGGTGGCCCGGAAGGCCTGCGGGACCAGCAACTGCCGGGTCTCGACTCCACGACTGGCTGTCAGCCGGTACCAGAGGCCCTCCTCCTTGACAATTCGGGGGTAATGGCCAGCTGTCCTCCCATCATGGACACTCCCCTCACTTACCGCCACGGCGTCCCAGAGGGCTTCGAGTGTAGCGTCGGTCGCTTGGGCCTCCCTGAAGGAGTGGTCGGTACTCCAGGACGGTGGCGGGGGTTCGTCGGTAGATGTCGAGGTCCCAGCCTGGGGTCCTGGATCGGTCGTGGCGGGTAGTGCTTCTGCTGGGGGAGTCCGGGTCTGCAACCGCACTTCCAGGCCTGGAGCATCTCGGCCCAGCAGCACCGGGTAAGGGAGCGCGGGCACCCTGGCGAGCTCCAGCTCCCAATCTTGTCCTTGGTATCACACCGGGACCCGCACAACAGGGTACTCTTCCGAGTGTCCGTGGAAACACGCAATGGCCATGCATCTCATGACGGGCAGGCCCTCGGGCAATAGGGGGGTCCGGATCATAGAGATGGGACTGCCGCTATCCAGGAGTGCTGACAGCCACCAGCCCGCAATTTCAACAATGACCAGTGGAGGCGGAGGCTGGGCTGCGTGGGTCGTTAGGGGCAAGGCTTCCTCCCATCCCACATCGCACTCCATCAGGGGGCAGTCCCTCATCAGGTGGCCTCGCTGTCCACAGCGGAAACAGGGCCCTCGGTCAGCCGTGCTGCCAGGGGTCGGGCCGACTGGAGTCTTCACGCCGGGGGGTGGGGGTCACAGCCAGTGGGGCGCGCCCCTGCCACCAGTGAGTTTAGCTCTGGTGGCAAGTGGGGCGGCAGGGGCGGCCCCCTCGGGCCCGTGAGGCCCTACTCTGGCCCACCCCGTGGGCCGGCCGTTGCACCCCGTCGAGGCCCCATCCTTGCTGGGTTCGCGAGGCTCTGCAGCCATGAAATTCTCCAGCAGGGCTGTGGCCTCCTTGAGGTCAGCCAGCTTGCTGCAGGCCACCCAGTGTCGCGCCTTAGAGGGCAGGACATTCAGAAGTTGTTCCAGTACGACCTGATCCGTGATGGCCTTCTCGCCCTGTGTCACTGGCTTGAGCCACCGGTAGGCGAGGTCCCGGAGGGTTGTCACAAACCCCCGTGGGCGGTCACCCTTGTTGTAGCTCAGGGCCTGGAACCTCTGCCGGTACGTGTTGGGGGTGATGGCGTAGCGGTCCAGGATGGCCTCTTTCAGCCTCGCGTAGTCGGCCGCCTCCTCTTTGGGGATGGCCTTGAGTGCGGCCTGGGCTTCGCCGGTCAGGTATGGGCCTAGGATGAAGGCCCACTGGGCAGGAGGCCACTGGGCTGCCTCCGCGGTTCACTCGAAGGTCTCCAGGAACGCATCGACATCATCCTCCGGCCCCAGCTTGGTAAGCTGGAACGGAGCTGCCCTATGGGGTCCCCCTGGGCCGAGCGGCGCCCTGGCCCCACCTTGGGCATCCCTCAAGGTGCGGCAGACTTCCCGGAGGAGGGCCGCCTGGGCGTCGCGCTGCTGGGCGGCGATGTCCTGCAGAATCCGACCCTGCTGTTCTGCTTGCTGGGTGGTTATGTCGCGTAGCAGGCGTCCCTGTTGTTCCGCCATCCACTGTCCAAACTGGGCGAAATCAAAGGAGCTGGCAGGGGTGGCAGGCCCCGCCCCTCCGCCACCGCCTTGGTCCATGGCTGTCGCGGGGACGGTCGGGGTGGTAGCGGGCCCCGGGAACGTTGGCGGGCAGAGGAAGGACCGGCTGCTGGCCCACCCCGCAGGCGTAGGTAGGTGGGGAAGGTGCTTCACTAGCGGTCGAATGCCTGCATTCTCCACCACGTTGTGAGGTTCTCCGTCAGCAGGGGGCATCGTGCCCAGCGGGTGCGTTGTGGCAGGAGCGCGGTCTTCATAGACGGCGGGTCCAGCGTGGTCCCGGTCCCTCCAAGGCTGGGCGGGCGGCCTGCAAGCTGGCTGCAGGGGTCTGAGCTTCCCTTTTTGATTGGCCTCAGATGGCCCAGGGCTGTTTAGCTGCGTAGGTGGCTGGCAAGCACAGCCTCTGGGCCCAGGGACGGTCCTTCCCTCAGGACCTGCCTCCCTGTTTTTCCTCCCTGGCTGGGAAGCTCCTGACCCCTTTTATCCCCTCCCACTCTAGGGGCAGCCCCGCCCCGCTCCCCGATTGCCAGCACCCCAGGTGAGCCCCATTACCTGGGCTAAGGTTGGCAGCAACACCTGGCCCCAGCCCTTCCTGGGTGGGAGGCTTGATGCTTCCTCCCCCCGCCCCTGGGGCGTCATTGGGCCCGATCCTCTGGCCTCCCTGGCTGGCGGGCTGGCCGGCCTTTTGCCTGCAGCTGCCGGAACATGCTCCCGCCCCCTCCCCGTCTCTGGGCAGCGGGTGGGGCCGGGCCTCGTGAGTGCAGGCCTCGCGGCTGCACCACTTCGCTGCTGCCACTGCCGCCACGGCCAAGTCGGGGCCATCTGCCCTGGCAGCAGCTGCCTCACCGGCCCTCCGGCCTGCCCGCTCACCTTTCCCGGGGCACTCTAGCCCGCCCAGGCTGTCGGTGCTGCGGCCCCCACCACGGCAACATGGCGGCCTCCTCCCGGGTCGCCGGCCCTGCTGCCATCGTTGTGCTGGTCCGCCCCTGCCGCCAGGTAAGTTTCAGGGCCCGTGGGACCGCCGGGAGCTGCGACAAGGAGGGAGGGGAGGCCCGTCCCCAGACAGGCGGGTAAACTCCTGGAAGTTTGCCCCCTTGCCTGCTGATTACCCACTGATCAGTGGGAGGTGGAAAACTCCCAGAGGTTGCCTGCCACTGACACGCACCCCAGAAACGCATGCCACGCACGCTCTCCCAACAGGCACAATGACATCTTTTCCAGAAGTAATGTCATCGCGCCAGCCATGGGAGCACTCTCACACTTTGTTTGGGGCCAGTCTTGGCGTGATAACATCACTTCTGGGAGTGATGTCATTGAGCAGGTGCCGGAGCTGCCGTACAGAAATAAAGCCATGCTGCTGGCATGAGGCAAGTTCCAGGTCCTTCCCAGTTGGAGAGTATAGGGACCTGGCTACCCTCTTGCCGCTGCCTTCAAGTGGGCTATTTGTCACATTATTAGAAATAAAAAAGACAAGATAACTAGTGAAGTATGTCACTGTTTCCATAGTGTCAGCATCGTATAATTTTCTCCTGGAATTACAACTCATCTCCAGACTGCAGAGATCAATTCCCCTGGAGAAAATGCAGCTTTGAAGAGTGGACTGTATGACATTATACCCTGTTGGGGTCTCTCCCATCCCCATCTCTCCCAGGTTCTACCCCCAGAGTTTGAATAATTTCCTAACCCAGAGCTGGCTGTCCTAGCTGCATGCATTAAAATCCTACTGAAAGGAAACACCCCTCATTTATGGCGATAGATGAAAGGAAGCAGGAAGGGCCATTTGCCACACTGTCAGGAAGAGAAAAGATTATTACTTTTAATCTCCTGACTTGGCGCCCACTAGTTCATGGCTTAGCCTGATTGGTCAAAGGAAGCCTTGGAGGTAGGGTTGACAATTCCAGGTTGGGAAATTTTTAGAGATTTGGGGGGGTGGAGCTTGGGGACGGCAGGGTTGGGACTTCAGCAGGGTTTAATGTAATAAACTCCACAATCCAAAGCAGTGCTCCCATCATCAGTGTGCATACTCCTGGGGATTTGCCTCCCTCATCCGCCAGTGATCTGCAGGAGGTGGCAAGCCTCCTGGAGGTTTCCCACCACCCACAGGCACCTGGGAACACAAGCTCCAAATGGGCTGAATTGGCCCTGCATGGAACATGGGAGTGTTCCTGTGGCCAGTATGATGATGTCACTTCCAGGAATTTTATTTTATTTAAATTTATATTCCACTCTCCCCGCGCATGAAGACAGTGAGCGACACAAGATAAGTGCAAAGTCTCTCCTCCCTCCGGGAGGATATAGGGACCTGGCAACCCTACAAGGCAGCCATTTTCTGCAGAGGAATTTATCTCTATGGCATGGTGACCAGTTGTAATTCTGGGAGATCTCCAGCCATCACCTGGATGCTGGCAACACTACTTCCCTGCCTCAGAACTCCTAGAAGAATACTTTCCCCTTCAGGGGAGCCTTATAATTTTGTCTCCCATAGCCCAGACTTCATGGTACTGACTGGCTTCCTTGTGTTAGAGCGAGGGAAAGGGAAGAGAGATAGATCCTAGCTATCTGACTACATCTTGCAGAGATGGAGAAGAAGTGTGGCAGGAGAGAGAAGAAGCAGGATATTGCCCTGTTTAGCCCAATAGGAGACAAGACAAGGAAATGACCCCCAGGAAACAAGAGAGGTGCTACTCTCACTGTCCTAACTAAGTGATCCTTGCTGCCCCCTGCGTGGTAGGCTCTTCTTACTTCTTGCTGCTGCAGTACACCAGACATTGTTATTTCTAACACCCCTTCTCAATGTCTAGTGTACAAAATCCACAAAGTTCAGTCTTTCTCGTAGACTTTGAAATTTCTCTTTGGCAAGTGGCTTGGTGAGGATGTCTGCTATCATTTCTTCTGTAGGGCAGTACTGTAGCTCAACAAGCCCTTCTTCTTGCATATTTCTCACAATGTGATTCTTTATGTCAATGTGCTTGGTTCTTGATCCAATTCTTTCTGTATTTGCAAGCTTTATGCAAGATTGATTATCTTCAAAGAGTTGTATAGGTTTGGGTTCATTTATCCCAAAGTCTTCTAATAGTTGTAGAATCCACTTGAGTTCTTGGCATGCTTCTGCTGCTGATATGTATTCAGCTTCTGTAGTTGATGCCGCTACTAGGTCTTGCTTTCTGCTTGTCCAACTGATTGCTCCTCCACCATAAAAGAATACTCGTCCACTGGTAGACTTTCTGTCTGTGATGTCTTCTGCCCAGTCAGCATCCATGAATCCCACTAGTCTGGGATTGTCGCTTGCTGGTAGCTTGAGCTTCAGTTGTGCAGTACCTCTCAGGTATCTTGCCAGTCTTTTGACTGCTTGCCAGTCATTCACACTTGGTGATGCACTTTTCCTGCACAGTATTCCAACTGCTGCTGCTATGTCAGGTCTGGTCACTGTACTTATGTAGAGCAGTTTTCCAATTGCTTCTCTGTACACTTTGATGTTTCTCAGAGGTTCATTGTTTCCATTTTGTTTCAGGAAATCTGTTTCCATTGGAGTACATGTTGGTTTTCCATCTTTCATGTCCATGTAGTCTAGGAAATCCATGATCTTTTGCTTTTGATTGAGAAGATAGCTTCCATCTTCCTCTCGCTCTATTTGAACTCCAAGGTAAAAGCTGACATTTCCAAGACGCTTTACTTCAACCTCTTGGTTCAGGTGCTGAACTATTTCATCACAATCTTGTTGATCCTCATAACAAAGAAGAATATCATCTACATAAATCAGGATAAATGTCCATTTGTTGTCTTTCTTTCTTGAGTACAGGCAGCGTTCTGCCCCGCCTTGCTTGAATCCTTCTTTGATGAGCATTTGGTTCAGTTTCTGATTCCAGGCTCTTGCAGCCTGTTTCAGTCCATAAATGCTCTTCTGCAGTTTGCATACAAGTCCTCTGTCTTTGGACTGTTCAAATCCAGGAGGCTGTGTCATATACACGTCTTCTTCCAGCTCTCCATGGAGAAACGCAGTTTTCACATCCAGATGCTCCACATGCATCTTCCTTGCGGCTGCTATGTGTTGGAATATATGTGTGTTGCAAGGTCTGAGATTCAGTCATTATGGGGTTAATGTGTTTACCTACCATGCTATTGTTTAGATTGACCTGGAAAGGGAACCTGGCTCAAAGCCAATAATCTGCAAGCCCGGGAAACTTGAGAGTGTTTGTATACTGTTATTGGTCAACAGGTCAGGTGACTGTCCTTTCAGGGTCAAGAAGAAGGAGGAAGAAGAAGATTCTCCACTTCCATTATCCCAGCTCTTTGTTGTAAACAGTAGTGAGAAAATGTAGCTCCAGGTGTTTGTTGTTTTGTAGGCAACCTGTGACCCTTTTCCCTTTAGAAGTAAATGTTTTTTAAAAGCTAAACTCGTGTGCTGACTCTCTATTGATCCAAGATCCATTGCACCTATGATTTAAAGCTATTTTTAACCTTTTTTCCCCAACAAAGTGGTAGCACAGAGGATGGTTGATTTTGGCGATTTTGGTTGGTGATTTTGTTATGGTGGTTTGTTTTGCCAAACAAGCAAATAAGTTTGAAATGGATCTTTAAAGAGAGACTAAGCTAGATAGGCACAAAGGCTCAGATTTTTTTTCCTACCAAACCTTTTTGCTGCATTCAGTTGTAACTGGGAAAAGGAGATTATTTTAAAGATCTTGTTGTCTTTAAAAATTTCTTAAAACTGGTCTGCACTGAGAAAACTGCAGCTGAGAACTATTGGAAGTTTTTCTTTACCCTCGGAGCCGAGCAGAGACGGCAGAGAGAACAAAGGAGATCGTTAACTCCACGTGTGCCTGAATCTTCACAGCTGAAAAATGAGTTCCTCTGACCAGGGAGTCGTGAGTAATCCAAAGCCATTTCAAATTAGCCAAGGAAATTTCTATATGCCCCATTTAAATAAAAACAACTTTACTTGGTGGCTGGCATTATTAAAAAGCCAACTTGAAATGCATAATGCTGAGGACATTCTAACTGCAAACGTACCAGATGATCCTCAAATAAAGCTTGAATTTACCAGGAAAAATGCTCTAGCCAAAACATTAATTATGACCTCAGTATCTCATTATGAAGTCCAGGACTTGCATACCTTTGATACTGCAAAAGAGATGCTTGAAGCTTTAAAGAAGCGTTTTGAAAAACAGACATGCACCAAAATAATCTACCTTAAAACAGAATTGTTTGATTTTAAAATTAAAGAAGGGGATTCCATACCAGCCCAATTACAAAGATTTATGAAATTGCATAGAGAGTTGGAAGAACTCGGAGAGGCCCCGAAAGAGCGAGATGTTGTTGTTGCCTTGCTGAAAAGTTTACCAAGTAGCTATGAAAATTTAGCACTTCTCTTGAGACATAAAGAGAATTTAACACTGGAGCAATTGCTGACAAGTTTAAGAGAGGAACTGGATTCAAGAGAGGGAAGGAATTTACAGGCTGTGTCTGATGGAATGACTGTTTTGAATTTGGGAAATGGATATAGAGGCAGACAGACTAACTGCTTTTCTTGTGGAGGAAGGAGCCACATGGCCAGAGACTGTGCATTAAACCGAATGAATAATGGAGCGGCCATTGCTAGCCAATCAAATGCACGTTACCCTAGTACAGAGACTCATGTTGAAAGAGCGTCTTCTCGTGGCAGAAGAGATTATAGCCAAAAGGGGAATTTCAAAGCCAGAAGCAGAGGGAGTGTGTCTAGAGGCAGATTTCAGAGAAATGGCAGGAGTGATTGTGCACAAAGAGTTTTTGATGATGAAGATATTCAGGATAAGAAATTATTCCTCATCGATTCAGGAAGCTGCTGGCATATTTGCAAATATCGTGAATTGTTTTCTGAACTTGATACTGATGATAAACCCAGACTGTTCCAAGCAAATAAACAACCACTTAATGTGCTAGGAACTGGAAAGGTGCCAATTAAGCTATGCACAACAAGAGGGGAAATAGTAAATGTTACTCTTCAAGATGTGGTACTTGTTCCTGAAGCAGCAGAGAATTTAATCTCAACTAAGAAACTTGTGGAAAAGGACTGTGTGGTGGTTCTTCAGAAGAGAATGGGTAGTAGAAGTGTAATTGTTGAAAAGAAATCTGGAGTTAAGTTTGCTGTTGAAGAGAGAAATGGACTGCATTATTTTGTGGATGTTAGTGAAAGACCAGAAGTTGCTGATACTGGTGAAGGACAGATTTATCAAACTAGCCAAGGTGCTTGTGATCATAGGAAATGCTTGTATTCATGGCATGTAAAAACAGGCCATAGAGGCATACAAAGTGTTGAAAAGTTGTTAGAGGACTGTGGAATTTTTGTTCCTGTTTGTGACAAAGCAAGAGAGAAATGTGAAACCTGTCTTAAAGCAAAGGGAACTAGCCCAAGCTACACAGGAAAGTCCACTACTCATAATGAGGAACTTCTAGAGACTGTATACTCTGATCTTGTTGGTCCACTAGCGCCATCTCTTGGCGGCAACAGATATTTTGCAACTTTTACTGAAAGCAAAACGAGGTATAGCATTGTATATCTGATGAAGAGCAAAGATGAAACGCTTGAGAAATTTAAATCTTTTGTTGCCACAGTTAAGAATAAGTTTGGAAAAGCTCCTCAAGCCTACGTACTGATGGTGGTGGAGAATATTGCAATGCAGAATTTAAGAAATTTTTACAATTTGAAGGCATTGAACATAAAGTCACTATACATCACTCTCCACAACAAAATGGTTGTTCTGAGAGACTGAATCGGACTATACAGGAAATGTGCAGATCTATGCTTATACATTCTGGATTACCCAATGCATTATGGGCCGAAGCTGTGAACACAGCAGTTTATCTACACAACAGAGTACCTTCAAAGGTGACAGGCATTACTCCATTTGAAGCCTGGTTTGGCAAGAAGCCTGCTCTGAAGCACATCAAAGCATTTGGTTCCAAGGCCTATGCTTTTATACCAAAGGAAAGGAGAGGAAAGCTTGATCCTCGAGCTGAAGTTGGACTAATTGTAGGGTATGCCACTGGTGGAAGAGGATACAGAATTTACAATCCTCAAGAGCACAGAGTCAAAGAACAGAACGTGGTGTATGTGGATGAGAGCCATTTATTACATGCTTCTAATGCAACTGAATCCACAGTGACAACTGATCCAAGTGATACAGAAACTGCTCCTGTAGAATTGGTCGATTGGTTACCTGCAGTGACACCCGGGAAACCGGCAAGTCCACCTTCTCAAGAGATTACCCAAACAGAAGGGGAAGCAGGGACTGGACCAGAGGAGACAGAAGCAGCAACCACTGTGAGACGATCGGAAAGAAGCAACAAAGGAAACCCACCAAAGAAGTATGGATTCTGTGAAACTGTACAACTTATCCAAGAACCTAAGAACTGGAAAGATATATGCAAACTACCTGCAGATGAAAGAGACAAATGGATTGAAGCAATGGAAGAAGAACTGCAATCCATAAATACAAAACAAGTATGGACTCTCACAAATTTACCCCCAGACAGAAGACCTGTTGGATGCAAATGGGTGTTCAAAATCAAGCACAATGCTGATGGGACTGTTGAGAAATACAAAGCACGTTTAGTAGCTAAAGGATTCTCCCAGGAATACGGAACTGACTACTTTGAGACTTTTGCACCAGTTATCAACCATGCAACGTTCAGGACACTACTCAGTGTTGCAGCATCAAGAAACATGATAGTAGAGCATCTGGATATAAAGACAGCCTTTCTCAACGGAGAATTATCTGAAGAAATCTATATGGAGCAACCTGAAGGATTCCAGATCAAGGGAATGGAAGATCATGTGTACAAGCTCAACAAAGGTCTATATGGCTTAAAGCAAGCAGCAAAAGCCTGGTATGACAAAATATCAGGGCTACTACAAAAGCAAGGATTCAAGCAAGGAAAAGCTGAACCATGTCTGTACACCAGAGTTAAAAATGGACAATACCAATACATTCTTATTTATGTTGATGACTTGATAATATCTTGCCAAGACAGACAAGACATCAAAGAAATAGTTGATGGACTGAACAAAGAGGTAGAGGTGAAGCAACTTGGAGATGCACAACATTACCTCGGAATACAGCTAGAAAGACTTGAAGATGGAACCTTTCTTCTAAGTCAGAAAAGAAAAACATTGGACTTTATAGAATCTATTGGCATGAAAAACTGCAATGCGACAAGTATACCACTTGAACCTGATTACTTGAGAGAAAGAGATGGAAAACCACTTAGGGATATTGGTGAATACAGAGAAGCAATTGGAAAACTTCTGTACTTGAGCAAAACCACAAGACCTGATATAGCAGTAGCTGTTAGCATCTTATGCAGAAAAGTAAGTTCTCCTAATCATCATGACTGGAACGCGATAAAGAAAATAGCAAGATACCTGAAAGGAACAGCAGACCTAAAGCTGAGAATCTCGCCATCTGAGAAACCAAGACTGGTTGGATATATGGACGCCAATTGGGGAGAAGAATCAAGTGACTACAGATCAACCAGCGGATATCTATTCTTTTATGGAAATGGACTGATAGACTGGACTAGTAGAAAACAAACCATTGTAGCACAATCTACAGCAGAAGCTGAATGTGTGTCAGCGGCGAGTGCCTGCAGTGAACTAGAGTGGATCTTCAACCTGCTAAAAGACTTTGGAATAAACGAACCTATACCTGTAGTTATGTTTGAGGACAATCAAGCGTGTATTACTATATGCCAAGGAGAAAGTACTAAAGCAAGAAGCAGATCTATTGGACTTAAATGTGAACTTGTGAAAGATATGTACCAGAAGGGACTAATAGAAATTGAACATTGTCGTACTGAAGAAATGGTGGCTGATATTCTGACTAAACCATTGTCTAAAACTAAGTTTGAGTATCTTCGTGAAATGTTGAATATGTTTGATCCTAATGCTGAGACAAAACTTGAATGATGTTTGTTAAATATGAATGCATAATGACTTCCATGCTAGACCTTGAGAAGGGGTGTTGGAATATATGTGTGTTGCAAGGTCTGAGATTCAGTCATTATGGGGTTAATGTGTTTACCTACCATGCTATTGTTTAGATTGACCTGGAAAGGGAACCTGGCTCAAAGCCAATAATCTGCAAGCCCGGGAAACTTGAGAGTGTTTGTAAACTGTTATTGGTCAACAGGTCAGGTGACTGTCCTTTCAGGGTCAAGAAGAAGGAGGAAGAAGAAGATTCTCCACTTCCATTATCCCAGCTCTTTGTTGTAAACAGTAGTGAAAAAATGTAGCTCCAGGTGTTTGTTGTTTTGTAGGCAACCTGTGACCCTTTTCCCTTTAGAAGTAAATGTTTTTTAAAAGCTAAACTCGTGTGCTGACTCTCTATTGATCCAAGATCCATTGCACCTATGATTTAAAGCTATTTTTAACCTTTTTTCCCCAACACTATGCTCAGTAGTGTTCTTACTGAAGTGTGTTTCACTACTGGTGCGAAGGTTTCATCATAGTCTTCTCCATACTTCTGGGAATATCCCTTTGCAACTAGTCTTGCTTTGTACTTTTGTACTTCTCCATCTGCATCAAGTTTGGTTTTGAAAATCCATTTGCATCCTACTGTCCTTTTTCCAGGTGGTAGTTCTGTGAGAATCCATGTCTTGTTCTGGATCAGAGAGTCAATTTCTTCTTTTGCAGCTTTTCTCCATTTCTCTGCTTCTCTTGCTGGCATTCCTTCTATGTCTTCCCAGCTAGAAGGTTCTGGTACAGCTTTTGTTTTTGGCAGGTAAGAGAATTTCAGTGGTGGAACTCCTTTGTTTGCTCTGTCTGAGCGTCTGACACTTGGCTCTGCTTCCCCTTCTCTTTCTGTGGGCTCTGCAGGTGTCTCTTGCGTCTCAGTCAGGTCCCAGAGTTGCACAATCTCTGGCTGCTGTGCTGCATCAGTTTCCTTTGGTGTAGACTCTCTGGTGTCAGGCTTGCTTGCCTTCTCTTCTTCATCAATGTGCACCACATGGTGGATCTTCACCGTGTCTGTCTCTGGGTTGAGGATTCGATATCCCTTGCATCCCAGTGCATATCCAACAAATATGCCTGCTTCTGTTCTGAGATCCATCTTAGACCTCTTTTCCTTCGGAACATAAGTGTAGGCTTTTGATCCAAACACTCTCAGATGCCTTACATTGGGCTTGTGGTTGTACCACAGTTCAAATGGTGTGCTGCTTGCACCCTTTGTAGGTAGCATGTTCTGCAGATAGGCAGCAGTGTTGATAGCTTCTCCCCAATATTTTTGAGGTAGCTGTGCTTCTTGCAGCATGCTCCTGCACATTTCTGTGAGAGAACGATTTTTCCTCTCTGCTATCCCGTTGAGTTCGGGGGTGTATGGCACGGTCAGGTGATGCTCTATTCCTTCAGCTGCTAGGAAGCTTGTCATCTCCTTCCCCGCGTACTCGCCTCCATTGTCTGTGCGGATAGCCATTGGTTTTCTCTGGAATCTGTTCTGCACCATTGCTAGGTACACTTTGAATTTTTCCAGTACTTGGCTCTTTTCCTTGAGCAGGTAAATCACAGTAAATCTTGAAAAATCATCAGTAAAAGTCAGAAAGTACTTACTTCCACTGGGTGTTTCTGTTCCCATGGGTCCACAGACATCACTGTGAATCAGCTCCAGTGGTCTTGTCGTCTGCTTCTCACTCTGTTTGGTGAAAGAAGGTCTTGTGCCTTTGGCTTGAATACAGCAAACACATTTCTCTGCATCAGGACATTTTCTCATTTGCAAATCATTAGTCAGATTCTGCCTTTCAAGCTGATATATATAATCCATATTAGCATGTCCAAGCCTTCTATGGATAAGACTAGTACAATTCTTGTGAGTGCACTTTTCAATTAAATTCACTGCGCCTTCAGAGCAATCCAGCATATACAGGCCATCTTCTAATGTGCCTTGTGCAATTAATTCACCATCATTGCTAATAAAACATTTCTCTCCTTTGAATACAGTCTCAATTCCTCTTTTGGCCATAGCAGAAACCGATATTAAATTGGATTTAAGTTCAGGTACGTATAGACAATCAGTGATCTGCACTTCTCTAGTTTGGCCACTGGGTAGTGCACAACATGCAGATACGGTCCCTTGTCCCCGAGCCGTTAAAGCCTCTCCATTTGCTGTATACAATTTGTCGTGGCTTTCTTTCATCTCATTAAAAAACTTCTCTTGATTGCAAAGATGGTTAGTACATGCACTGTCAATTGCCCATTTGCATATGCTTTGATCATTTTTACCAACATTTAAACAATTCTTATCAGATCTGCTTTTCCTTTGACCATCGGCATTAGGTGACTTAATGGCTGCATTAGCATTCCTAAAGCCTTTTGTTCCCGTCTCTCGTGGCGGCGGCTTGCTTACTCTCTGTGAATCACGAAACCAACAGTCTTCCTTTAAATGTCCTTTCTTTCTGCAGACGCTGCAGGAGAAATCCCTTCTTGAACTGACTCTTAAAGCTAGCTCTCTTGGCTCACTTATATGATCCAGTTTGCTAAAACTTTCCTCTTGCAGTCTTGCAAGTACATAGTTTAAGCTTAAATTTTCTCTCATTTCCAAAACATGTACTATGTTTGTATAAGATTGAGGAAGACTAGACAGCAAAATTATAGCTAGATCCTCATCCTGGATCTCCTTTCCAAGGGATCTTAATTTCTGTGTTAATTCCATGAAATTTGCAATATGATCTTTCAATTTTTCCTGTGGCTTCATCTCAATCCGATACAATTGCCTCATTAGCAAAATTTTAGTTTTAATTGATTCTTGACGGTTTATTTCTAGAAGAGACGTCCACATTTGTCTAGAAGTGGGCTCATGAATTACTCTTATCAATTGTTTATCACTTAAAGCATTAATGATAATAGATCTTGCCTTATTGTCGTGCTTGACCCATTTGGCTTCCTTCTGAGGATCTCCAGTCGGTTTTTCATCTGTTATTGCAGACCAGGCGTCCAGTTGAATAAGATGGGCTTTTATTCTTTCTGCCCAAAGATCATAGTTCCTCCCGTCGCCTAGTCGGTCGATCTGGAACCCCTGCTGTGCACTGTAGGAGTCAGCCATCTTTCCTCTATTGTCTGCCCTCTGTGCTTTAGCCTGCGGCTACAGCAGAACTTTTATTGCTCTCTCTTAACTTCAGCTTGCGTTAATTGCCTCTGTGGCCCATTACCCTGGTAGCAGAGGATGTCGGCGTTTAATTCCGCAGCGTAGTTTAACACTCGCTCTAACACCTTGCGCAATAGAATCAAAAGAAAGGAAAGACAGACTCTTACAGTTTTAGCTCTAGAATAATACCTTCACTACGTATCTGGGAAAACTGTACATTTGGTGAGAAAATAAATGGATAGCTATCTCTCTACATCTTGAAGGTTAACTAGATCTTAACACTTCTAAGACACTGACTGGACAAAGAGCAATAAAACCCTAGTAATGCTGCTAGTTAATTGCCCCCGTAAACCGGTTCATCCAATAGACAATCCTAGATTCCTTAATTAAGCATAATACTTCCTCCTTCTCTGGTGGGAACTCTACAGCTAAGTGGTCCTATTCAAAATCCCTATTTAACTAAACAAACAGAACAACAGTTTAACTCTTTCATGACTGAAATGAATGACAGTTGCTATCAATCTCAACGTTAATACATGGGTAATGATGTGTAGGGGTTAGCATGCAGGGGAATGACTTGTTCATAAACAAAGCATTTGAGCAGATGCCGCACTAAGGCTTCTTGTAGCAGGGGGAAGACTTTTATTGGGAAAGGCTACATTTAGTTGTGGACACAGCTTAGTTTGGGGAACAGAGGCTTTCAAACTTCAATTCCTCACATTGGCTGTGCCTAGCATTGTCAGGGCCAATTGCCTGGAGTAAAAAAAATGCCCTTTCTCTTTAATAGGAGCACAAACATTTTTGAAAAGTCCTCTGAATGGGTGGCTATCCATTGTTAATTATGTACAGGGTGAAGAAGTACTTCCTTTGTCGATACAAAGGTGTTGTGGCACCTTAAAGACAAATGAATTTATAATAACATACTTTGCTCTGAGTAGGTGTTAAGTTGTCCCAAAGGGCGGTATATAAATCAAATGTTGTTGTTGTACCATAAGGCTTGCGAGGCAGAACCAGTTTTGTCAGATGCCTTCAAGGCTTCATTAAATTGGAACGCAATGTGTGCACATGCAAATAGAAAAAAGGTGGGAGAGGGAGGGATAGCTATTATAAAGAGAGGTCAGAAAGCCCAGTTTATCATGTGAGATTAATTTGTTGCCATTTTGGGTTAAGCAGGAAATTCTGAGATCTTCCAATGGGTATAGTATGGAATGTTCCCTCACACACACGCACATACATACACAGAGCTGTACACATACACCTGCTTTGGATTATGAGTGCAAGTGGGTTGAGAGGCCTAGTCTTTGGATTTCAAGCTCTAAGTAAGTTATCAGGAATAGTGCGGGTTGCTAGCATACAGGTAGTGTAATTGTTGAGCACCCTGAGCATCTAAAAATGAAGAGAAGCTTTCCCAAGCCATCCAAACAGGGACCACTTCCTTGGTGCTGAATAGCATCAGTGAAACCCTGGGAGGGAAGAGATAAGCTTGCCAGCTCCAGGTTGGAAAATTCCTGTAGATTTGAGATGGGGATGGTGAGGTTTGGGGAGGGGTATAATACTATAGAGTCCACTCTCCATAGCAGCCATTTTCTCCAAGGGAACTAATCACTAGTATGGAGACAAGTCGTAATTTTGGGAGATCTCCAGGCCACACCTGGAGTTTGGCAAACCTAATCAAGAAAGGTGAGATTGCCCTTGTGATGTCCTTCTGATGGAAGGTCATTGGTAAATTGGTATATAAAGAGGTTACATCCAAAGGCCCTGAGCCTGTTCATGGAGAAGGCGGGCTAAAAATCAAATAAATAAATAAAGTTATTAAAATGACACCTGGACAAAAGCCCATCCCCTTCACTTTAGCCAACAAATCAACATTTGATTGGCTATCATGCAGCAATGGACTCACAAGCTCTTTGGGATGTCAGAAAACCCTGCTGCCATTACAAATGTCCGCTAAGCAATGCCACCCCCCACTCCCCAGGGATGCCACCAATGATCCTCAGCGTATCTCCTGCTAAACTGAGTCATATGATCTGTACCTGTACAGACTCCACCCAGTTGCTGTACCTGCCTATGTTGCTCCACAAGCTAGCATGGAGGTGACTGCCCTGTACATTCAAGCTATTGTTCCCCCTGGGATGGAGAGCTGAACAACTGCCCCTCCCTATTTACCCCGCTTCAGATAGCAAGACCAACTAGATATGGCAACTTTCTAGAGATCAAACTTAGACATTCGAAATACAAGAACTTTTATTAAATAAATAAATAAAAAGAATATTAGGATAAGTAAGTATATGTAAGAGGATTACGTGTTTTCACTTTTTCTTTGTATCCTTGCTCAGCATGATATTATTGATTAAACACTCATGTTTTGAATGCTTGAACCCTGATCTGTGCAGCCACACCATGCCTTTTCAGTCTTGCAATCTAAAGAGCAGTAAAGGAGAGGGGCAGTGCATAAGTTCCCCATACCTTGTGCATGATAGCTCAAAAATTTGAAACTGTCTCTGCCCCCGCACCAGGAGTAAGAGAAAGAGGCAGCATTGCTGAGGAGATGCTAGGGACAACTGTGGGGGTTTCTGACCTCCTTGGAACAAGAAAGAACAGAGCTTGCACATCCTTTACTTCATACCTGCCATGGTGTTAGCATGCTCCCTGTGGCAAAAAGGGTGGGCACAAAAGCACTAGATAAGATCAATTTAAATTTTGTACTTACTTTCTAGATTTGGCCTAAGAAGGTTAATGAAGCTATACTGCAAGGATGTAGCAAAATTGTCACCTCCCAGAGAGCCTCAAATCAAGAATGGGGATGAGGAGGAGGAAGAAGAGCACAAGGAGGGGGAAAGTTGCAGGTTCACTGCTGAGGACCGTCAATAGCTGAGTTCTTTGTGTTGATTCTACCAGCTCTGTTGCTCCATTTTGCTCTTTCTGTAGGCGCCCACATTTTGGAACTATGTATCTTCCAGAAAGACGCCTCTTCAGTCGACCAACCCTTGTGATCTGTCTGGTTTTCTTTAGCCTTCTGTCTGTCTCCACATTTTTGCACCTGCAGAAAAACAATTATTACCCATGGTGGAGGATCAGTATAAAAAACACATCTACCCTCCCAGACCATGAACACTTGGATAGAGGGATGTGGACAGTGAACTCTATTGGGCGTTTGGGAAACCAGATGGGAGAATATGCCACCCTCTATGCCTTAGCCAAGGTCAGTGGGCATCAAGCCTACATCCTTCCAGCCATGCACCAGTATCTGGCAACAATATTTAAGATCAGTTTGCCTGTGATCCCTTCTAGACTAGTTGACCAAATCCCCTGGAAAATCTACCAACTCCATAACTGGATGTCAGAGGAATATCGTCACATCCAGGGCAAGTATGTGTGGCTAACAGGTTACCCTTATTCTTACACTTTTTATCACCACATCCACCAGGAGATACTTCAGGAGTTCACTTTCCATGACTACGTCAAGGAGGACACCAACCAATATCTTCTGCAGCTGCGGGGGCAGCGCAAGGAGGTCACATACATTGGAGTGCATGTCCGGAGAGGGGATTATGTGTATCTAATGCCCTATTTTTTAAAAGGTGTAGTGGCTGACAAAGGTTATCTGGAGAAAGCCATGAATTACTTCAGAGAGAAATACCATGATGCCATCTTTGTGGTGGTCAGCAATGGGATGGATTGGTGCAAGCAGAACATTGATGCATCCAGGGGTGATGTTTATTTTGCTGGTGATGGGCGGGAATCATCTCCAGGGAGGGACTTTGCTCTCATTGCTCATTGCAACCACACAATAATGACCATTGGATCATATGGCATGTGGGCCAGCTACCTGGCTGGTGGGGAGACTATTTACTTGGCCAACTATACCCTCCCAGGCTCGTTTCACCTCAAGGTATTCAAGCCATCTGCAGTCTTCTTGCCTGAATGGATTGGGATCCCAGCTGACCTTTCTCCTCTACTACCCAAGTCATAACTTAGGTGCAGCTTCATACTTTACTAGCTAATAGTGGAAACATCTGTAAGTCTAGGAATTGACCCCACCAGGCATGTATGTCAGACAAGAGTGTTTTCTACATGGTCACTTTACCGTGTTTCAGAACCTATTCTGCTTCCCATGTTCTCCAGTGTTCTGCACATGCAAGGGAGTTATAGGTAGTAGAAACAATTTTTGTCTGTCTTTTCCCTATTTATTCCCCATTCACCTCTGGCCCGTACTATGTCCATGCAGAATCAAAAAGGATTTGATTCTGCTTCTCATGACCCCTTCCTTATCCTCAGGAGCTGATTGGTCTGTCTGCCGGTAACCACTCCCCCTGCCTTCAGCTCTCTGAACACCTTTTCCATTCCTTTCATCAGTAAAATGAGGTAAAGGTCATAAGGCTGCTTCTCCACTTTTCTTCTATGCGCACACACACACTTTTTTTTTTCAAAGTTAGGAACAAGTCCTAATGTTACTGCTTATTCCCTGCTGGCTTTAAAAGCCAGGAAAGGGTTAAATGGCTGCTTCAACCCCCCTCCTTTCTGGTATGTTTCAGGCTTCTTCTAATGCCAAAGAGGAAAAAAAACAAGAGTTTTGCACAGCCATTTGCAAAACAAAGCAGCAGGGCAGCTGCTGGGAGGGAATGAAGCAGCAGCATTTTAACCCTTTCCTGGCTTGGCTTTAAAAAAAATAGATGGGAGTGGAACAAGCACATGTTTTCCCCCAGAACTCTGCCACCAATTGCCTCTCCAGTGGGCACAGAACAGCCAAATCAGCGAATACAGGGTGGGGTGGGCTCCAAAATTGAAACGTTATGATGCATGTGAACTTTTTTTAAAAAAAAAAAATTATGTCAGCTCCAGGCCCCACAAAATTCGGCTCCAGACACATCTTAACTCATCAGCAGACACCAAATCAACTCAAAGTTGTGCAGTGCAGAATGATGGCACCCCAAGCCATTTCAGCACCAATCAGCATGAATGCCCAGCATCGCCTGCTTAAAGTGTGCCATGCGGAATAGGCCAAGATGTTCAGAAATTATCCTGGAAGGAAACTCAATGGTCTACTATATTGGTTCCTGACTGTTTAAGAACTTCCTTGGACCTTTGGAGATGAGGGCAACACTGGATACTAACCCTCATAATGACCTTCATGCAGTTTAATAAAAATAAATAATAATAACTGTACTTATATACCATTCTTCTAGACAGAATAGTGCCTCACCCAGAACAATGAACAAGTTAGTGTTATTATTATTCTCACAATGCAGCTGGGGAGCTGGGGCTGAGAGGAGTGTCTTACCCAAGGCCGCTTACTGAGCTCATGGCAGTAATGGGATTTGAACCAGTGGTGTGATGATTTGCAGCCAAACAACCACTGTGCTACAGCAGTGTACCAGGATAGACAAGGCACATTCGCACATAAATTTAAACTAGTTTAATTGTCATTTCCTCTTCCTTGGAAATTCTAGGGATTGTAATTCTGTAAGCAAAGATTTGGGAAATGTTTTACAAGAACAAAGAACATGAGAAGAGCCCTGCTGGGTCAGACCAGAAGTCCATTGTCTAGCATCCTGTTTTCCAAAGTGGACAATAAGAAACCCCTGAAATGAGTATCAGCAGGGCATGGAAAAGGCTCTCCCTGCGGCTGCACCCCAGCAGAGGTCCATTGCCTCAATGTGAAAGTTCTGTTTCACCAACATGCTGCCTGATTGTGTGCATGGGCCATCAAGTCACAGATGAATTATGGGGACCTTATCTTCCATGCATCTCCTTAGGGTGGCCAACTCCATGTTAATTATATCTTCTGTGAATCATAGAATCATAGGGTTGGAAGGGGCCTCCAGGGTCATCTAGTCCAACCCCCTCCACAATGCAGGAAATTCACAACTACCTCCCCTCCCAAACACCCCCAGTGGACCCCTGCTCCATGCTCAGAAGATGGCAAATCTCTGTCAGGATCCCTAGCCAAACTGTCCTGGGAAAATTGCTTCCTGACCCAAAGTGACGATTGGCATTATCCTGGGCATGTAAGAAGGGGCCACAAATAAGTACGAAGAAGTGTGTAACAGAAGTGTGAAGAAGTGTGTAACAGAACTCTCAGCACCTTGATAGGCTTCGGCTTTCAGGATAGTTAGGGGAAAGTCATGGCCATTAAAATGGGTTGAAACCCTGTACACATTTATGGTACAAACAGGATCTTTGATTCTGCAATGAGGGTCAGGCTCAAGCCTGGCTGATAGCTAAGCAGAGCCTAAAGCGAAGGGAATCATGCCATCCTATCACATAGCTTATGTCTGAAGAAGGAAGCTCTGACTCTTGAAAGCTGATACCCTAAAAATCTTGTTTGTGTCTAAGTTGCCACTGAGCTCAAATCGAGCCATCCTATCACAGGTTATCCCCAAAACAAAACTCTGATAGTTGCAATGGAAACAAAGGAAGCCAGAAAAGTGCAGGCAGTACAGAGAGGGAGGGGGATTAAAGAGATTCCCTGAGCTATCAGAGCCTGTATAGTGTAGGATTCAGATTTGTGAGGCCCAGATTTGAATCCCCACTCTGCCATGGAAGTTCGCCGGGTGACCTTGAACCAGTCACACTCTCATCCCACAGGGTGGATATGAGGATAAAAAGGAGGAGAGAAGAAGAATGTGTCTCCTTGGCAACCGGTGGGAGGGGGCACCCGGTTCTTAATGTTGTTCTTTCCTTTACACATGCGCTTTGTGGGGCTGATTTTGAAGTGGCCTGTTTGGAGCCAGAATCAGCCAGTGCAAAGAACTCTCACGGTCAGTATAATGATATCACTTCTGGAAACAAACACTATCTGAATCATAAGAGTGATTAAGGGTCCAAATGTCAGTTTCAGCACTCTGTCTAAAGCATTTTTTGTAGGACCACAGAAACATCTAAAAATGTGGAACTGGGAGCAGAGGTCAGCTTCTGGAGAATCACAGGGCTTTTTTAATGACATGTAATCTGGTCGTTGCTGCAAAACAGTGCTTTAGGTATCATGCTGACGGGGATAAACAGTATGCTATTTCAAAATAATTATGTTAAAACATGGAAATAAATTTTAAAAGACCTGTTAAGATGGCATGGAGTACAGTTGTCCTTGTTGGGGAGAATATCAATTACCAAGAAGAATATTTTACCTAGGATGTTATTCCTCTTCCAGACAGTATCTGTGTTAACTTCAGAATATTTCAACATTTATATGGCAAGGGGAAAAACCAAGAGTTAAATACAAAATTTTACAAGATGCAAAGGAGCGAGGTGGCCTAAGTTTGCTGGATTTGAAGGTGTATTACACCACCACATGTCTAATTTGAATGAAGGAATGGATGCTTCTGAGAAATGAGAGGCTCTTGACATTGGAAGGTCATGACTAGACATGAGCACGAATGGAAAAAAAAACCTGAACAAGCTGTTAGTTGTTCGTTGTCATCCACGAACAATGAACAACAAACAGTAACGAACACGACTCTGTTCACAAACATGTTCATTGTTCGTTGTTTGTGGCCCTTTAAAGATTCCTTTAAACTATCAACTGGCAGGCGGCAGGGGGAGATTCTCCTCCTGCCGCCAGCCAGCTGATAGTTTAAAGGGCCCTTTCCTGCCAGGTGCAAGTGGAAGGGAAATACCCCACAAACTGACCTTCCCAATGTCCAATACCCACCAAATTTGCAGGGGACATAGTCCTCACTGTCCTCCAAAGACCCCCCAAGTTTCAGAGAGATTACACCCCAGGAAAGGCATGATGCACGGGCCTCCCCCTTTGCTGTCATTTTCTCTTCACAGTGGCAAAAATGAGACTCTGCTGGAAGCTACATTGAGGGGTTACAAACTGACCTTCCCAATGTCCAATACCCACCAAATTTGCAGGGGACATAGTCCTCACTGTCCTCTGAAGACCTACCAAGTTTCAGAGAGATTGCACCCCAGAAAAGGCATGATCCACAGGTCTTCCCCTTTGCTGTCATTTTCTCTTCACAGTGGCAAAAACGGGACTCTCTGCTGGAAGTACTTTGAAGGGTTAAAGCCAGAAGGAAAGCTAGAACAAGTTCAGACAGAGTTCAGTCCCTGCCTCTGGTTGCCAAGGGAATTGATTGCAGGTGCCAGACTGTCTGACTTGACCAACGGCTGACAAAGGCAATGAACCAGGCTTGCAACGACCACTTGTTCGTTTAGAATGGGGCCTCATGAACGGCTTGTTCGCGAACAGACAAACAGGCTGTTTGTAGTAATGACACGAGACCCAGATCCAGATGCAAAGTCTGTCCCTCCTTTCGGAGGCGAGGGCTTTATTGGAAAGTTTTCAGGAAGTCCCCGGAAAAGAGCAATGACCAAATATGTCTATAGCAACAGTTACACATTCTAAACCAGTCACAGCTAGCTAAGCAGATACGCTGTGATCATACTTTTGTCTTATCTATGAAGCATAGCAAGAGGAACACAGTGGACCTTAAGACATGTAAGAATATTACTTAGAGTGTATGGGAATATTGTGCTCTGAGAAGGATGAGAGACTTATTATGCTCAGACGTAACATATTGACACTACTTTCCCGGTTCCTGGGTGGTGTGCCAATTGACCAGGAAGAATGCAGGAATGCAGAGAATTCAAGAATGCAGAGAGTCAGCATGTAGACTGTGTGGTGTGCCAACTCCAGGCCTACAGCTGTCCATGGGTTTTCTCCATTCGTAATGCTGTTCATGCCCATGTCTAGTCATGACCTGAGATTTGGATAATGTGCTTATTTGTGGTTTGATAAAATAAAGGTCAATGTAGACTTCAAAAATCATTATATTAGAAGAGATTATCACAGAAGACACCGCTTTGGATTTCAACATAGAAAGTGTTTTATAGAGGTGAAATGACTACTAAACTGGGATGGCTGATTTACGGAGACTTACTAGAATTCTCACAAGGAGATTGTAAATTGAAGACAAGGGAAGATTTAATAGCTAAAAGTTATAAACGCCAATGGTTTTTCTACGCTCAACTTCTAGAAAGGTTTAAATCAGATAAAAAATTATGGGGCGTTGATTATGAAAAGACAGCGTCTGAAAAAGAGCTTTGTACAAATGAGGAACATGTTATTTCCAAAATGTATACACTTTTGTTGAAATTTGAAACGGAAGAAGAATCTGTGAAAGATTGCATGGCAAAATGAACTAAAATTTTTGGGTATGATCAGAAATAAATCATCATCTACTTTTATGGTTAACTGGAAACCCCTTATTGACTTTCTGCATGAGACGAGGCAAAATGAACAGATGATCTGTGGTTTTGATTTCTAAGAAGATAAATGTGGAAAAAATAAATAGAAGGAGGGGCAGTATTGAAAAGATAAATTTTGGAGATACTAAAAGTATGTTTATTAAAACATGATAGGTGTTGTAGAGAAAAATGGAAAAATGAAATGTATTGTTTTTCTTTGTTCTTTTCAATTTTTGTTCTTTTTTCTCTCTTTGTATTCTTTTTTCTTTACTTTATTCTTCTATTTCTCTGCCCTTTTTAGTGGGCTTTTAATCTTATTAATAAAATAAAAATTTTAAAATAAAGAAGTGTGAAGAATGCCTACTATCTCAGGTGCCAGATGGGTAACAACCCATCTCTCAGTAATTGCAGAATTCAGTGCAGAACGTATGTAAATAATGCATATACAACTGTCCTCTGCTCTGCAGGCTGGCCAGGCCTGGGTTCCTTTGGAGCAGGGTCACTGGCTTGGCCAGCTAGATTTCAGAGTGCGGACTGGGGTGTGGAGCTGCAGGCAGGGGGTCTGGCACCTGCAGCACAGGGCTTACACCTAGCAAATCAGTTGAGAGAAAAATGTAGCCTTCTTGAGTCTCAGCCTAAATAAGCTGAGCAATGATCTGGCCTGACTGCGTCTGCTGGCAGGTGCTGAGGCTCTGGTTCCACTTCCTGTGGCAGCCATTCTGTGCCTGGCACCTATGAGTCTCCCTCAAAATGCCAATGTGTTAAAAGGTGAAAAGAGTTTGGTAACCCTGAGATAAACCTTGCTATTTCATGCGGGAATAATAACTATGTGAGAGTCTCATGACCACCAATATGATGAAAGAGGTTCCAGGTAGCCTCTTTTGAAGAATGCTAGTTGCGTGGCTCTTCACGTCCCAGACAAAAGAAGGAAAGACATTGTACTGAGTTATTTAATTGAGCCATTTAGCCCCAAATGTCTGCCTTTTTGCACTGTACATGGATCTCTAGAGACTCAGGCAAAGGCTTGTCTACACCAGGGGTGTCTCATGGGCTGCACATGGCCAGCCAATGCACGTGGCTTGGCCCATGGATTCCACCACCAATTTGGTGACTCAGCAGGCATTCCTGTACTACATCCCCCCTACAGGTTGTCCCTGTGAGCAGGGGCCAAGCTCAGCAGTGTCAGGGCAGCTGGGTGTCAATAAAACAGCAGCACAAGTGATGGGTGACCATTCTTATGCAAAGGTGCAAACACCAAAAAGTGCAAACACCCAAGACATTTTTTCCTCCTTCAAAATGCCAACAACAAAATATGGAGTTTGATTTTGAACTGTAGAGTCAAGTGGACATTGAAGGGTTAAGCCCCCTCTCCATTTCCTGCACGCCCACAAGGCAAATGGAAGCTTTGTGAACCTGCATTCTATAGAATGAGATGATGATCCTCCTTTCTCCCCTCTTTGAGACTCTGGTGTAATTTAATTCTCAGCATTCCAGACCTGAAATTCATAGGGCAGGGCCAGATGATGAAATGGGATGGTGGTTGTTTGTTATGCCGTACTTTCACAATGCAGCCTACTTCATTCCAGTCGAGGTTTGTTTTTAGCTATGCAACTGTTTGAGATGTGCATCCCTGTTATCTTCACACAGAGGTGTCAGGGAATGAGGATGAGCGTGAGACTTTCTGACTAGTAATTGTGGACGTTTGCACTGAGCTTTAGAAATCTCCAAGACTCTTGAAATTCTGGCTCAGTTCTTAGGTGGGAAGAGACACAAAGAGGAAGAAGGTGAGAGCTAGCTAACACCCAGTCCATTTCCTCTCCAACACAGATACGGGTATAGATTTGGAAACTAAACTAAATAGTCTGGTAAGGTACAGACTTGGAGGACCAGGAAATAGTCAATAGCCAAATGCGATGCCTGATACCAGAAGCTCCAGAGGGTCAGTGTGTGCAGAGAACACAAAACGATCGTTTAAAAAATAGCTGCAGCTGTACTTCCCTTGGTGCTTCCAGCTGACGTTATGAATGGAACATTCGCCATCATGTGACTCATTCTGCATTGCTTTTGGTGTTGGGTCTCCAGCCTTATAGGGAAAGAACTCTGCAGGTCCATCTGGAATCTCACACTTGATATTGACTAGTCCTCCAAGGGCAACCCGCCTGCTGGGGCTCATATAGATTGTAGATTTGGGCAAATGGGAAGCTGTGAATGAAATAAAGCCAAAATTGAGGTGTCAGATAGACATGGGCATGAACAGCATTACAAACAAAAAAACCCCATGAACAGCCTAATCTGCTGTTCTCGAACAAGCTGTTCGTGAAGCCTCATCCTAAACGAACAGGTGGTCGTTGTAAGCCTCATTTGTTGCCTCAAGCCAGACAGTCTGGCACCTGCAATCAATCCCCTTGGTAACCAGAGGTAGGAAGGGACTGAACTCTGTCTGAACTCCTTCTGGCTTTCCTTCTGGCTTTAACCCTTCAAAGTACTTCCATCAGAGAGTCCCGTTTTTGCCACTGTGAAGAGAAAATGACAGCAAAGGGGGAGACCTGTGGATCATGCCTTTTCTGGGGTGCAATCTCTCTGAAACTTGGTAGGTCTTCAGAGGACAGTGAGGACTATGTCCCCTGCAAATTTGGTAGGTGTTGGACATTGGGAAGGTCACTTTTGTAACCGTTCAATCTAGCTGCCAGCAGACACTGCTGTTTTTGCCAGGACAGGGCCCTTTAAACTATCAACTGGCAGGCGGCAGGGGGGAATCCCCCCCTGCTGCCTGCCAGTTGATAATTTAAAGGGATCTTTAAAGGGCCAGGTAAGTGGGTTTGAGGGGAGGGGGCTAAGGGGGAGGTTGGGGGGGGGGGTTCTGGCCCCCACGAACAACGAACAATGAACATGTCCGGGAACAGTTCATGTTCATCCATGTTCATTGTTCGTGGACGGCAACGAACAATGAACAGGGTGTTCGGGTTTTTTTTCCTCGCTCGTGCAAATGTCTAGCGTTAGACACTGACACATGACAGTCCTTTCCTCAACTGCACTGAGATAATTGAATCAGGGCTGTTGCTTCACCATAATATCAGGCCCCCTTTGGATTGTTTTTCCCAAGGTGCACCTGGGTCCTTGCCGTCTACCCACAAAGTTTGAGCCAGCATCAGAACAGAAGGAGGGAGAGGGAAATCTGTTCTTCCACACTGCCTGCTTGCTGAGTGTGTGTGACTGGACCAAGGTCACCCAGCATCGAGCTTCCATGGCTGAGTGGGAATTTGAACCTGGGCCTCCCAGATTCTACTCTGACACTCTAACCACTTCATCACGTACATATAATCACTGAACGTGTGGGGGGGTTTTGTGGAAAGTGGAGGTGCTACAGAAGTGCCAGAGATCCATAGGTAGTTATTACTTCCAGAGCAAGCATATTTTTTTTTTTTTTGAAAAATTTTTATTGGGTTAGAATCCATTATTTCCACATTTACATTCAATTTTCCCCAATTTTTTCATCTCTAACCCCCTCCCTTCCCCCCCCCTTTTTGTTGACTTCCAACAGCTTTCCAACCCTTTGTCCCCTTTCCCTTACTTTTATTAACTTCCTCTATCTAAAACAAATATATATTCTCCATTATTCTAAGCAGTACATCCTTAACTATTTTTAACATTATATGCCCAAACTGTAAGCCTTTGTTTCCATCTTAGATAAACAATTTATCCCAATTTTTCAATTTCAGGTATTTCTATATATCATAAACCATATAGATCATACATTCGTTTATATCAAACAATTTGACTTATTCTCTATATATATTACCCATTCTATCTTTTTATAATAGTTCTATATATCTCTCCTCACGTAGTCAATCAATTTGACCCATCTATATCTTCAGACATTCAGTTTGGTACAAAACTTGTCAGAAAAAAAAGAAAATATTGTTAGTTAATCGCTCCTTATATTTAGTCCTTATAATTAATTATTTTCTCTATGTTCTGTTTGTTAACCTATATATATCTATATATATGTCAATCTATTAATCTGACTGCTTATTAATTCACATTTATCTCTTCTCCCCCCGGTAAAGTCTCCCCCCTCTACTTCAATACTTCAGTAGTTCTCAAACTGCCACAGTTTTCCTCCCACCTCCCATTTCTTCTCCAGGTATTGTTTCAGCTTCTCCCAGTCTGTGTTGAACTGCCCTGAGTCCAGATCTCTCAATTTTCTTGTCATCTTGTCCATTTCAGCCATATACAGCAATTTGTAAGTCCAATCTTCAATAGTTGGCACTTCTTGTACTTTCCATTTTTGCGCATACAAAAGTCTAGCTGCTGCTGTCATATAAAATATCAACGTCCTGTGTTGGGCTGGAATTCCCTCCATTCCCAAGTTCAGTAGCAGGAGTTCTGGGTTCTTATTAATTTGAAATTGTAAAATTTCACTCATTTCTCTTATTATTTCCCCCCAGTACTGCCTGGCTACCTCACACGACCACCACATATGATAGAGGGAGCCCTCATGCTTCTTACATTTCCAGCATTTATTAGAAGTATTCGAATTCCCTAGCGCAATCTTCTTTGGTGTCATGTACCAACGATAGATCATTTTATAAATGTTCTCTTTGATATTAATACATGTCGTTGTCTTCATTGTAGTTTTCCACAAGTATTCCCATGCCTCCATTGTTATTTCTTTATTAAAGTTTATAGCCCATTTCACCATTTGTGTTTTAACTATCTCATCCTCGGTATACCACTTCAACAGTACTTGGTATACCTTGGATATTCTTTTCTTATCTTCTTTAAGAAGGGTCTGCTCTAGTTCCGAATTCTCTATTCGTATACCTCCCTTTACAGAGTCCGAATTATATAAGTCTCTGATCTGTCTATACTGGAACCAATCGTAGTTAGGTGATAGTTCCTCTTGTGTCTTTATTCTAAGTTTGGATGCTTCAGTTTTAGTTATTTCTTTATACGTTAAACATTGTTGTTCATTATCAACAGCTCTCGGGTCTATCACCTCATATGGAACCACCCACAAAGGGGTTCCTTCTTGTAGATAAATTCTGTACTTCTTCCAGATTATGTATAGACTTCTCCGAACAAAGTGATGCAGGAACATCGAGTTGACCTTTACTTTGTCATGCCATAAATATGCGTGCCATCCAAATATTTTTTTATATCCCTCTAGGGCTAATAGTTTCTTGTTCTTTAATGTCATCCATTCTTTCAACCAAACTAGGCAGATTGCATCATGATAAAGTCTCAGATTGGGCAGTTGCATTCCGCCTCTTTCCTTTGCATCTTGTAAAACTTTCACTTTCACTCGAGGCTTCTTGCCTGCCCAAACAAAATCTGATATTTTCCTCTGCCATTTTTCAAATTGTTTGGAGTCTCTGATGATTGGTATTGTCTGTAGCAAAAACATTACTCTTGGTAACACATTCATCTTAACTGCTGCAATCCTGCCCAACCATGACAAATTCAATCTATTCCATTTAATCAAGTCTCTCTCTATCTGAGTCCATAGTTTTTCATAATTGTTTTTGAATAGATCTATGTTCTTTGCAGTTAATTCGACTCCCAAATATTTCACTTTACTTGTTACTTCACAATCCGTTGTTTCCATTAACAATTGTTGTTTCTGCTTAGTCATATTTTTGCATAATATCTTTGACTTCTTTTTGTTAATGAAGAAACCTGCCAAGTCTCCAAACTCCTTGATCTTATCTATCACTCTTGGCATGTTCTCCAATGGGTCCTCTACAATTAACATTATGTCATCCGCAAATGCTCTGACCTTGTATGAATAGTCCTTTATTTTTATTCCACGAATTTCCTCATCTTGACGTATTTGTATCATCAGAATCTCCAATACTAAAATGAACAACAATGGAGATAACGGGCAACCTTGTCTTGTTCCTTTACTTATCGTCAATTTCTTGGTCAATTCATCATTCACCACAATTGCTGCAGTCTGGTCTCTATAAATTTCCTTAATTGCTCTGATGAATCTTTCTCCCAATTGTAGCTTTTCCATAGTGGCAAACATAAAGTCCCAGTTTAAATTGTCAAACGCTTTTTCAGCGTCAACAAAGAAGAAACCAACCTCTTTGTCACAACGCTTGTCATAATATTCAATAGCATTGATCACTGTCCTTAAGTTGTCTCTTATTTGTCTGTCTGGCAAAAAGCCTGCTTGTTCCTCCTCTATGACTTCCGAGAGCCACCCCTTCAATCTCTCCGCCAATATCTTCGCAAAAATTTTGTAGTCATTGTTGAGTAGCGATATAGGTCTATAATTTTTCACATTAGTCAGGTCTTGGCCCTCTTTTGGGATCAATGATATATTCGCTTCACTCCAAGTTTCTGGAATCCTTTGATCCCTTAAAACCCCATTCATCACCTCTTTTAGGAATGGTGCCAGTTCATTAGCCATTGTCTTATAGAATTTAGCCGTAAGTCCATCTGGCCCTGGCGCCTTTCCTAGATTTGCAGATTGTATTGCCTTACTTATTTCCTCGTCAGTTACTTCACTATTCAACTTATTTCTCCAAGCTTCCGAGATTTCTGGAAGTTTGGTTTTCTCCAAATATGACGCTATTGATTCTTTGTTTACTTCTTTTTTATTATACAGCTTAGCGTAAAATTTATAAAAGGCTCTACTAATGGTAGCCTGCTCCAAATACGTTTTGTTATCTTCGCAGATTTTATTTATTATCTTCTTTTCCCTTTTCTTCTTCAATTGCCATGCCAGGTACTTCCCAGGTTTATTAGCACCCTCAAACGCTTTTTGATTCAGTCTTTTGAGATTCCACTCCAATTCTTTATTGCTCATTGCTGTTAGCTGTTCTTGAAGTATTTTAATTTCCTGGTATACCTTCTTTTTCCCTGGTCTCTTTTTTAGCTGTATTTCTTTGGCTTTTATTTTCTCCTCAATCTCTTGTCTTTTCTCCTCTTTCTTCTTTCTTGCTCTACCATTTAAGTCCATTAGTATGCCCCTTACAACCGCCTTGTAAGCATCCCAAACTTTATTGGTTGGTACTTCTTTATTCACGTTGTATTGTATAAAAAACTTTGTCTCTCTTCTCAGTATTTCCATATTCTCTCTTTCCTGTAACAAGTCCTCATTTATTCTCCATGCTTTCCTTTTTCTCTTTTTTCCAAATTTCCACATAATTGGGTTGTGATCTGAGCCTACCATAGGCATTATTTCTACCTCCTTAGTCCATAATGCTAAGTCTTTTGAGGCCCAGATCATATCAATTCTTGATAATGTAGAATGCCTTGCAGAATAAAAGGTAAACTGTCTGCTTTTAGGATATTCTCTCCTCCATACATCTTCAAGAGTCTCTTGTTGAATCAACTCAAAAAAAAGCTTTGGCAATAGTCCTCTTTTCCTTTGTGCTGTTGTAGTCTTTTTGTCTAGTTCCAAGTCTGTCACTCCATTGAAGTCTCCAGCAAGAATTATCTGGTCGTATGCAAGATCGTCTAAATGCTTCCTTAAATCCTCAAAGAAGCTTTCTTTTGCACCGTTAGGTGCATAAAGTCCGACTACCAACACTCTCTTTAAATTCCAAATACATTCCACTGCTACAAATCTAGCTTCCACATCTCTCATAACAAATTTTGGCTGTAGCTCCTCTTTTATGTACAACACCACTCCTCTTTTTTTCTTGTTGGAGGCCGCTACATATTCTTTGCCCAATTTTCCAGATTTTAAATATTTTACATCCTGCTTTCTGATATGGGTCTCTTGCAAACAAACAATGTCACATTTTTGTTTTAGTAGCCAGTGAAAAGTATTTTTCCTCTTATTCGGTGAGTTTAGTCCATTTACATTCCAAGATAATACTTTACACTCCATACTCATGATCTTGTTGGTAAGTCTTTTTCATTGTCCTTAATAAATCGCTCCATCTCTCGCTCAGATCTGATGCGTTTTTTGGCCCCTCCAAACTCAAAGGACACTCCTTCCGGTAACTCCCATCTGTACCTGATTTTCATGTCCTTCAAAATCTGAATTAGCACTTTATATTTTTTCCGGTCCAGTAACACTGATCTGGGCAGTTCCTTCATTATAATAATCGTCTTGCCATCAGTCTCCAATGGATCTTGAAACTGTTTTGTCACAATCCTCTCTTTCATATTTCGTGTTGTAAACTGCACAATCACATCTCTTGGTAGTTTCCTCTGGGTTGCTATTCTCGAATTCACACGGTATGCCACATCTAGGATAGCCACAACTTCCTCCTCCTCCTTCCCCAGGTACTCAGCCAACACCTCAGTCATCTGTTCTTGCGCTGACTTTCCTTCCACTTCTGGCAAACCACGAAAACGTAGCTGCTTCTCCATATGTTTAGTTTCTGCAACTGACATTCTCCCCTTCACCAATCTCATCTCTGTTTGTTGCGTGTCTGCTAAATTCTCCATCGCGTCTTCTACTGTTTTAACTCTCTGCTGCGTTCCTTGTAATTCACTTCGTATTGTTTCCATACCTTTTTTCACTTCTGACAGCTCCGATTTTACTGTCTGTGTAACCTCTTTAACCTCTTTTATCAGCTCCAATTTCGTGTCCTTAAGTTCTTTAATCATATCTAAAAGTTTTTTGTCCAGGTTTTTATCCAGGTTTTCTATTGCCGATTGCCACTCTTTTTTTGACATCGTGGGGCTTGCTTTAGCTCGCTCCCACGAATCCGCTCTCTTCCTTAACTCCGTGGCGTAAAATTTAACGTTTTTCTATTTTAAATGTCCCGGTCTTCTTATAGAAATTAAGTTTTAAAGAGTCCAAAATGTCGGGCGTCTTTTCTCTATGGTTTCTCTATGATTTTGTAATCCAAGATGGCCTACTTCCTCTTCCGCTGAAGCCGCGACCCTTCCCCTTTCAAAAATGGCGATTCCCTACTTCCTGCCCTCCAGCAAGGGCCGCTTCTCTCCAGCCACTCTATTGTTATTACGCACTTCCTGTCTCCCGTCTTCCCACAGCAGATCTCGCGATGGTGTCTTTTTCTCACAGCTCCAAAGCCACAGGTATTCAAAACAATAGTCCCATTTCTTTAATAACTTCTTTAAACTTAGTCTCTTTTTAAATTCGATTCCTGCCGAGTCTTCCCCTCCTTTTCACTAGTCTGTTGCAGTTTAAAAATCTACTTTTTTTCCTCTCTGTTTTTATCAATCTGTCCCGTCTCAGAAGATAATGATCTTTACCTTCTCTTCACTTTTCTCGGGTTGTAATCGCTGTTTCGATTTTAAGTTCTCCTCTCAGCTTCTTCCCCCAATCGATGCTTGGGTATGTAGGTCTTATGCCAGCCGAATTGGCCCCAAAACTGCCGCAGAGATTATAGCCGACCCGTCGCAAGGTGGGACCTCAAGGATCGGGGGGAGACTCGTTGTGTAAAGCCCCCCCTCGTCCGAGATCTAGCTCACCCTAGGGTCTTGAGCGTTCTTTGCCTGCTCCCCGCCTGAGAGCAGTCGGCCGCGGGCTATTTTCACCCCGCCGGCCGGTTAAAACGGCAGTCCGGTCAGCTCCGCAAGTGGAGCTGCGTTAGACCTCCATGGATCCCAAACAGGAAGTCCAGAGCAAGCATATTTTTGACTGCAAATTCTGCACACTTAGATTGTCATAAATTTCAGATCTACATACAAGTTTCACAATAGGTGTGTAATACTTTCTGAGTGGGGATTTTGTTAACATGTCCATTAATCATTAGACGCTCCTTGCTTCTTCATCCTTCCTCATTCAGGAATCAAGGCAAGGCAAGGCAAGGGCCTCAGGCAGGAGCATAGAATCACAGAATCCTAGAGTTGGAAGGAGCCTTACGGACCATCCAACCCCCTGCCCAGTGCAGGAAGAGCCTATTCGTCTAGCCACTTCTTGAAGACTGCCAATGGGGGGGGAGGGGAGAACCTACCATATCCCTAAGCAGCTGATTCCACCACGGAATTACTCTTATAGTTTAGAATTTTTTCCTAACGTCCAGCAGGTACCTTCCCTCCTATAGTTTAAATGCACGTTTCGAGTCCTATCCTCTGTTGCCAACAAGAACAGCTCCCTTCTGTCCTCTTAAGTGACAGCCTTTTAAATACTTAGAGAAAGCAATTGAGTCTCCCCTCAACCTCCTCTTCTCCAAACTGAACATTCCGAAGTTCCTCAATCTTTCCTTACAGGGCTTGGTCTCCAGGCCCCTGATCATCCTGGTTGTTCTCCTCTGCACCCATTCCAATTCACCCACAAAATCCCCAGCAATGGGGGTATCGCCCTCTTTACCTTCCTTTTGCTCTTCATATATCTGAAGATAAACAGGGTTTCTCACCTGTAACTGTTGATCGTCGAGTCTCTTCTGTGCAGACACACATTGGGACTGCGCAGGCGCAGGCCAGCCGCGGAGAAGATTCTTTTAGCTTCTAGAATTGTGACGGGGACGTTCGGGCCCACCGCGCATGCGCGCCGGTGTTCCCGCCAATTTTGAAGTACAAGTACCCGAACGTCCCCGGCATTCCCTCAGTTCACCTGAGCCGCCGGAGAAACAATGGAGTAAACCAAGCACTCACAGCGGGGCAGGCGGGAGGGAATGTGTGTCTGCACAGAAGAGACTCGACGATCAACAGTTACAGGTGAGAAACCCTGTTTATCGTCGTCGTCCTTCTATGCAGCCCCACATTGGGAGAATAGCTAGCATCTCACCAATGGGGGCGGGTGTGAGTGTCTATGTGAACAAAGAATGCAGAACAGCCGTGCCAACAGCGGATTCACGGCGTGCATTCACGTCTACAGAATAATGTTTAATGAAAGTGTCAGCGGTAGACCACGTTGCAGCTTGGCAGACGTCCTGGAGCGGCACTCCTCGCAGGAAGGCAGCAGAGGCAGCTTGTGCTCGAGTAGAATGAGCAGTAATCAACAACGGGCACCGGACTCCAGCTTGCTGATAACAAAGTTTAATTGCAGACACAATCCAGCGAGAGATGGACTGGGCAGAAGCTGGCGAGCCCTTGCGAGGGCCAGAGTAACACAAAAACAGGGCAGGAGACTTCCTGAAACACTTGGTGCGACGTAAATAAAACAATAAAGCACGTTTCACATCCAATGTGTGTAGAGTACGTTCCTCTGGGGAAGAGGGTGTAGGAAAAAAGGAAGGAAGGACCACCTTTTGACGCAGGTGAAATTTGGAAACCACCTTGGGCAGGAACTGCATACTAGTGTGGAGCATGACCGTACCGGGGAAGAACTGCAGGAAGGGGGGGTCACACCTCAGAGCAGACAACTCCCCTACCCGCCTGGAGGAAGTGACCGCTACCAAAAAGGCCACCTTCTGCGTGAGCAGAGGCAAGGGACAGGTAGACAGGGGCTCAAAAGGGGAGAGCATCAGACGGGAGAGCACCAGGGTCAGGCTCCATTGAGGAATAGGATGGGCCCTAGGAGGAAAGGACTTCAATAGGCCCTTCAGGAACTGTTTGGACAGCCAATGTGCAAACACAGTCTTCCCATCAATCTGCTCATGGAAGGCAGAGATAGCAGCCATGTGCACTTTAACACTGGAGAACGCCAGACCTTGGGAGCACAGGTCCAGGAGGTAGTCCAGAATGACAGGTAGCGGGCAAGTGAAAGGGGAAACCCCTTTGGGGGCTAACCACCTGGAGAAACGTGACCACTTCCTCTGGTAGGACAACCTGGTAGACGGTTTTCGGGCATTCAAGATCACATTAAGCACCCTAGTAGAGAGGCCTACGCCGGGGTGCAGAGGAGCCAGGCAGTCAGATTTAGCACTGCCACATCGTGATGCCACACCCCGTCCCTGACTAGCAGGTCTGGGGCGTGTGGCAGCGGGAGACATCGCCCCTGTGACAGGGAGAGTAAAAGGGGGAACCAATCCTGGCGAGGCCACCGAGGGGCAATCAGGATACAATGGGTCCGGAAGGCCCTGATCCTGGAGAGGACCTTGTGAAGGAGTGGGAAGGGCGGGAAGGCATAAAAGAGCCCTGGAGACCAGGGTATCTGGAAGGCATCCCCCAGGGAGCGACGGCCAATCCCGGCCCGGGAGCAGAACAGGGGAACCTGTGTGTTGTGGGCTGTGGCGAAGAGGTCAACGAGCGGGGTGCCCCACATGCGGAAAACCACGTGGAGGTAAGCCCTGTTGAGGGACCACTCGTGGTGGGGCAAAAACACTCTGCTCAGCGTGTCTGCTGCTGTGTTGCTCTCCCCAGCAATATGAACGGCCTTGGGCAGGACGTTGTTGGTAATGGCCCAGTTCCAGAGCGTAGTCGCTTCCCTGCAGAGCTTGAGCGAGACCGTTCCTCCCTGCTTGTTGAGATAGTAACAGGCCGTGGTATTGTCCGACAGGACCTGCACCCTCTTGTTCCGAATGACATCTGCAAAAGAAGCAAGGGAGTAACGGATCGCTCTAAGCTCTAAGAGGTTAATGTGCATGTTTACCTCAAGGGAGGACCAAACACCTTGAGCAGACAGGCGTCCACAACGCCCTCCCCAGCCTAGATTGGAAGTGTCCGTAAAGACGGTGACCTCCGGCAGGAAGGGACCAAAAGGACAACCCTTGGACAAATTCTCAGGGACAGTCCACCACACCAAGGACCGCTGTATCACCCTCGGGATGGAAAACCCACGGTGTTGACTCATAGCGAGAGGGTTGAAAACCCAAACAAACCAGTTTTGCAGAGGCCGCATGTGCAGGCGTGCAAAACACACCACCCCTGTGGAGGAGGCCATGAGGCCCAACAAGGTTTGAATCAGGAGGGCAGTTTGGAACCGGTTATGCACGGAGTGGCGGGCCAGGGAGGACAGCCTGTGCAAGCGGTCCGGGGGTAGATAAGCCCGGCCCAGCAGAGAGTCAAAGTGGACCCCGATGAACCTAATGCTCGTACCCGGGGACAAAACAGACTTCCCCAAATTAACCACTAGCCCCAGTCCGTCTAGCACGGACAAGGTGAGGGCGATAGAGGCCCGGAGGGAATCAGAGGAGGGACCCACCAGGAGCCAATCATCCAAATATGGATAGACAAAACAGCCACTAGACCGTAAATGTGCCACCACGGTGGCCATACATTTAGTGAACACCCTGGGCACCGAGGCCAGGCCAAAGGGCAAGGCTGTGTACTCATAGACAGCGCCTCCACAGGTAAAACGGAGATATTTCCTGTGGCCCTCAAAGATGGAAATGTGGAAGTAGGCGTCTTTGAGATCCAAAATGGCCATCCAGACGCCCGACTCCAAGAGCTCCAATACTCGTGACAGAGTAAGCATCCTAAACTTTTCCACCCTCAAGTAAGTATTAAGGGTCCGAAGGTCCAAAATGGGACGAGACCCCCCATCTTTCTTATCCACAAGAAAGTATCTCGAGTAAAACCCCCAAGGGGAAGTAGAGACATCGACCACCCGGACAGCACCTTTGTTAACCAGCTCCAAAACATTATTTTGTAAAACAACATTACAACAAGAAGCACAACGAGGGGGGTGCGAAAGAGGGGGTGCAGTGGTGAACGATAACTTATAACCACGGGCCACAATAGAGAGGACCCAGGTATCGGTAGTAATGAGTTGCCAACGGGGCAAGAAAGGCTGTAGCCTGTCCAAGAACAAGACAGCAACAGCGTCCTTGGAGGCCAACAGGGAAGCGTCCTGGCGTAGTCAGAAGACCGAGGGCTTCTGCGCCGAAGTCGAGGCCTTGGGCGAGGGAGGCTGCCGTCGTCCCTTGGACCGGCCGGAGCGTCTCGAAGAGTGGCGCTGCTGGCCAGAGTAGGAACGGTGGCCATAGGATTGGCCCGAGAAGTACCTTCCTTGGCGCTGTTGGAACTGCTGGTAGGGGGACTGATAGGACCGGAACTTGCCATACCGATATCTCAGACCCGACTGCGGAACCGAAGGCGCAACCCCGAGGGACTTGGCCGTCTGCTGGTTCTTCTTCAGGAGAGAAAGGGACTCATCCGTTTTCTCTGAGAAGAGCTGGGGACCCTCAAACGGGAAATCCTCGACCTTGGCCTTCTTCTCGGGGGGCAGGGCTGTAGATCGAAGCCAGGCGTGCCGACGCAAGAGCACGGAGGATGCCATTGCACGTGCAGCAGAGTCGGCGGCGTCCTTGCCAGCTGTCATCTGTTGCTTTGACAACCGGAAAGCCTCAGCCTGGAGAGCGTTGACCAAGTTACGGCGATCGTCGGGAAGGTCAGAGAGGTAGGAGGATAGTCGCTTCCACAAGAAGAGATTGTAGGAGCCCATTATCACTTGGAAATTGGCGATACGGAACCCCAGGGAAGCCGAAGAATACACCTTCCGACCAATGCCATCTAGCTTTCTGCCCTCCCGATCCGACGGAGCCGAAGAGGAACCGCGTCGGAACCGAGCTTGACCCTCCTCGGCCATGATGGAAGAGGGTTTCGGATGGGTGAAGAGGTAAGGGCAATCCTCCTGTTTGAGCCGATAATATTTCTCGACCTTCTTGGCCGTAGGCGGCACGGAAGCAGGGGTCTGCCAGAGCACGAGGGCATTGTCGACGAGATCCTCGACAGGGGGGAACGCCACCGAGGCAGGAGACCCAGAGTACAGCGGCTCCAGCAGCTTGCTCTTGGGTTTTGAGGTGGAGGAGGCGACATCAAGCTCCAGTGCTGCGGCCATCCGGACCAGCTGCTCCGCGAATACTCTGTAGTCGTCATTAGGGGATGACGAACGGAGCTCCCCAACAGCATCATCAGGGGAAGGGTCGGAGGCCGCGTCCGAGGAGTACTCTGACGGAGACGCCAGGCCCTCTTCATCCTCGGAGTCGGAGAAAGCCTCCGGGGTCTGCGTCGGAACCGAAGGGCGTTCCGTCGGAACCGAGGTACAAGGCTCGGGAGCCGAAAGATGGCGATGCGGCCGAGCAGCAGGCGGAGTAAGTGGCAGAGTCGACGGCGCCGGAACCGAGGTCAAGGGCGCCGATGGTGTTACCGAGCAGCCCCCCTCCCTCCAGAGGCCAGCCATGAACTGGGTCTGAGCTCTACACCAAAAGACTGCCGTGCCTGTGTTCCTCTAATACACGTGTCAGTTTCATATCTGATGCTGCAACAGACTGACAGTTCCTGGACAATTGCTCTCAAAACTCTTACGTGGCACTGCCCTGCTCAAGCTTATATCTGGACTCTCCTGTGTGATGCTGCCCTGTTGCCAACCATGGACTGTGTCTTAAACGCTGCTCCCTTGCCTGCCATGAAAGCTTGCCTCACTCTGGGCTCCAGCTATGCTGCCAGCAGCCAGATGCCAGCCAGGGGAAACCTTCCACGAGGGTGGCCAGGCGCTCCCTGGCCAGCTCCTGCCGGGAGCCTCCCGTGGGCTGGTTGCCCTCACTACCAGACAATCTGCGGGTAAGCCCTAGCCAACAGCCAAGAAGCAGAGGGGAACAGCCTGCTTTGGGAAGCCATTGCGAAGAAACGAGCAGATCACGTACGCTGCAAGAGAATCCCACTCTCCTCCGCATTTCTTAACACCTATCCTGAATGGAGATTGATCATCAGTCAGCCAGGGCAATCAACAAGCGCACATCAAAGCAACCTTTGAACTCCGGACTTGAAGGCACCAGGATGTGCGCTGGGAACGAGCAAACGGCTCGGATCCTCTTCTTCCTTTCCATCCCCTCTCCCCAAAGGTGTCATTTATAAATTAATCAGACTTCAAACATGGTCCAATCAAGGCAGTCCCGATGGGCTCAATTTCTTTGATTTAAGTCGTGAGAACCACAGAATAAGGCGCCAGCCCCTGGGTGCTCTGAGGGTATATAAGCTAGCCTCTCGAATCCGAGGGCGCGCGCGTCATTCCTGTCCTAATTTCCGTGTTACCCATCTACCTGGGGTCTTGGTGCAGGCATTGGACCCCCCCCCCCTTTCGCTGCTGAGATCTCTACTCCACTTCAGGAAGGTGAGCTTGTCCCAATTCATCGTGATACCCGGCTTGTGTATTAGTCTCTAATTATCCTACTCTGTATTCCTTAGCTCTTGTATGCAATCTTGTATGTGTGTGGAAGATTAGGCATACGCTACACCATTAGAAAATACACGTTATTGATTGAATACTTGTAGTTTGCCTCTTTGTCACAGAGATTTCCGTTTGGCAAGACCTTGGTAGACATTGGCTAGATCCGCGCTGTTCTAGTTCTGGACTGCTAAGCTAACTCCCCGTCCTATTAACAGAGCAGTTCCAGTAACAGATTAATGGTGGAGAATGCGTGGGCAGCCCGGTTTGTCTGAATCCAGATGAGTCGACACATTTGTTTTCGGCAAACTGACGTAGAGGAAAAAACTTTCGGAACTCTGTGCAGAGAGAGCAACTTAGCTTAGGGAATTAAAAGTGCGAGTGTGTGTGGCTCTAGAGAGCATCGCTATCTTGTGTGGGTTGGCTTTTCCCCATTTCTTCCTTCAGCCAGCTCTGGACTACTTGCCTTTTGTGGTGCACCGCGAGGCCCTCCAGCCGTTATAACCGGTGTACTGTGGGTGAGGACCTCTGGACTGGTGAAGTTCCTGGCCACCTTACGGGCCGCCTAAACGCGTCTATGCGGGTGGGATCCCAGAAATAGGCTATAGGTGTATATACATCCTGAAGCAGCACATATAAAACTCTCTTCCCTCTCCCCCTTCCCTCCTAAGCCCGTCCAAATCCCCGCTCCCCCCCAGCACTTAGACTTCAACCTCCTCTCCGGAGGAAACGTGAAGAGGTTGATAGTCCCTTTGTTTAACTTGCTTTGGGAATCTGAGGCTAGGTTCCTGAAGCACTGTGCTTGAGTTTTAAGTAAGACTCTCGGGCACTTCTTGCTTGGGAGTAAAGAAAGTTTTACTCCTGGGCACAAATTGCTTGGGGACTCACAGAAACAGTCCTTGAGCCCTTTTGTTTGCGGCAAGCAGCCGCCCCGTGCGCGCTTTGGTCTTTTGGTCTTGGCTTGGAGACAGCTTTAACAGTCTGTCTCTGGGCAGGAGGCCTGGGGATCTTTTAAGTTCTTGGGTTTGAAGAACCCAGGAGCGCCTTTTTCCTGGTCTCGTGGCTTGTAACCGAGCCCACACGAGAATAGGAGTTGAAAGCAAGGAAACCCTCACCCCCTTTGGAAACCCTTTTAAATGTCCTTGAGGACTAAGAGGAGAGCTCTGGAAAAAAATAAGTCCCTGGAGAGGATGGTGTAACCTGTGTATGCCCCTTTAAGAATCCTTGAGGACTTGTAAAAGCCCCTGGAGAGGACTGGCTTAAAGGACCCCCCCCCCCGTGGGCATTGCTGATCTCCCCCCCCCCCACGATCAGTGTGCAAAATAAAAATAAAAATAAAATAATAATAATAAAAAAAATGTACCGTACTAACACCAGAGTACCCCACTTGGAGAAGTGGGTGGTAAAGAAAGGAGAACACCCTTGGGAGCCCTGTCCAAATAGTCAGAGATGCTTTCCAGGATTTTTGTGGAAAGGAGAAACCCAATTCGGATGATGAGGAAGACAGGCTCTTCCAAGCCGGGAGAAATGCTAACCTCCCCAGATCAGCCCTCAAAGTAAGCATCCCTTGCCAGCCAGCAGACACCCCCCCCCCACTCCGCTGCTGAGCTTGGACAGAAAACAGTTTCCCCTCTAGAGCTGAACATCTAATGGATTGTAGAATTCCTTGAAGAAACTCAGACACCCTAGATTTTATAATATCTAGTACAAAAGGTAAAAGAAAGAAAGAAAGAATTTTGTGTAAGGAAGCTTGTATTTGTGTGCATGAGGAATGGTAGGAAGTGACTTCTTGCCATCCGGCAGGGATAGCAGCTGCAATCTGTTCCCCCTGTTTATGTGTGGGTGTGCAAATTGTGTGTAAGAAGGGCCCCTTGCTTCTCAAGGGACTCTGAGCATCTTCAGGAGGATTGTATTTTGTGGGCATTTCCAGGCTGGGTGGTGGTCTGGCAGACAGCGCAGGACAGTCTGTAACCTGGTGTTAACCCTTGGTACCGGGAAACAGCAGGAGCAGATGTGGCTGGGTTCTGTGTGCGAGACATACACCATACTTGAGTTATGGTCCAATTTACTCCCTCCACTCTCAACTTCTGACTAGTTCAGGGGCCGGGGAAGTTGCTCGGTGTGTTAGTGGTTGAATTTGTAGGTTGAATTTGATTGCGGATAGGTGAAACAGTCCTTCTGCTAAGAATTCATCCTGGCCCCCTCTTTCGCTAGGTCCCCCAGCAAGGGAACTCAGACCTAGTGGATGCAGGCAAAAGGCTTATTTGTTGTGTTGTCTAGGACTGATTTTTCTGGTAAAACTCTGATTTGGAATGTTAAAATGACACCTGAGATAGGATAAATGTGTTGTGGATATTGAGTAAAAAGGATGATAGTTTAAGTTAGAGAAAAGTGATTTAGTTTTGGAGAAAGGAAATCTAGCCTCCAAACGAGAAATGGCCCGTGCCACCGCAAAGGCCATCCATGATATAGTATCTTCCCAAAAATGACAATTAAGGGAAGACAGGTAGCTGAATTTCTGGCTGCTCAGATTGTGTTAGGATGAGAGCTCTGGGGAGTCAACTTGGTTTGCTTAGAGAGTTGATCGCCTCTACTCATTCCAGTGACTTGCCGAGACGCTCCCTCTTGACCTGCTTGCCTCTTGATGCCTTGGCCAAATACTGCCAAAAGAGAGCCAGAAACTCAGCAGAAGTAGAACAGAGTCTTTTGACCAGGACCCTAAGAGATTTTTATGGGCAGAACTTAGGAGACGTGGCTCACTTCTGTCCTCCTCAAGACCTCCTTAAGAGAGGCATAATCTGTCATCCTCGGACCTCCTTAAGAGAGTCAAAATCTGCTGTCCCACCTTAAAGCGGGAGGCCTGTGTTAACCCTCTCTGCGCCTATTTGTCTCAACCACCCAACCTGGGTCTCCATGGTCCGGGAAGCTAAATTTACCCAAACCTGAAAGGAGACGAGATAGAAACTATTAATAAGGGAAGGAGCTGACGAAAAACGTAGAAACTTCCTCAAGAAATAGAAAGCCTTGTAAATGGCCAGTTTGAAGAGAAAAACACACATTGGCATGATGTGTAATAAAACTCCTGGTGTATAGTACTATGTGTAATAATACTCCAGAGGATAGGATAGGATTTTTGAAGCCCCTCTAGTCTAATGCTGAGAGCAGCAGAAGAGACTGTGCTTCCCTACCATGGAACTAGAAATTTGGCCCAGCCTCTGAGCATGTGCAGAGCTTAAAAAAAAAAAAGCCATGCCCCAAGCAATTGTCTTGGCTCCCATAGAACGCACCCAGCCAAGCTATGCGGAACCCACCGTGACTGGGCCCTACAAACCAGTCAAATGGGAGCGCAAATGCAGCCCCCTTAGGAGACCCAAAACGGCGTTAAAAATCACTGAGGTCAGCTAGCTTGGTCTCAGCTTTCCCGAACCAGCAACTCTGAAGAAAAGATTGTGTGGTGCATCTGTGGTTTAATAGTATTTGTACTGATTCAGAGACAGTTGTGCATCGGTTTCCCCATTTTAAAATACTTAAGCCCAAAGTTTAGTGAAAAGGTGGAACCTCCAGTGCCAGGAGCAGTCATGAATGTAGTAATGCCCCCAGGCTGAGATCAGCCTAAATAAAAGTGCTCATTGGTTTCCTCTTAGAACTTGGAATAGAAAGGACCCAAGAGTAGTAGAACGTCTCCAGGATGGAATGTAAATTCGGGTCCCCACAACCCCATCCTTTTTTTAATTGTAAGGCTCTCTCTCTCTCTCTCTCTCTCTCTCTCTCTCTCTCTCTCTCTCTCTCTCTCTCTCTCTCTCTCTCTCTCTCTCTAAATATGTTTATGAACCTCTGCTTTCAGAGGCACTTTGTTGTACCCCACTTTATGGAAGTCACTGGCCTTCTGAAAACAAGGGGGGGAGAAATAGCCTCTCCCACAACCCAATCCATTGTTTTCAGAAGCCCAGACAATCTTGGTTAAAGGCATAAACCCAAAATTATTACATCATCATTGCATTATTGTTGATTACATGCTGCAAGACAAAATTTTTCCCGTAGGACGGATCTTTCTTTAATAAACTGCCACATGCCCGGTTGAATTAACCAATAGCCTACCTTGCAGGAAGGGTGGTGCCTTTGAATAGCTGACAGCTGCACCCACCCCATTCTTTTGTTTGCTTAAGCCAACTCAGTACTGGCATATATATATATATGTATCCCCTTTTGTTATATGTCTAATAAATGGACTGGATTGTTGGGTGAAATGTTAATATTGGATGTTAAGTAGGAGCTAGATGGTGTGTGTAAAGAATAATTATTAAGGCAGAAGGAAAGATGAAGGCAAGCTGTATATTTCAGTTGGTCTAATAGGAAGTAATATGTAGAGGTAGGATCATTTGGTATGTGCAAAGAGGTTTAGAGATATTTCTGAGAACTGTTTGGAATAAAGATATAGAGAATTAATGCTTTGAAACACCCGGCAGCCAGTGTCCTCTTTACTACTGTACAATTTACCTTGATGCTGACCTGCTCAGCAGCAAGAAGTTCTTCCCCTCCCCCTTCCCCTTTTTTTTGCTATGTTTTCCTTTTCCAAATGCTGTTAGTGTTCTTGTGATTTTTGAGGAAGCAGACATGAGACCCTCCAGCAACCCCTTTTGGAAACCTACCTACGGAGCAGCCAAAGGAGCAGAATTTGAGACTCCTTCGCTGGCCAGAGGCTGCCTCCGTTTTTCTGGCTGATTTGATTCAAAGGCCAGCACCAGCTCCATGGAAGGGCAGCCCTCTCTTCCAAGGGGACCCCTCATTTTTTTTCTCTTTTTGCTAAAGGACATGTGCGTCATTCCATTTTTGTTTTTGACGGCCTCCTTAATGCTTTTTGGGGACATTGCCGCCTATTCTGTCCAATGCCCTTTTTGATACAAGGGGGGGTGTAAACACTTTCCTTCCTACCTTGTGTACCTAGTTGCATTTCTTTTGCCCCTCATTCGGTTACTTATTTGATTGAATGTATTCCTGAACTGAGTTCATCGATCTATGCTTACTGTTCAAATTGATTTTGATCTGCTTTTTACATTAAGTTCATTGGGTGTTAAGCTAATTTTTATCTTTGGTTTTTCCTTACATTATTGAATTGTTATTTGCCTTCTTAATTTTGACCTGCTTTTTGCAGTAAGTTCATGAAGTGTTAAGCTAATTTTATCTTTGGTTTTCCCTTACATTATTGAATTGGTGTTATTTACCTTTTCATTTGTTCTATTCTGACTCACTAGTTATGATGATGCTTGTATGTTTACATAGGGCACTGCCATTTGATTGGATTCCTTGCCCTTCACCAACCATATCTGATTCCTATGCCTTTAATGCCTAGGGTTAATTCATAGTATCCCATTCACTTAGTGCTTTTGGTTTTTGTGCATCATATTGTTGCATTTTCTTTGCTTTAACTATTTGCATCCATGTTCATGGTCAATGCTTTGCTGTTACATTGCTTTAAGGGTTGCCTAGAAATCTTTGTGTAGTTCTCTGTCACCTTCATTGCTATGCCTCTCACCTGTCAACTCTCAGGCAGGGGAAGCCACTATACTGGTTGAATTAATTTTGATATGCTTTATTTTTATCAGTTGCTTTTTATGTGCTATTTTGACATAATGCCCTCATTTATTCTATGCTTGTATGTTTTTGTGGAGCACTGCCATTCATTCTGATTGTTTGCTTTTCACTGACACTATTGGATTTCCATTGGACTCTCGCATTGATTATGCTGCCTTAATGCCTGTGATACCTCACTGCATTTCACCCTGTATGTGTATACATATTGTTATGGCTTACTAGTACTATGTGTATAAAAGCATGCATGATTTATATGAATGTAAGATGCCTGTGATGATGCTCAATGAGGCTGTCTGCCCACCCAGCAGCTCCTACCTTAAGCCGCTCTGATGTATAGCCCCCTTGGGCACTAGGGGGGGAGGTCTCTTTTGTTAGGGCATCTCACCCCTACCAGCCTAGCTACTGCATGCTCAGACCACAGGGAATGGAAATGACTCCATCCACCTCCAAGCTCCACCAAGTGAAGACCCAGCCAATTGACCAGAAGCTGTGTGCCTAGAGCTCCTCCTTGATCCTGCACTGCGAAGTGACAGCGGAGTGGAAGTGTGTTCTTGTTTCATGTATTCATAGGCTGAATGAGCTTGTTTCTGTATATATATGCGTAACCCAGTTTGACAGCTATACTGTAAACTGTGCTTCTGTGAATACTGTATGCTTGCATCTACCCGTTATTATTGATTGCATGTTGACTATGGCCTACTGATGGTGTATACTATGCCTGCTGATTCCTACTGGTCGCTCATTGCTTATTAACCCGCTATAATTGATTACTGCTTATTGGTTACTACCTTTAATTATTAATGTAATACTGAATATTACGGTTTAGCCCTCCTCTGCTGGAGCCCCACCGCTATGGGAATATCCAATCTGACCATGCACCCAATTGTTGTTATGTTGGTCTTCCAGGTCTTGGTGCTCTCCGTCCATCCCTTGCTTGTTTTATTGCCCTTGTTGTTATGAACCAGGATAGTTGTGTGTACATTTATGTGTATGGACTGAACCGGTCCCATGGACACTTTGCCTGCCGGACACCACTCTGAGGCCCTCTTGTGGACTAGGGGGGGGAGCGTTCCTCTCTACCTCTCGACCCACGATCTGCCTCCAGATGGCCACCTGTGGCTCCACCTCCATGAGGACTAGAAACTGTGTGCCTGACGCCTTGTCTACCAGCCCACGCTCCAGCGCTGCAGTTCAACGCAGATGTCTAGGGGAGTGCACAGACACATGGACTAAGTTTGCTTGTCTCTTGTATATATGCAACCCAGTCTCATAGCTGTGCTGTGGACTGCGCCATCTGTGATCTTTTTCCTCCCCCGGTCCCTATGGACTTATTCCAATGACTTGCCTTCTAGGAAGTGTAGTCCTATGAATTTAGTTCCCCAAGTTGTATTCCTTATGAATTGTTCTCTCAAATCTGTTTCCTCAACTATAGTGCTTTTAAGGTATTATTGTCATTATCCTGGTGGTTGTTTGTACTATGAACCACATTATGTTTTGAGTCTATGCATATTTTATTTCGTTATAAAATGCCCTCAGCTTAGCCTATGGCCATACCACCAGTACCCAGGTCTCTGCTTTGCTTTTGATTTTGGCCATATATGAAATAACCATGGTTCTTATGTATGCATCTGTACCACTGTAAGCCACCTCTGAGTCTAGCCACATGGGAATGATGTCTGTTCATGAATTGTGATGCGACGTCTAGTCTTGTATGATTACTTCCACCCTCTATGAGTGGATAGGTCTATGAATGAATTGTTTTGTGTTTATGAATTGCTCTTTTATGAATTGCTCTGTACCCATGAATCACTATGCATTCATGAATTGCTTTACACCTGTGTCTGGGCCTATGAGTTGCTATGTACCCTTCACCCGGAAATGAGATATGAATTGTTCCAAACCATGTATGATCTGCTTCCCGCTTTTACCTGAATGAATTATAACCACTGATCATTCTGTGAAATATCTCTGCCCTTAAGTATGTGCATATGAGTTATCTTGCATATTATGAAATTGTGTATTCCTGCTTGAGCTAACGGTTGCATCTTGGAAATATGTGTGTCTGTGTATCTATATATACATGTGTTTATACATACATATATAGGTAGCGTTCCCAAAGTGGACACAGAGATGTGCAGCCCATTGGCTGATTTAAATTTTGTAATCTGGCTGTGTGGTTCTCCATACCAAATTTGCAAATGACACCTCCCCTTCCTCCCCCTTCCCTCCCCCACCCCCTGGATGCTCAACCACCAGAGGTGCCACTCTTGCTCAACGGTGAAGACATGTTCGGGGACCGACCCTCCTGGGTCGGGTGGTCCCCGAGGGGGGGAATTGTTACTGAGCAGCCCCCCTCCCTCCAGAGGCCAGCCATGAACTGGGTCTGAGCTCTACACCAAAAGACTGCCGTGCCTGTGTTCCTCTAATACACGTGTCAGTTTCATATCTGATGCTGCAACAGACTGACAGTTCCTGGACAATTGCTCTCAAAACTCTTACGTGGCACTGCCCTGCTCAAGCTTATATCTGGACTCTCCTGTGTGATGCTGCCCTGTTGCCAACCATGGACTGTGTCTTAAACGCTGCTCCCTTGCCTGCCATGAAAGCTTGCCTCACTCTGGGCTCCAGCTATGCTGCCAGCAGCCAGATGCCAGCCAGGGGAAACCTTCCGCGAGGGTGGCCAGGCGCTCCCTGGCCAGCTCCTGCCGGGAGCCTCCCGTGGGCTGGTTGCCCTCACTACCAGACAATCTGCGGGTAAGCCCTAGCCAACAGCCAAGAAGCAGAGGGGAACAGCCTGCTTTGGGAAGCCATTGCGAAGAAACGAGCAGATCACGTACGCTGCAAGAGAATCCCACTCTCCTCCGCATTTCTTAACACCTATCCTGAATGGAGATTGATCATCAGTCAGCCAGGGCAATCAACAAGCGCACTTCAAAGCAACCTTTGAACTCCGGGCTTGAAGGCACCAGGATGTGCGCTGGGAACGAGCAAACGGCCCGGATCCTCTTCTTCCTTTCCATCCCCTCTCCCCAAAGGTGTCATTTATAAATTAATCAGACTTCAAACATGGTCCAATCAAGGCAGTCCCGATGGGCTCAATTTCTTTGATTTAAGTCGTGAGAACCACAGAATAAGGCGCCAGCCCCTGGGTGCTCTGAGGGTATATAAGCTAGCCTCTCGAATCCGAGGGCGCGCGCGTCATTCCTGTCCTAATTTCCGTGTTACCCATCTACCTGGGGTCTTGGTGCAGGCACTGGACCCCCCCCCCCTTTCGCTGCTGAGATCTCTACTCCACTTCAGGAAGGTGAGCTTGTCCCAATTCATCGTGATACCCGGCTTGTGTATTAGTCTCTAATTATCCTACTCTGTATTCCTTAGCTCTTGTATGCAATCTTGTATGTGTGTGGAAGATTAGGCATACGCTACACCATTATAAAATACACGTTATTGATTGAATACTTGTAGTTTGCCTCTTTGTCACAGAGATTTCCGTTTGGCAGGACCTTGGTAGACATTGGCTAGATCCGTGCTGTTCTAGTTCTGGACTGCTAAGCTAACTCCCCATCCTATTAACAGAGCAGTTCCAGTAACAATGGGCCAGGCAGGAAGGGGGCGGACTGTTGGATCCAAGCCACAAAATCTTGCCAGGAGGCCACGTTCCCAAAGCCCGGGACAGGCTGCCAAGGAGGTAGAGCAGCAGGCACCGGAACGGATCGGTGAAACGGCGCCGGAACCGACAAGACTGGCTGCGACGGAACGGAGACCTCCGACGGGACCGGAGCAGATGGCAGGGAGCGTTCAAACTCCTGGAACGGTTCCGAAAAACAAGGGAACGATTCATAGTCGTCCGGAACCACCGGAGGAGGCGTACGAGGAGGCGACGGGGTGTGCAGGAGACTCCTGACGTCCTCAGCAGGAGGGGCCGATCTGGGAGGCGAACCAGCCAACGATGTCGGGGCCGGCGATAAAGCACGGCTCTTGGACTTCGATCTGTCCTTTGCCTTTTTTGGCGGGGGCTCCGAAGAAGCCTCAGTGGCCAAAGGTTTTGAAGAAGGCTTCAAAGAAGCACGTTTCTTCGCCTTCCGACTGGACGGAGCACTCACGGAACCGGAGGCAGTCGAACCCTCCGGAACGGGCGGCCCCGTCGGATCCGAGGGGAACGGTTCCGGCGACTTACGTGGAGCCGGCGAGGGAGCGACAGAGCTGGGCCTGCTCCCGGATGATCCAGAAGGTTTGGGCGGCAGAAGGTTGGCGTCCCAAAGGAAGGCTCGGAGCCTGGCCTTGCGGTCGTTCCGCGCCTTCGGGGTGAAGGCCATGCAGAACTTACAGCGCTCCACGACGTGCCCCTCGCCCAAACAGATAAGGCACAGGTCATGACCGTCTGAGTGGGTCATTTTAGTGCCACACTGTTGGCATTTTTTAAATAGAGAGGAATGGGACATGGTGGAGGCATTTCCCAGAAATGAAGGAGGAAACGATAACTCACAAGCGAAGAAAAAGTCCGAAGACACGAGCGACAGCTAAAGAACCTTTTCGAACAGCGGCGAAAAAGGAACTGAGGGAATGCCGGGGACGTTCGGGTACTTGTACTTCAAAATTGGCGGGAACACCGGCGCGCATGCGCGGTGGGCCCGAACGTCCCCGTCACAATTCTAGAAGCTAAAAGAATCTTCTCCGCGGCTGGCCTGCGCCTGCGCAGTCCCAATGTGGGGCTGCACAGAAGGACGACGACGATCTTTTAGTTGTGGTGAGCACCCCTGGCCAGTCTCAGTTCATTCTGGCCTCTCTGATGGCTGCCCTACAGTGCCTAGCTACCCCTAGATACTCTTCTTTAGATGCATTTCCTTCCCTCCATTTTTAAACATATACCTTTTCTTCCTTAGCTAATTACAGAGCTTTCTGTTCATCCACGTGTTGGAAATTGCGATGTCTGGTGTACTGCAGCAGCACGAAGGAAGAAGTGCCTTCTACGTAGCGGGCAGCAAGGATCACTTAGTTAGGACAGTGAGAGCAGCATCTCTCTTGTTTCCTGGGGATCATTTCCTTGTCATGTCTCCTATTGGGCTAAACAGGGCAATATCCTGCTTCTTCTCTCCCCTGCATAATTCATTCTTCTACAAGATGTAGTCAGATAGCAAGGACCCTATCTCTATCTCTTCACTTCACTCTCAAATATGTATTTCTTAAATAAACTTTTTGCCTCTTTAATCAGCACAGCATAACTTCTCTGCTCTGTTTGCACTTCGCTAACACCACATTGGCTTCTTAGATCCTCTACAGCATTTTCCTCTTACTGGAATAGTGATAGCGTGAGCTTGCAAGAGCTCTTCTTTGAGGAGCATGGCACAGTGCAGCATGAAACCAGCTAGAACAAGTGCCCCGCCCAGGTATCTAGGGACACCTTGAGAGAGCGGCTGCAGCTTAAGAATTGCAAGCTAAATCTTTCACCACAATCAGGTGAGAAGCAGGGCTGGAAAGTCTCTTTGCAGCGGCGGGTGGGTGGGTTAAAACACTTGCCAGAAACAGCCTTGGGGAAGGAAAGAGGGGAAATCGCCTGGAGGAACTTGGGGGGGTAAATGAGGCTTGCCACTCACCTTCCAGGAGGCAGAGAAATAGAATCAGTTGAATTCTTGGCAGTGGAATGAATGATGGAAAGGAACAGGAGAAGAACATGAGAATGAGGTAAGGATGGAGGGACTTGCTTGGCTCTGGAGCTGAGAGAAAACAGATGGTAGGCACCGGGCTAAAGTATGAATTTCTTTGGATGGAGAGGAACAAGATGGAGGACTATGTTCCAGGGAGTGGGAGATACATGGGTGGTGCCAGTGGTGCTTCTCCAGTGACCCTGAAGGTTTGAGGGGGCTCATTAGGGTTTCTCCCTTGTGTGGTGATCAGTGAGAAGGAAATGTATGAAGCGTGTATTTTTCACATGAAATATATTTTTGGGACATGCAGGATTCCTAAATTCCTTTCTCAAGTCTTGAAGAGATTCATTCCACTCTAGCAATACCCAGGAATTATGGTTCCCGGCATTCTCAGAGGCTCTGTGCCTTTGGAAGCAGCAATTCCATTGTCCCCAGTGCAGTGACAGGAAATGCTGCATTTGCCCCTAAGCTGTCCAGGGGAAAGGAAGGGGACTCTGCACTGTGCTATCTATGCTGCAAACTCCCAGCTCTCCTGCTCTAATCCGCTTAGGTCCCACTGTCAGAGAATCAGGGACGGGTTCTCCACTGTCAGCATTGCCTCACCTATAAGATTCTCCTACTTCCCAATTTGTAGCCCTTTTTATAGCAAAGGTGCTTTCCAGACAGGAAAAAAAGGAGGTACTGAATACCAGAGGTCTAAGAATGATATTAAAATACATGAAGAGAATCATTAAAGGTACATAAAAAACAAAACTGCAAAAATGTGAAAAAATGTGTATAATTACAAAATTACAAAAAACATCATTTACTGCAATAGGCATATGTTATAAAGAGTGGACAAGCTACAAACAACACACAGAGCAAAGACAGGATGCCATCTGCCTTCCTGTTCCCATGTATGAATCTTCGTCAGACTTGAATGTCCTTGTGCAAGTCATTTTGAGGACAAAAATTCAGAAGCTGAGAGGTGGTATGCAGTACGATGCAACTTCAGAGAATAAATATCACGGCCTCAGTCTTCATCCGTCATGAACGACTTTGCACTTGTAAATTTGGAAGCCAGAGAGTCAAAAAAACAATTCGTAATGCGTAGTGCTATGTAGGTTCAAAAACCAACAACGCGACTCATATCCAAAGGGCAACTTTTGTGAATATTGTAGGCACATAAGAGAGAACGCTGCTTCAAAGACAGGGACAGGCTTCTATGGTATCCTCATTGCTGGTGCAGCTCCCCATATGGCACAGCCAGCAACAGTGCTTCTACGCGGCATGTTTCCCCAGTTTCCCCACCCCAGTCCCCCAGCAGCAGCCATTCCACCCTCCCTACTCAAGGCCACTAGAACTTTTTCAATTTTTTTAAACTCACAATTGAAAGGTGTTGTGTCAATATAACGTTATAATAATTTGTGTAACAGGCTGTCTGAATTTCCAGCTTTCATTTTTTTAGCAGTAAGACTTTAACCCTTTCTGTTGTGCAAATATGACTTTTCTATTTCTGCAACAGAAGGCTAGAGACTTACTTTAAAAAAAATGAACTGGGTATTCAAGGAACTCCTCCTTTGGGCTGATAAATTGAGCACATTTTAATTATTCTTTGTGACTGAAATACAAAAGCTAGTCACTGAGATTCCAAGGGCCACAAAACCTTGAGAACACAGAATTTTCGGCTGGATGTGATACTACGTTGGGGCATCTGGAAGGCCTTTGTGGGCTGAGGTACTTTAACTTTGGCTTCCAAACCCCAGTTCCTTGTTCCTATACTTGTTTTAAAACATGTTGCACCTAAAAGAAGCTTTGAGTTACAAAATGATAATGAAACAACTCCTGGGAGACCGTCTGATCTGAGGTTTCCCATAGTTTATTTGAGATCTTCAAGTTCTGTGTTCATTAATTGTTGGTGGGTAAAGTTGCAGAGTAATTTTGCGCAGCAGAATCAAAAGAAAGAAGGAAAGGACAGGCTCCTGTGCTTTTTAGCTCTAGGGAAAAAAACCTTCACTATATATCAAGGGAAAAGGTACATTTGGTGAGAAAATAAATGAATAGCTCTCTCTCTACATATTGATGGTTAACTAGATCTCAGCACTTCTAATTGATGGTTAATTAGATCTCAGCACAAAGATCAATAAAACCCTAGCATATGTTGCTAGTTAATTGCCCTCAATAAACTGGTTCGTCCAATAGACAATCCTAGATCCCTTTAGTAAGCATAATACTTCCCCCTTCTCTGGCAGAAACTCTTATTCTACAGCTAAGTCTCCTGCTCAAACTTCTTATTTAACTAAACAAACAGAACAACAATTTAACTGACTGAAGAGAATGACACTGGCTAACAATCCCAACATTAATGCGTGGGCAATACAGCAGTATGAAGGGGAATGACTTGTTCATAAACAAATCATTAGAGCAGCTGCCACACTAAGGCTTCTTGTAATAGGGGGCAGACTTTTGCTGAAAGAAGCTACATTCCTGTGGTGGACACAGCTTAGTTTGGGGAACAGAGGCTTCAAACTTCAGTTCCTTACATTGGCTATATAGAATTATTTATTTCATTCATTTATTAAAGTCATTTATAATCTGCCTTTCTCACTGAGGGCGTATGAGATTAGTATACAGTATGAGATTAGTACAATCAGTATCAAGTACATTTCAATACAGTATCAAGGACATTTCCGTAAACAATGCCATAGGGTAAATAGATACATGTTTAAAAGACATAGTATTAGCAAGAATCCAAGAGTAGAAAAAATACTGAAGCAGAACATAATCAATTCTAGGACTAACAGTGGACAACATGGAGCACAGGTGGTACATAGGAATACATATTTAAAGCAACAGATAATGTGTAAGGCAATATAGTGATGAAGTCTATGGTCCCTAACTCAATAGCGAACCATCTGAGACTCCATCCCTACAATACAGCCCTCCCATTTGAGTAAAAAGCCTTTTTGAATAGGGTTGCCAGTGCCAATTACTTAAAGAAAAAATACCCTGTCTTTTAAATAGAAACACAGACCTTTTTGGAAAGCCCTCTGAATAGGTAGCTCTCCATTGTTAATTATGTACAAGGTGAAGATGTACTTCCTTTGTCAATACAAAGGTGCTGTGGCACCTTAAAGACAAATAAATTTACTGTGGCATAAAGCTTGTGTGAGACACAGGCCAATTTTGTCAGATGTGTTCAAGGCTACATTAAACTGGAACTTAATGTGTGCACATGCAAACAGAAGAAGGGTGGGAGAGGGAGAGGCTCCTATTATAAAGTGAGGTCAGAAAGCCCAGTTTCCCAGGTGTGTTACTTTGCAGGGCACAGAGGGAAACAAGAGGCAAGACTGGGTGTATGGACCACACCCAGCTTTTGCAGATTTTTTTCCAATAATGTGAATCCCTGCTCCCTAAGCTATGGAGAGTTGTTGTTCTTGCCCCTTTTTAGAAATGGCACACAACAACAAGAGAAGAACCCACTCAGTTTTGTTTTTGACACCACTGGCAAGTGAGGTCCTTCTGACTGGCATATAAAGAGATTACTGTCAGGTTCTGATTGTGTTTAAGCCAAAGAGACTCCATTTTAATCTTGTCAGTGTGTTCAGTGTTTCTTTTGCAGGTGCGAAGCCTGTTGCTGGAAGCTTACAGAGAAAGGAGGAATGTTATGTCTACATATATCTGCCTTTCCGACACTCCTGAGAAACTTTCACTTTCCCACCCTCGGGCCGTTTGTTTTGAGAACTGTGGGGGAGGATGGGGCCTGCAGGGAACTGCTTATTCTGTACCTCATCCTATGCTTGGCATTCGTAACAATTTTCTAGCTCAGCTAAGATCTATGGATCTTTGAATGTGTACTCTAATGGTTGTTTATATCCAGTAAAGCCTTTTGAAACCAAGGGACTTTTGTCTTATTGCAAGAGGCAGGCTGAGTTGCAACTTTTAGCAAGCCACAGTCTGACAATTACATCCAAAATTACTAAAATGTCACATGGACCAAAGCCCATCCCCTCCACTTTAACCAACTAGTCAAACTTTGATTGGCCATTGTGGAGGAATGGACTCACAAGCTCTTTGGGATGTCAGAGAAATCCTAGTGCCACTACAAGTTTCCACTGAGTAATGCTGCCCCTCACTTGCCAGTGGTGTCAAAAACAAAACTGATATCCACCTGCTGCCACCAACGATCCTCAGAGTATCTCCTGCTAAACTGAGTCATATAATCTGTACCTGGACATACTCTGCCCAGTTGCTCCACAAGCTAACATGGGGGTGACCTATCACTGTCCTGTACATTCCAGCTATCATTCCCCCTGGGATGGGGAGCTGAACAACTGCCCCTCTCTATTTACCCAACTTCAGATAGCAAAAGCAACTATGCGTAGTGGCTTTCTAGAGATCAAACGGAGACATTCAAAATATAAGAATGTTTAATAAATAAATAAAAAGAGTATATATGTTCTGTTCAAGCAATTCAGGCTGCACAAGGGACCACAGAAAAGGAGAAAATATATCATCCTTTTTCCGTGCCCTCAGATCTTATCCTATTGGCATTTAAATAGGACAGTCTTGTAGTGGTTTACTTTAGATTTCCTGCTTGAAACTTTTTTCCATTGTTCCTTGCTGCATGGACGATGGAGTCCTTAGGTATGAACTTAGTCTTGCATGTATGACGTACCCATCCAAAGGACAGCCCAAAATGGAACAGTAAGACAGTATCTTCCTTGTCTCCTGATGGAATTCTTGGGTGGAGGGCATTTCTCCACAGCAATCTTTGCAGAAGACCAAGAAAAATTTGTTCTTTTTGCACTGGGCAAAAGACTCGTTCAAAGGCCCAAATGATAGAATGATCCTGACCTTAAGAAGATCTTATTGTTAATATGAAGGAGTGACAAATATTGAATACCTGATATGGAGAAATGCCCTCCACCATAGGATTCTTCCCCCCACCCCCCAATAATTCAACTATGGGACCACACTCAGTTTATGTGTGGGAACCTGGCTGCAAACTCATAGCTGGCAGAAATGGGGGGCTGGGAGAATGAGCCAGCAATCCCTCAAGTACAGACTATGGACAAATGCCAAGGGCTGTGGCTGAAGTAGAGGAATAGATTTACCATCTCACAGCTTGCTAAGATGTCACATTTCAGGGGATGGAGACATGGACAGCCAAATGGATCGGTAGCAGTTTCTTCTTCCTAAGACAGAAAGATCAGAATGACAACAAGGGGGATGGACTCCCAAGGGAAGATTATAAATTCCCTGGCCATGAGAAAAGAGCTCCTCTTTCATCTTGCTTTTCTCCTTAGATGAGCACAACTCATGAAGGACAAAGTCTTTATCTAGGGATTCCTTCTTGCCCATTTGGCAAGAGACAATGGGGAGAAGTCACAATTCTGAAAACTAATGATGGACTTTTTAAATGCAGAGACTGCAAGACGTATCAGCCAATCATAATTAATATCAATCAGGATAAGTGTGTTTTCACTTTTTCTTTGTACCCTTGCTCAGCGTGATGCTTGAGAAGACTACGGGTACTCTTTTTACTATTATTTATTAAATGTTCTTATGTTTTGAATGCTTGAACCCTGATCTGTGTAACCACACCATGCTTATTCAGTCTTACTATCGAAAGAGCATAAAGAAGAGGGGCAGTGCATAAGTTCCCCTTACCTTGTTCACGATAGCTCAAAAACTTGAACCTGTCTCTTCCCCCACCAGGAGTGAGAGAAAGAGGCAGAGATGCTTGGGACCACTACGGGGGTTTCTTACTTCCTTGGAACTGGAAGGAACAGAGCTCACAATCCATTTCTTCACACCTGCCATGGTGTTAGCAAAAGGTGTGGGCATGAAAGCAGTAGATATGATCAATTTAAACTTTGTGTTTACTTTCCAGATTTGGCCTAAGAAAGTTAATGAAGCTATACTACAAGGATGTAGCAAAATTGTCACCTCCCAGAGAGCCTCAAATCAAGAATGGGGATGAGGAGGAGGAAGAAGAGCACAAGGAGGGGGAAAGTTGCAGGTTCACTGCTGAGGACCGTCAATAGCTGAGTTCTTTGTGTTGATTCTACCAGCTCTGTTGCTCCATTTTGCTCTTTCTGTAGGTACCCTAATATTGGAACTATGTATCTTCCAGAAAGACGCCTCTTCAGTCGACCAACCCTTGTGATCTGTCTGGTTTTCTTTAGCCTTTTGTCTGTCTCCACATTTTTGCACCTGCAGAAAAACAATTATTACCCATGGTGGAGGATCAGTATCAAAAACATATTTACTCTTTCAAACCATGAACATACTTCCTTCCTCAACACAACTCCCGGAACACCCTCTAAGAACTTGGATAGAGGTATATGGACAGTGAACTCTATCGGTCGTTTGGGAAACCAGATGGGAGAATATGCCACCCTCTATGCCTTAGCCAAGCTCAATGGGCATCAAGCCTACATCCTTCCAGCCATGCACCAGTATCTGGCAACAATATTCAAGATCACTTTGCCTGTGATCCCTTCTGAATTGGTTGGCAAAATCCCCTGGAAAAACTACCATCTCCATAACTGGATGTCGGAGGAGTATCATCACATCCAGGGCAAGTATGTGCGGCTAACAGGCTACCCTTATTCTTACACTTTTTATCACCACATCCACCAGGAGATACTTCAGGAGTTCACCTTCCATGACTACATCAAGGAGGAAACCGACCGATACCTTCTGCAGCTGCGGGGGCAGCGCAAGGAGGTCACATACATTGGAGTGCATGTCCGGAGAGGGGATTATGTGAATCTAATGCCCAATGTCTGGAAAGGTGTAGTGGCTGACAAAGGTTATCTGGAGAAAGCCATGAATTACTTCAGAGAGAAATACCATGATGCCATCTTTGTGGTGGTCAGTAATGGGATGGATTGGTGCAAGCAGAACATTGATGCTACCAAGGGAGATGTTTATTTTGCTGGCGATGGGCGGGAATCATCCCCAGGGAGGGACTTTGCTCTCATTGCTCATTGCAACCACACCATAATGACCATTGGGTCATATGGCATCTGGGCCAGCTACCTGGCTGGTGGGGAGACTATTTACTTGGCCAACTATACCCTCCCAGGCTCGCCTCACTTCAAGGTATTCAAGCCATCTGCAGCCTTCTTGCCTGAATGGATTGGGATCCCAGCTGACCTTTCTCCTCTACTACCCAAGTCATAATTTAGGTGCAGATTCATACTTAACTAGCTAATACTAGCTAGTTAATGCTAATTAGTTAATAGTAGCCAGTTAGTACTAGCTAATACTTAGCTAGCTAATTCATACTTAACTAGCTAATAGTGGAAAGAGGGCTTAGACTCGAGTAACTCTGCATGGGATAGCACTGTTAGTCTAGAAACTGATACCTCTAGGCATGTGTTTCAGACAAGATGTTCTGAAGTTATTCAGGCAGGAAACTCAAGGGTCTACTATATTGGTTCCTGTCTGTTTAAGAACTTCCTTGGACCTTTGGAGATGAAGGCAACACTGGATACTAACCCCCCCGTACTGACCTTCATGCAGGTTACCAGGATACACTAGGAACTATTGGCACATTCATACATAAATTTAAACTAGCTTAATTGTCACTTCCTCTTCCTTGGAAATTCTAGGGATTGTAGTTCTGTAAGTGAAGATTTGGGAAATGTTTTACAAGAACAAAGAACATAAGAGCCTTGCTGGGTTGGACCAATACTCCATTATCCAGTGTCGTGATTTCCAAAGAAGACAATCAGAGACCCCTGAAATGGGTATCAGCAGGGCATGGAAAAGGCTCTCCCTGTTGCTGCATCCCAGCAAAGATCCATTGCCTCTGAACATGAAAGTTATGTTTAGCCAACATGATGCCTTATAGGCACTCATGGGGACCTTGTGTGCATGTGCCATCAGGTCACAGCTGACTTACGCAGACCTAATCTTCCATGAATCTGTTTAATCTCTTTATGGTGGCAAATTCCATGTTAATTATATCTTGTGTGAATCATAGATTCATAAAGTTATAAGGCACTTCCAAGGTCATCTAGTCTAACACACCCAGTGGCCCTTGCTCCATGCTCAGAAGATGGCAACATATTGTCAAGGTCCCTAGCGAAACTAGCCTGGGAAAATTGCTTCCTGACCCCCAAAGTGACAATTGACATTACCCTGGGCATGTAAGAATGAGCCACAAAGAACTGGGAAGAAGTATATAACAGAAGTGTGAAGAAGTGCATAACAGAACTCTCTGCACCTTGAATGATTCCACACATGTTGGATAATGCACTTCCAATCCTCTTTATAGATCATTTGGAATGGATTTTTTTGTGTGCGGAACAAAAAATCCACCTCAAACAATTGATAAAGTGCATTGAAAGTGCATTATCCAACATGTGCGGAATCAGCCCTTGATAGGCTTCAGCTTTCAGGATAGTTAGGAGAAAGCCATGACCATTCAAAACGGGTTGAAAACCTGTACACATTTATAGTACAGACAGGATCTTTGATTCCGCAATGAGCATCAGGATAAGTCCCTGGCTGATAGCTAAGCTCAGGGACAAGAGAGGGAAAATTACATTTGAGAAGCAATTTTTAGCCCAATCAAACCAATATCAAAAAGCTATTGGCCTAGAAGATAATAATAACTGCACTTATATACTGCTCTTCTAGAAAGCCATTCTGGTTGTAACAGAGGCTTTAATGAACTGCCACAGAGACACTACTATTCAGAGCAGTGAACAAGTTAGTGTTGTTATTACTCACACAATACAGCTGGACAGCTGGGACTGAGAGGAGTGGCTGATCCAAGGCCACCTGCTGAGCTCATGGTAGTAGTGGGATTTGAACCCGTGCTGCTGATTTGCAGCCAAACCACTCAACCATTGTGCTACAACAGCTCTCAGCAGAAGATGCTGTTTCAGGACTTGCTATATGGGTAGAGTCCTATCTATATCATGACAGAAGGAACTGTGTTATCCGGAACTGTGTTCCTAGAGGAAAGGTCCTAAGTTAATAGCACTCAGGCTCTTGCTGCCTTTCCTGTGGCAGTCAATTAAAGCCTTTGTTGCAGCCAGAATGACTTCTTGATGGTGTTTCCTTATTATTGCACTGTCATCTTCATGGAATGACTATATGAAGATGCCTGTTCTGAATTAGACCTTTGGCTCACTCACTTTGCCCCAGATTTGTTTACTGTAACCGATAGCAGGTCTACAAGATTTTCCCCAGCCTGGATACCTGAGATGTGAGGCTGCATCTGGGACTTCGTGTATGCAGTGCCCATGCAGTGCCAATGAGATTTCTAAGCCTTCCATGTATGGTGTGATGAGAATCTGGGGACCTAGTTAGCTCAAACCTCCAAAATGAGCTGCTTGCTAGGCAAAGGATCCCAAATTTAAACAACCCCTTCTCCTTTCCAAAGGTCTGGTTCTCACTTTTATTTGAACCGCAAGGAAACAGACGGCTCACACTAAAATGAGAATGTTACCACACTATGGGACAAACCAGGTGTGTATTTTGTGTCTGGAACTTCTGAGTATTTTGGTCTCTAGCTTCAGGATGAAGGGAGTTGCTGTACCCAAGAGAAATGGAAGATCCCGGACCAAGGTTACCTTCAGACACCCCCGCCCGCCCGCCCCCACACACATACCTGCTGTTTGCACTGGAAGCTACAGTTGACTGGGGCAGGCATAGCTCATCCACAAATTTTTGAGGCCAGCAGCCTCAAAATTGGCCACCAGCTTCTGGATGCTTGTGGGAGTTGTTGTACCAAATAGGAAAGGAGATGGAACAGATTCCTGACCCATGCAGTCCTCGCAAACCCCCTACCCCCTAAATTTTTTGCACTGGAAGCTACGGTTATCCGTGGAAGACATAACTCATCAGAAAATAAAGGTAGAGGATTCAAAATTGGCAATCTTCTTTTGGATGATGGTGGGATTTGCAAAGCCTAAAATGAAGGGAATTGTGCCATCCTATCACGCAGCTCATGTCTGAAGAAGGGAGCTCTGACTCTTGAAAGCTTGCACTCAGAAAATCTTGGTTGTCTCTAAGGTGCCACTGGACTCAAATCCAGCCATCTTATCACAGGTTATGTGTCCGAAACAAACCTCTGGTATTTACAATAGAAGCAAAGCTTTACTCTCAGGAAGCCAGAAAAGTGCAGGCAGTAAAGAGAGGGAGGGGATTGAAGAGCTTCTCACTGAGCCAAGCTACAAGTGACGAATGACACTTGTCTGGCAAGTGAACAGATTCACGTGTATTCTTCCCTGTTCACTTGCCATTCACTTGCGCTCCACTTGATCAAGCGGCGCGCAAGTGAATGGCAAGTGAACAGGGAGGAATACACGTGAGTATGTTCACTTGCCAGGCAAGTGTAATTCATCACTTGTAGCTTGGCTCTCAGTCGTCAGAACCTATTTGGCGTAGACTAGGATCAGTGAGGCCCAGATTTGAATCCCCACTCTGCATTGGAAGTTCACAGGGAGACCTTGGGCCCATCACACCCTCTCAGCCATAACATCTCAGAAAGTTGTTGTGCGGATAAAAAGGAGGAGATGAGAACAATGTGTCTTCCTGGCAACTGGTGGGAGGGGGTGCCCAGTACTCAATGTTGTTCTTTCCTTCACACATGCGCTTTCTAAACTGGCCTGTTTGGAGCAGAAATCAACCCGCGCAAAGAACTTTTGCAGCCAGCGTGATGGTATCACTTCTCAAAGTGATGTCATCCTGCCTGGCTGGGACCGTGGGCACTGCGCATTTGCCTGGGTTGTCTGCTGGTGGAGGGTGATTGCTGGACTGCTTGCCATCTCCTGCCAATCGCCAGCAATCAGCAGGCACGGGGGGAAACCTCCAGGAGTTTGCCCACCACTGGCAGCCAACTTGGAACCCTACTTATGGAGTGACATCTCAAGAGGACTGCCTGGGATCTCCAATCTTCAGAAGGGGATGTAATAAGCCTACCTTGGCTTAATTCTGCCTTGTTACGTAAGCACCACTGTGCTGAAAACAGTGTGTTAAATCTTAACGAACACTGTCTGAATCACAAGAGTGATTAAGGGTCCAAATTCAGCATCCCCAGACTAATAATCTTGGAAAGGCACCTGGGGATATCTTTTCTTTCCAATGACTCTGCCATGGATTAACTGGAATATTTCCTAGTGGCACACATTTAACTTAACAAGTTGTCCTGGACTTCATTGATAGCAAACTGATAGCAGATCCCAGCAGAGATGAAGACTATCCATGTCAATGAGCCTCCAGAGGGAAGACAGAGCCGTCAGCTTCTTTCTCGGGACTCTATACAAGGTATGGGTTTTTTGGATCATGGAAACATCTAAGAATGTGGAACTGGAAGCAGAAGTCAGCTTCTAGAGAATCACAGGGCTTTTTAAAGGACATATAATCTGCTCCTTGTGGCTGCAAAACAGTGCTTGAAAAGATGTGAAGAATGCCTACTATCTCAGGTGCCAGATGGGTAGCAACATCATCTCTCAGTAGGTGCAGATTTCCGTGCAGAACATATGTAAATAGTGCATGTACAACTGTCCTGTGCTCTGCAGGCTGGCCAGGTCTGGGTTCCTCTGGAGCAGGGTTGCTGGCTTGGCCAGCTAGACTTCGCAGTGTGAACTGGAGTGCGGAGCTGCAGGCAGGGGGCTTGGCGCCTGCAGCACAAGGCTTACACCTAGTAGATCAGTTGAGACAGCCACGCAGCCTTCTTTAGTTTGAGGCTGAGCATTGATCTGGCTTGGCTCACCTGCTGGCAGGTGCTCAAGTTCTGGAAGCTGTGTTTGGCTCCACCTCCTGTGGCAGCCATTTTTTGCTTGGCACCCATGACTCTCCCTCAAAATGCCAAAAATGCTGAAAGGTCAAAAGAGTTGGAACCCCTGCAATAAACCATGTTACTTGTTTGTGTGGGGAAAATTAACTGTCAGACTCTCATGACCACCAATAAGATGAAAGAGGTTGCAGGTAGCCTCTTTTGAAGAAGACTGCTAGTTGCATGGCTCTTCACATCCCAGATAAAAGGAGGAGTTATTTTACTGAGCCATTTAGCAGCAAATGTCTGCCCTTTTTGCACTGTACATGGATCGCCAGAGACTCAGGCAAAGGCTTGTCTACACCAAGGGTGGCTCATGGGCTGCACATGGCCCGCCAACGCATGTGGCATGGCCCATGGATTGCACCACCAATTTGGTGACTCAGCAGGCATTCCTGGAGTACATCCCTCCCTACAGGTTGCCCCTGTGAGCAGGGGCCAAGCTCAGCAGTGTCAGGGCAGCTGGGTGTCAATGAAACAGCACCACAAGAGATGGGTGACCATTCTTATGCAAATTGCCACACACACAGGACATTTTCTTCACTTTAAAATGCTAAAAACAAAGTATGGAGTTTGATTCCAAACAGTAGAACCAAGTGGATGCTGAAGGGTTAAGCCTTTCCTGCACACCCACAAGGCAAATGGAGGCCTCATGAACTTGCAGTTTTTCTATTGAATGAGATGGTGACGATCTTTTCATTTCTTTGAGCCCTTGGTTTAATCTTCAGCATTTCAAATCCTGAAACTCATAGGGAAAGGCAAGATGATGAAATCGGACGGTGGTTGCCGTACTTTCACAATGCAGCCTACTTCATTCTAATCAAGGTTTATTTTCAACTTTGCAATTGTTTCAGTTGTGCACCCCTGTTGTCTTTACACAGAGATTCCAGGGAATGAGAATGAATAAGAATGAATGTGAAAGTAATTGTGGACTTTTGCACTGAGCTTTAAAAATCTCCAAGACTGTCAGAATTCTGGGTCAGTTTTTACGTGGAAAGGAAATAACACACAGAGAAGATGAGAGTTAGCTAACACTTAGTCCATTTTCTCTCCAGTAGCGATGATCCAAAATTATGATATAAGTAAGGAACAAGAAGATCAGGCTTCCTGTTGCCAAGCGGATGATGTTGAGCTGGGTGGAGTCTGGAAGGAAATGAGGGAGTCAGGATCAGTACACACAAACAGACAGACAAGGGCCGTCGTCACACGGGCATCTCTTCCGTTAAATTTACAGCATATAGCGTCCTACCTGTTATCGGCACAGTAACGTTTCTTTGGGTCACCTAACGGCTCTTCGCGCCACCAGCTGTCCACACCGAAGCACTCTGTTCTGTTCTCTCTAACCGCGCAGAAGCAGCTCCTCCCCCCCCTTTTTAAATTATTCTGGCGTTTAATTCCGCTATAACGGAATAACAGCATATAAACATTCCGTTAGAGCAAAACATTACGACCCTTTTGTTTTTCCAACTTTGAAATTATATAAATAGCCCTTTGCCCGCAGAAAACTCCCTGTCTGACGTGATCCCCATCGCTGAAGACTCTGCCATGGCGACTGAGTCATTTTTACTTCAGCAGAAAATTTGCATTGTGTTATGTCGTTATGGTGTTATAAGGACATAATAAAATAAAAAAAAGGGAAGTCGCAGGAAGAAATGGATTCTGGGATTGAAGGGAGGGCATAGGATGTTGTGAGGCGAAATACATCGATGCGAGGCATTCACACTGAGGCACAAAATAGCACGACTATCAAGCACAAAGCAGAAGAGAGAAAATCGCTACAGTGTTGGAATAAGGTGGGTGTTTGCCGGGAAATAGCACCATTTCAGCGCTAAATAAAAGCCCGTGTGACGACGGCCAAGGATGCAAATTCACTGACTACATCAAAGCACCCTGTGGAATCAACACTTTCTATATTCAGGCAATTACTCAAGGACATTCAGAAAGGGTCTGTATGCACAACACATTTCCTTTCCGTAAGGTCCATCCCAACAGGTCATCATGGGCATACACTCACATGGACAGAAGTAATTTGCTAATCAAGCAGCTTTGGTTATAACCAGAAACATTCCCGCAGAGTTGGTTTAATCTTTCCAGCCGTAAGAACAACAAAGCTGAACAAGACATGCAAGCCTTGTACAGTGAATTGGAAACTGGGTTGAGCCATGGTACAGCAATTATGGTCTGCAACAAAAGCCACCCAATATTATAGCAGAAAACAAAAGAGGGGAATAAAGGGGGACACTGTAGAAAGACACAAGCATAACCAGGGTAGCTGCGGGGTGGCATTTCAGACAGGGGATTAGAAATGTATTGTGATGGAACTGCTTGGGAGGCTGCTTCTGTTAGGTGGTTGTAATGTGAGAACGACAGCAGATCTCCCTCCTTCTTGTCCCCCCATAAGGGGACCAGATCTCCTGTGTCAGCAAGAGACTTTCCAATCTCCCATTGCACACCAAGGTCATTAGGAGGGCCATTGGGGGGGAGTGAGGTGTTGTGTTGTTGTGCAATGTCACTGCTGGTGCAAACTGGAAATGACATCATGACATTGGGGGGGGGGCAATGCTTTAGGATTTGTCAAACACTTGATGGTTTAAGTTGAAGATGAAGGATGGGTTATATGCTACCTTCAATACTCTGGTACAGTTGTTGCTTGATGATTGATACTTTGCTCCTGCCAGAGGGATCCTTTGAGGGCAATGTAGTGAGTGACTGGGTGATTCACAGTGCAATCCTAAGCAGAGTTACTCCAGTCTAAGCCCACTGAAGTCAATGAGCTTTGAGTGGAGTAACTCTGCTTTGGATTGCACTGGAAGTTCAGCATTTGTTATGGGAAGGGGCACCAATCTTGCTGTCTTTGGTATTTCTTTTACATGTTTAGGGCTGTGTTTTAGGAAAGACAGGATAATATAAAGCTGCTGGTGGTGCAGATGCAGGAGCAGTGGAGGCTATCTTGGTGGGAACCAAGAATTGGATTGGCCAAGTGCTGAACAAGTAATTAGTAGTAGAACAGACTGAAGTGATTCTGTTATCTCAGTTCTTCTGGTAACACACTCAAAGCAAAAAATTTATCTGGCTTTATAAGTGGTTGGAGAAATTCCCCACACTGCTTTCTAAATGGAGGGAAGAGGTTATCATTTTCCAAGAATACAGAAGCAACAGGGGTACGGGTATAGATTTGGAAACCAAGCTAAATAGATTGGTAAGGTACAGACTTTGAGGACCAGGAAATAGTCCATACTCATATGCCATACCTGATACCAGAAGCTCCAGAGGGGCACTGCGTGTAGAGAACACAAAACGATCGTTAAAAAAATAGCTGCAGCTGTACTTCCCTTGGTGCTTCCAGCTGACGTTATGAATGGAAAATTCTCCATCATGCCACTGATTCCTCATTGCTTGTGATGCTGGGTCTCCAGCCTTATGCAGAAAGAACTCTGCAGGTACATCTTGAAACTCTGCAGGTCCGTCTGGAATCTCACACTTGATACTGACTAGTCCTCCAAGGGCAACCCGCCTGCTGGGGCTCATATAGATGGTAGGTTTGGGTAAATGGGAAGCTGTGAATGAAGTAAAGCCAAAAGTGAGGTGTCAGACACTGACACGTGACACTCCTTTCCTCAGCTGCAGGAAGATCATTGAATCAGGGCCGTTGCTTCTCCCTCCACCATAATATCAGGCTCCCTTTGAACTATCTTTCCCAAGGTGCACCTGGCTCCTTGCCTTCTACCCACAGAGTTTGAGCCAGCAGCAGAACAGAAGGAGGGAGAGGGAAATCTGTTCTTCCAGGCTGCCTGCTTGTTGCCTTCTGCTGCTGTCTGCCACCACCAGATCCTAGTGAGCAGGGCTTGGCAGGAGGAAGAGGAGATGGAGAGAGTAAATTTAGTAGAGGTAATAGTTTTGCCTAAAACATGCAGTCTCCTCTGGGGAAGAACTTAGGGCTTTAATGACAGCCTTTGTATTTTGAGTTCTGCAACTGCTCAGGGTTCTTCTGAGCCTTAGAATATGAATTTTGGCTATATCATTAGTGTAAAATCTTGGATTCAGTACCTGAGAACATCTCCAAACATGGAGATGAGTAGGGCTTTTTCAGCAGGAACATGGTGGAATGGTGTTCCGGCACCTCTTGAAAATGCTCGCGTGGCCAGTAGCCCTGTGAGCACCTGCCACCCTGCCGCTCAGGTGTCCACTGTGCCCAAGGCCAGAGGGACAGGAAATCCCCTCACCAGGTGAAGGAAGCACAGCAAGGTGGTAGGTTTAAAAACCTGCCACCCCGCTGCTCGGGCACCCACTTCGCCTGATGCCGGAGGAACAAGGGAATCCCATTTCCCCTCTCGCATCAAGAATTGTGGCGGGGCAGTAGGTTAAAAAACCTGCTGGCCCACCGTTTGGGCACCCACTTCGTCTCATGCCAGAGGGACGAGGGCATCCTCTCACCCTGCACTTTAGTTTACAGTGCTAGCCCCCCCCCCTTTGTGATGATGTCACTTCCCGGAAGTGACTCATGCCAGTGACTGAAGCGCAAGGGAAAAACAGCACTGCACAAGAGAATGCAAGAGAACTTCCATCTCTCTCTCTCTCTCTCTCTTCAAATCTTTAATCTCTCTAAACTGTGCTCAGGAATAGATCTTAGGTAGGATTTATTTATTTATTTTATTTGTATACTGCCTCTCCACCATATTTAGTGCTCGAGGCAGTTTACAATATACATATAAAATACATTATTAAAATAATAGAAATGCAAATATTAAAACTGATAATATAGAAATGTAAACATTAAAAACTAATAATGTAATAAAATACAAACATTAAAATCCATACATCTAAAAGAACAGAGCCATCACTAAATCCTACTCATGCCCATTGTTCATAACAAATATATCATATGGAGTCAAGCCATTAAGAATACCTGAATCAGCCTCCAAATGCCAGACAAAACATCTGTTTTAAAGGCCGCCTGGAATTTCACCAAATCCCAGAGGAAGCAAGTTGCTGCTGTTAATGCCTTCCAGAGGGAGGGAGTCACAACAACCATGAAAGCCCACTGGTTGAAGACAGTCAAATGGCCCTCGGGCCAGGAACCACCAACAGGCCCTGAGCTGCAGACTGTAGGACACGTGGGAGATTATACCAGGAGAGGCGGTCCTATAATAATAATAATAATTTATTACAGCACTTGGCCAGTACGGGCGGTCCTATAGGTATTAGGCTCTCAGACCATTAAGGGCTTTAAATGTTAAGACCAACATCTTGAATTTGATTCAGAAGCCAACTGGAAGCCAGTGCAGCTGCTTCAAAATCAAAGTGATCTGCACTGACCATGGTGTGCTGGTCAGCAGTCTAGCAACTGCATTCTGTGCCAACTGAACTCTCTGAAGCAACATTAAGGGTCGCCCTACACAGAGTGAGATGCAGAGTCAAGGTGAGAGGTGACCATAGCATGAATCACTGTGGCAAGGCCAGACTGAGAGCCTCTACAAGTGACATTTTTCACGTGAAGGACACTTGATCATTTTCGCAAGTTTTTCTGGGAACTGAAGTCCCTCTCCCCCACCCCTTTTCCTTCTGTTCCTTCCCCTCTCTGTAAGAATCGCTGCCTGAAGAGACAGAGAAAGCCAGCAGCAGCAGCAGCAGCAGCTTTTGGAAATCGTCTTGCTCCGGGGCGGGGTGGGTGGGATGCTCTGGAGAAAGCTGACATGTTGGTGAAGCTGAGCAGGATGTCCAGGGAAGGGAGAAAGTTGCAGCTGCCCGCCCCCAAAGATCGTTGAGAGCAGGCTTGTGACTGGAGGAACGATTTGCAAAAGCTGCTATTACCGCAGGCTTTCTCTGGCTTTTCAGGCAGCGATTCTAACAGAGGGGAAAGACACTAGGACTTCACCGACATGTCAGCTTTCTCCAGAGCGTTACCCCCCCACCCCCCACCCCACCCCCAGCAAGATGATTTGCAAAAGCTGCTGCCGCCGCTGGCTTTCTCTGTCTCTTCAGGTAGCGATACTAACAGAGAGGGGAAGGAACAGAAGGAAAAGGGGTGGGGGAGAGGGACTTCAATTCCCAGAAAAACTTGCGAAAATGATCAAGTGTCCTTCACGTGAAAAATGTCACTTGTAGTGAGGCTCTGAGACAAACAGAAATAACTGGCAGGCTCGGTGGAGATGGTAGGATGCCAGTGTCCGCACCATGGACACTAGCTTGTTCATGGATAGTGTGGGATCCAACCACACTCTCAATCTCCTGACAGAGTCAGGACCACAGCAGCACTGGGATTCTACCAGGTTGTATTGACTCCCTCTCATGAAGCAGGCCACATGCTGGATTTGATCTTTTGCAAAGGGGTGGATCTGAATAACACCATAAACTGGTGCCAAGGTCAGATAATTTCCTTCTGAGGGCTGGTTTGAAGATCTTTATGCTTCCCTGCAAGGGTGCCAGCGTATTTTGGCTCACCCACAGAGACTTATGGATCCAAATGGGTTCTGGAATTCTCTGTGGAATTCCCCTGGGCTTAGCAGCAATTCCCTCAATGAGTTCACTGAGTTCTGTTACAAGGGTCTTGAAGGGGCCATCGATCGGATTGCTCCCTGATGCCCTTTTTGCCTTTGACTCTATTTAGCTCCTTGGTTTAAAGTGGAGTTAAGAGAAATTAAGAGCAGACTTCAAGATTTTGACAGAATCCTGGGTGGTGTGAGGCCTACCACCTGCTCATTAGACCCCTGCCCCTCCTGGTTGTTAAAGTCTTGCTGGGATGCGATGGCAAGTTCCTTGCAGGAGATTATTAATCTCTCTCTCCCACAGGGTCAATTCTTTAGTTCACTTAAGGAGGTGATAGTAAGACTGTTTTTGAAGAAAACCTCCTTTGATATGAATGAACTAGCAAATTAATGCCTAGCTGAATCTACCATTTCTGGGCAATGTAATTGAGCTGATTAGGGCTCTTTTTCAGGGGGAACATGGGGGAACGGAGTTCCGGCATCTCTTGAAAATACTTGGCAATAATGCTTGAAAATAATATGATTTCAAAGAATCCTGTAAGTTTCTTCCTCATTTCCCTCTTGAGAGTTCCGCCACCTCTTTTCCCAGAAAAAAACCCCTGAAGCTGATGATATCAGAATGGCTCCAGGACCCACTCCTGTCTAGTTTAAGGCCTGGATTTGGCATTGAGACAGCTCTGGTGGTGGTGGTGGTTGACAATCTCCAACTTTACCTGGATAAAGGTGGGCATGAGCTGCTGATTTTGTTAGACCTGTTGGTAACATTTGACACTCTTGATCACTCAGGGCCAAGCTACAAGTGACAAATGACACTTGAACAGCAAGTGTTTTTCTCCCTGTTCACTTGCCCTCCACTCAATCCACTTGCCGTTCAAGTGTCATTCATCACTTGTAGCTTGGCCCTCAGTTATAGTCAACTGCTTGGTTGTAAGGGGAACTCCTTTGGCTTTGTTCTCCTTATTCCTCCAAGGAAACTTTTTTGGGTTGCCATTGGGGATGAGAAGTCAGCATGGCAGGAACTCTCCTGAGGAATCCCTCAGGGATCAATTCTTTCCCCAATGCTATTCAATATTTATATGCAAATCTGTATCCTATTGGATAAGCAACCAGAAGCTGAAATCTCGGTCCTTGCCCAGTGCCTGGATGCTGCAGTTGGTCGAGGGACAGTTGGCTGAAGTTAAATCCATCAAAAATGAATAACAACAACATTTGATTTATATACTGCCTTTCAGGACAACTTAACACCCACTCAGAGTGGTTTACAAAGTATGTTATTGGGTTATGAAATGTGTGTTTCGTGAGGTAAGATATGTTCACTTTGCAGGCTGGAATCTGCTTTCTGTTCCATTTCCTATGTTCCAGGATGGTCCGTACCATGAATTTTCTGCTAAGTTAAATACTTCATCTAAATCTGGTTAGAGTTTCTGAGGGTTAAATGACACCAAGCGGGGCCGTTTCCAGATGGCTTACCTGAAGCCGCTCCATGCCGCAATGTTGTGGATCGTGCTGGGGAAAATGCAAAATACCGCGTTTTCTCGCGCGAGTTTTGCGCGACATCACGCAAAACTCGCGCGAGAAAACATGGTATTTTGCATTTTCCCCGGCACGATCCACAACATTGCGGCATGGAGCGGCTTCAGGTAAGCCATCTGGAAACGGCCCAGGGTTCATAAGGATCTAAATCATAAAGGATCTAAAGCAGGGTTCATCTAAAGCATGCTGCATTAGAACCTCACCGAATATGAACACTTGCACTGAGATGCTTGGCTTCGAGGACCTGAAATACGCTGACTGGGGTCTGTAGCTGCAGCTGTAGTTTCCTCTGTTGTCCAGTTGCACATTATTGATAGAAAAGTTGGCCACATTCCCATGTGCCATCATGGATTGTGTTTTTGTCGTATTTCCATACTTCCAAAGATAGAATGTCTCTATTGGATCTTTGACCCAGCACTTAATTGTGATGTTGTCACCAGGGAATGCCATCCTGCCAGGGCTCAGGGAGATATTGGGCCTGGGCCAATCAGGATCTGTGAATTGAAGGAAGACAGGTCACAAGAAGATGTCACAAGAGCCATTCTTAGACTAAGCCACATTTCAGTTAGACATATGATGTTACTTTTGAGCAACAGAAGAGAGACTCTGGCATTCAAACAGGCACATCATAGCACTCCCCTCATACCATGCTGGGTGCCCATCCTGCAACAAAAGGTCCTTGGCATAGATTCTTACACTCATTGCTAGCTTTATGCGCCATGCTGCAAAGCTGAATTTTCATTAGCAATTTAACAACTATTTAATCTGCAAATGCTACTATTTTGAATGTTTATTTAGCTTCTCATTAAGAGGACTGTTGAGAAACTTACTGAGGTACTAAGGCCCGTCAAATCTGCAATAAAATAGATCCCATGGGCACTCATTTTTACCATGGAGAATGGGGAATTTACTCAGCTGGCCCAGACTTCAGGCTAGAAGCCCTAACCGAGAATTGCATTTCTTCAGCTTATTCCAAAGGCTCCCTTGCACAAATAGGGTTCATTCTCTGCTGCCTCCAGGATTGCAGGAATGCAGACTGATGACCTGCAGTTAGACTCAGGCCGTTTCCACACACGTTAAATAATCCACTTTCAATACGCTTTAGTGCACATTTGTAACTGATTTTCCATGTGTGGAACAAAAAATCCACTTCTAAAGGATAACTAAAGTGCATCGAAAGTGCATTATTTAATGTGTGTGGAAACGGCCTTTGTGTCCAAAATCAAACATCTCTTTGCCTAACTCCATGTCCTGGGAACAGGGAAACCTTCGAAACCTGAAGCAGTTTTCTTGCCTTTTCTTTGTAAAACGTGCCTTACTTAGGCTTTCTATCAGGGTTCAAAGTCCAAATACCCCAGTTTCAGAAAAAGAAAACAACTGTCTTTAGCTGTATACGTGGTCATCAGCGATAAATAGCGAAAACAACAGCAAAATATCACAGTCTCTAAGTGTAGGAAGATCAAAACTGCGTAAGGCACAGTCCTCTTTCTCTAGATCAAACATTGTTTCCTATGATGTTGAGGGAGGGAACTATTTTCATGGTTCCTGTTTATATCATGTTTACCTTCCTCCACCATTTGCTGGCCTTCTGTCTTCAGACCATGCACCTGTGTGCGTGTCTCCTTCAGAATGCCAAGATGTCTCCTCTCTTAAACGTCTCAAAACGTCTTCCTCCTTCTGAAACAGGCTTGCTCTCTGGCTATACCTATCAGGGATCATCTCTGTTCTCCTGGTCAGTATCCATTACCAAAAGTATGAATATTCAGCTAACCTCTACAGCATACGAATGGATAAGCAGTTTAAGAATGGATATTAAGCTAACCTCTGCAGTTTGGGATTCAGAAGGAACTGAGAAAGGGACAAAACTGGTTCTTCTTCTAACCAGTTTGTGCTGAACCCTTGAGCATTTATGGAGTGTAAACCCAATGTTTGCATAACAAACAGTGTTCTTGACCAAGAAATTGCATGTAGTGGGTGGGGGTAGGGCCTGCATACTCATAACAGCTTCGCCTTCTACTTGCATTTCAATGCATGCAATGTCATCTTTCAAGGGAGATTATGAAACCAACTTGCCTGACTCTATGGATTTCCAGGATGACCAGGGGGCCAAGAATCGTGGTGCCCTGGTCCTCCCTTCCAACAACCAGTTCATCCTGCTTGCACAGACAGCATGCTTTGGTTGGCTCAGCCTCATCCACCTCCTCACAGTGGAGGCAGCAGATGGAGAGCTAACCTGGCAGATGGAGGAAGAGTCAGGCAGGCAGAAGCGGTGGTGTCACAGGTGGACAGGCTGCTGGTCATAGTCTTTATATTCTTCCTTCCCTCCTTTGCAGCTGGAAATGGAACTTCAAGAAGTGACTTCAAACTGATCCCTCTCGAAGAGCTCTGGAAAAACCACCTTGTATTTCTTTGCTCCCAGAAACGCACAGACAAAGCTGCAAATATTCATCTAATATCTTAAATAAGGCGTCGAAGGAAGGCAGCATAGTATAGCCCGATTTTGTCAGATCTCAGGACCTAAGCAAAGTCAGTACCTGGATGGGAGACCACCAAGGAAGACTCTTCAGAGGAAGGCACTGGCAAACCACCTCTGCTTCTCACTTACCTGGGAAGCCCCAGCAGGGGTCGCCATAAGTCAGTTGTGACTTGATGATACTTTACACACACACACTTTAAATAAGACACTAGAATGGTATCAAATAAAGCAAGCAAATTCGACTACTTTGCCTGTTATCAGCAATTCCACGGGGTCACTGGCAATTGAGATGAGAAAAGGTTTTAATTCAGGACAGAAGCTGCAGCTGTATTTCCCTGCATCCTCCAGGCTCAAATTGCTGATGCTGATTTTGCCCGTGGCCCCATCAGTCTCCATGAGATGCTGAGGCTCCTGGTCTCCAGGCTTTTGAAGGTAGAATTTAATGGCTGGTCGCCAGTATTGGTTTCGGCAATAGACGGTGACATGGCCTCCTGGGGCTAATGCCCGCATGGGGCTGAGGGAGATGGTGGGTCTGGACAGCCAAGGGCCTATACGAAGGAAGAGATGGAATAGTGATATCACATTGCTGTGCATCGTTGAAACATCCTACATTTTACATGACCTCAAAGATACAGATTGACAGGGACCTTTTCTGCACCAGAAGTTTTTGCTACTTTTTGCCCCATACCTCTTCAGGTTTCCTTCTAAAGTCCTTACGCTTAACTCCCCCTTCAGATTTCAATGCGGCATTTCAAGGGTTCTCTTCCAAATTTTCTGCCTGCATGCAAAAGGTGAACTTCGGAAGAAAACCTGAAGAAGTATGGGGCCAAAGCTCCAAAAATTGCCTGTGCGGAAAAGGCCAAGGGAATGACAGTCGCTTGTTCCTCAGTGCTTCCAGGCATTCACTGAAGACAGGTGTAAGTCAACACATTGTACACAAGGAAAGTAGCTGCGATCCTAAAGACCATAACGTAGGGAGTCATGTCTTTATAGGCCAGCAAAGAAAGTGGTCTACCTTCCCATCCATGCTTTCACATTCTGCTCTCACTTTGAAAACACCCTGTGTTACAGGAATGCTCCACACCTCTAATTTCAGTATAAGGTTAGAGAATAAAGATATACTCATTTGGGTTACCAATATTGTTACTCTGGAAGGGAGCCTTACCTAATATGAACAACTCCATATCATCGCTGATCTTTGAGGAGTTAAACGGTGCCGATGGGGGTCTGTAGCTACAGTGATAACTCCCTCCATCCCTTTGGGACACCTTCATAATGGGAAAGATGGCCATCTCCCCATCTGGCTCCTTTGATTGTGCTATGCTTGGATAGTCAGTCTTATGAAGATAGAACTTATCAATTGGACCTTTGCCTCGGCAGTGAATGGTGATGTTGCTTTCCAGGAAAGCAATCCTGCCAGGGCTCAGGGAGATACTGGGCCTGGGCAGAGCATGATCTGAGACAAGAAAAGAAAAGTTAAGCAGAGGAAAAACTTTCTTCCAGATCTGGGAACATCACATGAAATTTGGAGAGGCAGAATGGAGAGGATGGAGATTGTCCCTTCTTGTTGCTCCTTAACAGTGGGAGGAGGCAGCAGCAAGGGGCAAAAGAGGAGATGGGGAGCTATTGGGAGCTTGATAGGATTGCAAGGTGATGCTCCCATAGCCATAAGTGACAGATAATAAGCACCAGGGCTTTTTTTCAGCAGGAATGCTGTGGAACGGAGTTCCGGAACCTCTTGAAAATGGTCACATGGCTGGTGGCCCCACCCCCTGATCTCCAGACAGAGGGGAGTTTAGATTGCCCTCTGCGCCGCTCAGCAGCGTGGAGGACAAACTAAACTCCCCTCTGTCTGGAGATCAGGGGGCGGGGCCACCAGCCATGTGACCATTTTCTCCAAGGGCAACCCACTGAGTTCCACCAACTCTTTCCCCAGAAAAAAAGCCCTGATAAGCACCATCTGCCTCCATTATTAACATGCAGCAATTTCTTGGTTCTGTTTTTTGGAATGTTTGATTGCTTCTACTTCTTGACCAACACAGCTTTCACCCAAAATTTTAAACTGATGGAATGAATCAACTGTTTCATAAGAACTGAAAGCTCATTATTTTAAAAGGTAGCTCTCTATATAAATTGAACCACAGCCAAGCAAGATTATCTAAGAAGAGACATGGCAACAATCATTTTTCTACTCACTGCATATTTTCTTATCCTAGCTAGAGGAGAGTGAAACAGACACTAACTGAGCTCTAGGAAGCTGCCTGTCCAGAAGAGGGCAGAGCAGCCCAGCCTGTTCCAGCAAACGTCCCCACCAACCACTTCTTGACGCCCATGGAGAGCCTGAGTGATCTGATACGCTGACTCACACCAGCAAACACGCCGAACTGGTACCAGGGGTTTGGAGCTCTGCTTGCAGCTCTGCTCGCTATCAGGGCCTGGGGGCACCGCCAAAAGGTGCAGCAATGCCAAACATGCTGACTAGCAGGGAAGTGTCCAGGCTGTGCAGTCATGCTAGCCCCAGCACCACAGTTCAGCTAGCCAGCAGAGATATACCTGGTAGGCACAACAAGGGTCCAATATAACAACAACAATGACAATAGTGCTTATATACTCTTCTAGACAGATTAGTGCCTCACCCAGAGCGGTGAACAAGTTAGTGTTATTATTATCCCCACAATACAGCTGGGGATGAGAGGAATGGCTTACCTAAGGCCACCTACTGAGCTCACGGCAGTAGTGGGATTTGAACCACTTAATGGCCCTGGAGGTTGGCTGGGAGAGGTTGCAGGGGTGGAGCCCAGCTGGAGGGCGGGATACCTTCAAGGGCCAATTGGTTTAGGCAGCAGGAGATGGAGCATACAAGGGCTACAAGGGTAATTTAAACCACTGCAGTCCCTGACAAGAGGGAAGGAGGAGGATCCATGTGAGCCTAACTCCCTCCCCTCCACATCTGATGCTAGGGTTGACAGACCATGTCTGGCCACTGGCAAAAGTTTTTGGGGGGACAGTAACATGAGTGCATGTGGCATCTCATACCTTGCTTCTGGGAACCCCTGGAAGTGATAGTGGGTAGCTCTAGGAATCGTTGGAAACTCTATGGCTTTACCTGGAAGTTACATTGTAGGGCACACAATGCTAACTTTAAAAAAAAATCACTTGCTGCCTGTCAGAGCACATGGTAGACAGTGAGACCATAGCAGGAGTCCTGACAACCCCATCTGAGGCCTAAGGGACCTGGAGGCCCAGGTCACACCTCCAACTGGGTATAGGGTTCCCTGTTGTCTGCCAATGGTGGCAATCTCCGAGGGATTCCAGCCTCTATCCCCTTATTGTTGGCAATCAGTGGGAAGAGGCAGGCTGCCCAGAGTGCCTGCCATTGGCAGGCAGCTCAGGGAATTTGCCATGCATGCATTCATGCTCTCCTGAACTCCTGCTGATGACATCACTTCTGTTGTGACCAGAAGCAATGGCATCTTGCCAAAGCACAGCAAAAACATATGGCTTTGTGTGTGCTATAATGTCACTTCCAGGCTATGCCATAGAGTTTCAGGTCACAACAGAAGTGATGTCATTAGTGGGAGTATGGGAGTGTGTGCACACGCAAAGAGAAAAATGGGGGAAAGTACTCACCACCACCCAGAACCCACCCTCCAACAGGTTGCCTGGGTGGACTTCACAACTCTCACTGGGGACCAGGAGGAGGCTAATGCTGTCAGAGGAAGCTTCTCTCTTCTCAGATCCAGCCTCCCACCCAGCCTCACCAGGCCTCACTTCTATGGTTGCCTCCCTGTGGCCTGTGGCCATCTGCACTACCCAATCCTCCTACAGTGCTATAGTATTATCTCTCCTGAAGTATCAGCAAGAGGCCACATTCTTTCTCTTCAAGCTAACTAGGAAGAACATTTCAGAAGCATCCCTAATGAGGGCATGCGAAGCAATCTACCTGTCATCACCAACGACACAGGATTGCTGAACTCAAAGGTAACATATGACCCTTGAGAGTTGCAACAACAACTATAGTTCCCTCTTTGCTCCTGACTTGCATTGCTGATGAGGAACTTGGAAACAGGATAATTGAAGTAGTAAGCCTCCATGAGATGCAGAGGTTCCCGGTCTCCAGGCTTTTGGAGATAACACCTTTCTGCCCAATTATTTTGGCAGTAGATAGTGACATTTCCCCTGAGGTCTACTGGATCACTTGGGTTCAGGTAAATGGTCGTCCTGGGTAGCTCATAATCTGTGCAAAGGAAGAGATGAGGGAATGAAGATTGTATTGATTGCAACAACCTGTTTACAGGAGAGTAATATCACTTGTTGTTTCTCTCTCACTTGTGGAAAACATTTTTAAAAAGAAACATTCCCAATCACAGGAATGGGGTTTACATGTACAATTTGTGTATATTTAGACAACCAGCTCACGTTGTGGCAGTCATGTGTAGGCAGGGTGAACAAAGGGAGGCTCCTCTAAGCTACCTGAACTGATGATGTAGGTGGAAAAAGTGGAGGAAAAATGATTGATAACTGGAAAATTTACTCAGATAACTATTCACCAAGCACAATAAACCATGTGAGCATAAATCAACAACAAATTAGCAATCACATGTATCTATAGCAAATAATTCCAAGCCGCTATGAAGTTAAATACAGCACTTCAGAAAGTTCTAAAGTATATAGAGTTCAACAGGTGCAGAAGAATCATGAACCAGGAAACATAGGCCGCCATTACTGATGCTATGACTCACGGTGCTGTAAGAGATTATACTGTATGCTAGTATATTTATGGTGGATCCTTTAACTGCCCCCAAGGAGGTTTTGACGAAACATCAGGTTTCTTGCTGGCCCTGAATGTCGGGCAGGCAGATAGTGTCTTCTGGATCTCCTGATTGGCACCACCTATAACAGAAAAAGGGAACAAAAGGAACAAGGAGGTAGAGGATTATTGAACACAAAGAATTTACCTTTATTTACTTTTTACCATGGAGACTTACCTGTTGGATGTCTTCCTGGTTCGTGATTCTTCTGCACCTGTTGGGCTCTACATACTTTAGAACTTTCTGAAGTGCTGTATTTAACTTCATAGCAGCTTGGAATTATCTGCTATAGATACATGTGATTGCTAATCTGTTACTGATTTATGCTCACATAATTTATTGTGCTTGGTGAATAGTTACCTAAGTAAATTTTCCAGTTATCAATAATTTCTTTTTCCTCCACGTGTGGTTTTCCACCTTTGTCATCAGCATGTGTGGGCAGGGGGCAGGACCAGGACACATGTTCTTGCTCCCCCTCTTTGCATACTGAAATCAGAATCCAATTATTGTTTGAACGAGGCTCATGGATGCCACCTTTGACTCTAAACTCTAAGTAAACTGAGCAGGATCTCTACTATATCTACATAGTTAGCTACGTGATCAAGTGGAGCACAAGTGAACAGGGAGGAATACAGGTGAGTCTGTTCACTTGCCGTTCAAGTGTCATTCGTCACTTGTAGCTTGGCTCTGAGTGAGGGAGAGACCCAGATAGCCCTGGCATCACCAAAGTAAGGGATGTGCCTGGCCCATCCCTGGCCTCATATGGTGACAGCCATATACTCAGTCTAGTGGCTTGGGCAGGCACAGCCTTCTTGAGGTTGGGCAGGCATGGTCCCTCTCCTTCGAGAAGGCATGGTCATGGTAGGCTGGGGCAGGGCCTTTTCCAGGGCCATAGTCCCCTCCTCAAGCTGCCCCTGCATTACAGGTTCCAGTTATGAATTCTTAGAGTCAATGAGAGCTGGGACTCGGCTGTACATAAAGCGAACTGCATGTTTCCAGTGCTATCTTGTGCAAAAGGAAATCTGTTTTCCTGCAGCTGAAATTTCTTCCTTGTTCAGGTTGGAGATAAAAAATACATCTTTTCAACCCTCTTGGATCCAAAAGAGGGAGAAAAGTAGATTAAGGTTTCAAAATAAATAAAGGACTGCAAATGTGATTTTCTCTTTTAAACGAACCCTGTGATTTTCAAGATGCATATTTCTACAGCTAGTACTACAACTGAAGACTGTAGCTGTGGTGTGTTCCAGTAGATTCAAAACACAGAATCTACTGAAGGGAAGAACTACGGATGTCACCGATCTGTGTCCCCAGAATCTGATCTTTGTTCCCTTTGTTCCCTTTACAGGCTGGGAATTATTTTTTGTTCCTCTTTCTGACTCTTCAAACATTTATGTGGTCCAGATTGTAAATGTTGTGCTTAGGGGCATGCTCCACACATCTCCTTTCACCATAAGATGAGAAAATAGATATATATCCACTTGTATTACCATGGAAGTTAGTCGGAAAGGGATACTGTACTATTATCCAGAATTCCACATCATCACTGGGCTTTGAAGACCTGAAAAGTGTGACAGGTCTGTAGCTGCAATGATACCTCCCCGCATCCTCATTGGACACATTGATTATGTGAAAAATAGCCATCTCTCCAACTGGCTCGACTGATCGTGGTTTCATCTGATCATCTGGGATCTCATCATCTCCAGCCTGATGATGATAAAACCGATTGATTGGATCTCTAGCCTTAAGAAGATAGAACCTATGGAATGGACCTTTGGCCCAGCAATGTATGGTGATGTTGCTTCTCAGGACTGTGAACCTGCTGCCATTGAGGGAGATCCTGGGCTGGGGCAGAGCAGGATCTGGAACAGAAATAAGGTGGTCATAAATACCATCTATACCCTTTGGATTAAGACAAATTGCTGCCATCCATGTTATCAGAGTAGACATCAGAGTAACACCACAGCACAGATTCTGTCTAGGAATCCTTATGGTTTCATACCAAGGCAGGAAAGTGAATTAGTGCATTTATATGACCTAGACAAAAGCCTTTGCGAAAGGATTCTCTTGTGATGCAAGCTAAGCTTATCTGAAGATTCAAAAACCTAGAATGGCTGTTGCTTGTGGACCATCAAAACCCATTCTCAGAACTCAAGGAAAACACAGTTCTATCAGGTGGTCCAATTAACATTTCCTGTAGCACAGGAAATTCTAATCCATGAATGGCCCTGCTCCTCCTCTGAGAACCACATGGCCAAAAGGCTTCTGAAAAATAGGGTTAATGGGGAACTCCTCCAGAGGGCTGCTGCCAAGTCCACTTCTGCACCAATCTCAGGTATTATCACTCTCTGTAACTCTTTCTCCCTCATTTGTCTTCCAGCCATCTAAATCCAATCCCCATGCTACCTTGCAACAAGGACTCCCTGTCCATCCTAATGCTATCCCTTGCTTCTGGTAAGCTCTGGACTCTGTCTTAATCAAATCCTCTTTGCCACCCATTTCTCTCCCCTTTTCTTCTCAGTCACCCCCACCCCAGAGATTTTCTATTTCCCACCTCTCAGGCTCTAAATCATTCCCTCTCTCTATCCACACCATCCTACTAGCCCTTGATTATCCCATTTAAACCCTAACCATGATAATTCCATGGATGGGGCACTATGAAGGAAGAGCAGAGGAAGACAACCCAGCCAAGTGAGAGCACCATAGTTCTCACATGGACAGCCAAATCCGGAGAGCTGCTATAGCAACAATGGCAGAGGGCAACCAGTGTAACAACAGCACTGTGGCAAATCAGGTCTTCGTCAACTGGCAGACCCTGTTCTGCCTACCCCTCCATTGCCTATCCTGGCACCTGAAGTGGCCACCTCACCCAACTGCCTCAGGGTATTGCTGCCACCACTGTTCCTGTCTTAGGCTCTGGTTAGGCAGGACTGCCTCCTAACCTTCCTCTGGCATCACTAGGATCCTGACTCTGGGCTTCCTAGAATTTTTGGGGCTCCCCTGGAGAGTTGGCAGCTGTCTGGTTCACCACTTTCCCCCTCCCTAGGGATTCCCTGACCCCTCTCCTAGTATTTCCAAGCAGTTAGGGAACTATGTGGTACAGAGGGACTTCACTCCAACAATAAAAAGGATTTATTTAAAACTCCCAACTATATACTGGCACCTCAGAAGTGAACAGAAGAAATAAAAATAACATTGACAAAAACATTTAATCTCTCTCCCGCCTCTAAACTCATGCCCTATATATGTGATATGTAGGACAGGCACGTTACTTTGTTACTCAGGGTTAAGCTGGTCAAACATATCCCTTCCAAATGGTCTTCCCCTCTCTCTCCAGCTCCAACCGACTCTCCTCCCGCTGATTTCCATCAACCAACTCTCTCATATCTCAGTTTCCACTCCGAAACAGGCCCCTCATGCATCCTTCTGGGGCTGATCTCATCATCACCTTGATGGATTTCCTGTCCTCTCTAGGGAGTTGCCCTCAGAATACTGTTTAGGAACAGGAGGGGGGGGGGGTTGAGGAGGAGATTAGGCCACAGCCTACCTAAAGTTTGATAGTCTCTTTCCATCCAGCCCACAGAAAGTTCACACACACACAAGATGGTGTTTCTCCACAAACACCACTAAAGGGGATCCCCAAAGTGCTGTTAAATGGCCAGAAGCTCCTGCCATGGGGCCACAAGGATGGAAACACCAACTCAGTCCTTTGCAACCTCACAGTTGCAGCCAAGGGACGTCACAACGGTGTGACAGAATGGCTGAGATGAAGAGGGGAGAGGGGACCAGATGGCAGGGGACAGAGCAGAATGCTCATTATTTTAAGACAGCTCTATATGCAAATTTCCAAACAACAGCCAGGCTCTGTTTTCCTCCTCATGGCAGCTTTCTTCATCTCTCCCCTGCTGATGAGAGTTACAGATACATTATCCAGGAACAGCCCTGTTGAGGTTGGGAGAGAACAGTCTGACAATGGAACCAACTGCTAAGACCCTGACAGGTATTTGGCTGAGGGACCAAGGAAGACTCTGCAGAAGAAGTCAATGGCAACCTCCTCTGCTTCTCATTTGCCTTGAAAGCCACTTGTTGGGGTTGATGTTAGTTGGCTGAGACTTGACAACACATGTATACATATGAAGCTGCCCACATCTAGTTTACTCTGTAATATTAACAAGAAATAATTTTCTTACTGCTCCAGATGACAATTAAGAATAATCCAAAACCGTCCATAGCTCCATCTACAGAGGAGGGGGACGGCTGCATCTTTGAACTGAATTGTCTACATATCTCAAAGTAGTCATCATGCTGTCTCTGAACTGGAATCATCCTCTGGTTTTAGGTAACAATCTCTTCCTTTTAAAATGGCTCAGGTCTCACTATGGATGTTACTGCCTCTTCTTTCATGAGCTCTCCTACTGACATCTTCTCCAAAAGCTTACTGATAGTCAGCAGATTTTCCTACTGAAATTCCATTTAACACACAAATTATGACTGAAACAAGAGACTGGGGAAGCGCAGGCAAAGCTCTTTACCTGTGATCAGCAGCTCCACAGGATCACTGCATTCAGAAGCAACAAACAGCTGGTTGTGGCAACAGCAAGTATAACGCCCAGTTTGTTCCCAACTTGCATTGCTGATAAAGAACTTGGCAATAGACCTATGGGGGTTGTAAGCCCCCATGAGTTGTTGACTTGTCTGGTTGCCATCCTTTAGGAGATAACAACTGAAGATGGTAAAATGAGTTTGGCAATAGATAGTGACATTTCCCCCAAGGTCTACTGGCTCGCTTGGATTCAGGAAAATGGTTGGTCTGGGAAGGATGGCATCTGTGCAAAAGATGAGAGGAGAGCGTGAAGAGAGCAGTGGCAGTGGGTGCAAATAGCCACTTCTTGTTCCTAACTTCAGTGACTAAGACATTTCAGAAAACTGAGCATTGTGACCCCGCCCCTAGCATGTGTCCTTTATATACATTTAAACAGCTTGGACCAGGGTAGCACCAGATCCTGCTACCCCTCTATTAATGCTGAAATCAGTGTGCGTATGCCATTTGAATACAGCTAATAGCATCATTGCTCAGGTGGATGCCAAGTGAAGCATCCAGTCACCTTCTTGTGATACTCTCATTAAAATCAGCAAGATTGCTAGCATGTCCAGATAGGAGAGACAGAATGATGGAAGGTTTCTGTGGCAGGGGCTCCCAACTGGCGCCCATGGGCACCATGGCATCTGTCAGCACCTTTCCTGGCACCCACCAAGGGTTTTTAAAAAGTGGGTGGGGCTAAACGGGACTCCTGTCCTGCAGGACTTCTGACTGATCATTGGAGATCTGATTGACTGTGAAGATTAAAATAACATTGCAGGTGCCACCATAGCTCCTCTTTTCACCCCTCTTTCCCAATGTATTTTTTTGTAATTACTCCTCTTGTCCCCTGCTCTTGGGCTTCTTCCATGTATCTGTGGCTCTGTTTTCCACAGTGGCCATTTTCTGGTTGGCTGAGCCTCCTGTGGGAGCCATTTTATGCTTGCACCCACCACGCTGTGTCAGAATGCCAAAGGTGGCACTGTTTATTTAAAAAAAATATATGATGATTTTATAGCTTCAGTTGGGTAGCTGTGTCGATCTGTGATAGAACAGCAAGATTTGACTCCAGTGACACCGTCAAACCAACAAGATTTTCAGAGTATAAGCTTTTTAGAGTCAAAGCTCTCTTTGTCAGATAGTGCCTTCTTGTGTCCTGGTGTAGCGTTAGCCTACCCTTCCTCACATCCTCTGCTCAGCCATTGAGACGTCCTTGCCTCAGGTATCTCCTCCACTATGAGAGCCTCCTGAGAGAACCAGAGTCCGGTGAATCTCAAGCCCTAAACAGAGAACAATCCTCTTTCTGTCTTTTTTAAAAGATCCAACGATACTCTCAGATTTATAATCTGGCAGTCACATAAACAATGCATAGAACAGCACAGTACTATGTCAAGGTACTCTCAAAGACCAGTCTGAATATATTTCTCATTATTTCATTTTATGGCTGGTTTACTCCCCTGTTCCACAGTTCCTTAACATTTAGTTTGCTCCAGCTAAATGTTTGATCTGCATCTGTTATAAACAGCAACGCTGTCAAGAAATCCAGAAAATTTTACACCTGAATTTGGGCATGCCTCTAACTCATGTACAGCATTGGCCTTTATGGCCTGCACGTCCTCTCCTCTCTTGCCCTCTCCTCCTCTTCCCCTCTTTTTCGTTTTCTTAAAAATTATTGTGATCTCACAATATTGTGTAACCACTTTGATCAGATGTGACCAGCTTTTGATGTTAGAAACACTTTGAATTGGGACTCTTACCTAATATCAGCAGTTCCACAGATTTGCTATATTTTGATGAGTGGGACCAGTTCACATAGTAACAGGAGTATGACCCTCCATTTGTCATATTCATGATGGCAAAAGTCGTATTTCCTCTGTCTCTTTTTGTAGCAATTGTGAAATTAGGTCCATCTTTCTCTAGATAGAAATCCAGCAGATCTTCAAAAGGGGACGTACAGTGAATGGTGGCATTTCCTCCAGACAAGATGCCCTCTGAGCTAGGAAGCGTGGAGATGCTGGGGGCAGGGAGGCTGTAGCCAGATTAAAAAGGAAAAAAACAAAATTATGAGTTGGCCAGAGCAAGACATTCCCATCTCTGAGACTATTTCAGCAATAGGAATTGGATGGATTATTCTATAAAGAAATGAAGACAAAATACAAACAGCTTTATAATGTCTTCATTTCGATATTAGCATTTTGAAAACTGGGAGGATCCAAATTTTCTCTTTTTCCCTGAATGGGTGAGAGGTAGCCTGATTGACAGGCAGAAATCTGATCCTGTGAAAGACAGGGCGAGCCAATGGGATGCGGAGATCCATCAGTTTGGATTGGAGGCCCCTGGAGGAGAAGCAGAGGAAAAACCTCCAAATAAAGTGCTGTCAGAGACGCATTTCATTTCCATGGGGGAAGGGCTGAGGGAATAATTAACGTGTATATTAAATATGGAGGAACTTGTGTGGTGTGCGCGCATGTGCGCAGCCAATCGTATGGCGGTTACTTTCAGGTGGGTCTTTGCAGCAACTTCCCCCCACCCCCACCTCCGGCCGATTACGGGTTGAGCTTTGCAAAAAAAAGAAGGGAGGTCAGGCCCAAGCTACAAGTGACGAATGACACTTGAATGGCAAGTGGATCGAGTGGAGTGCAAGTGGAGGGCAAGTGAACAGGGAGGAATACACTTGCCGTTCAAGTGTCATTCGTCACTTGTAGCTTGGCGCTCAGTCGCAGCTCTCCTCCCGTTAGGTGCAATGCGCGCCGTGCGAGCATTATTACGACCCCTGCACATGTTTACAAATGAGCAGTGCTAGTTACACTGATCCCTTCAGGGGCAGAAAGGGTTAATAAAGAGCTCTTGCTCTTGGATTTCTTGCTAAAAAGGCTTTTCCCCCCACACTGGGTCTTTTTCCGACTCTTGCTTGAAAGTTACAAGATTAATTCCTCCAGGGGAACTGATCTCTGTATGGAGATTGGGGGGGGGGGGGTCCATCAGACACAAGAGGTGCCGGTATGGTGGTCCGGGGCATTCAGCTTGAGAAAAAGACCTGGGAAGACCCAATATGTGATGGATTGTCTCAATAAAGGAAACCACAACCTTCAGTTAGCAACACCTGAGCAAGGCTGTCAATGATAGGACATTTTGGATGTCAGTCACCATAAGAGCGATGCAGTTTAACAGCACATAACACACACATGCATGACCACATACCGCTTCGTCACAGCTGCCTTCCCCCAGGTGCTGCGTTGACTGTTGACGCAGTTGCCACTGGCTTCAAGAGGGCTATTTGTCACATTATTAGAAGTAAAAAAAAGGAAAGATTTCACATTGTTGACTCACTAGTGAAGTGTATCTGTTTCCCTAGTGTCAGCATCAGGAAATTTTTTTAATGGCTGCTGAATTTCCAGGATCTGAATACATTTCTATACGTACATTTTCATACTGTCCCATAGGAACTGTAGTTCCTTCCTATCAGATCCACAAAAATATTGCCTTCAAACCTTGAGTGAAGAAAAGATGCATTAATCAGACAGATACAAGCTATTTTATTGCACTTCTATTTACCAAGGTGTCCAGGGGCAGTATGCACCCACCTCCAGGAACTGGCAGCAAATAGGCCTGAGCTCACCTGCTGCCATCTCCGTTCCACCTCAGAAGAGATGTGCTGCAACTAGCTGCAGCCAACACCGGCTCCAAGCCATCCAACTGAGAGGCAAACCTGCTAGGGTCTCACATGGCTCCATATGAATGGGGCATATAGTTGAGTGATAAATGCCAAGCTGCAGCCGCCAAACCTCTCATGGAGGCAGAAGAGCACCCGGACACCTCTCGAGTCAGTGCACCACTTGACCCCACCCTCTCACCGTCGACCAGGCAAGCCAACAGGGACAACGTGAGACACAAACAACCTTCTGCCATTGGCAGGCAAACTGGGAAAGTGCACACTAGGCACGTTCCCAGTGGGGCACAATGATATCACTTCCTGAAGTGACATCATCGCACCAGCCACGGGCATGCTCCTGGGCTGAATTTGCCCCAAGCAAAGCACGGAACCATGCCCATGACCAGCATGATGATGTCACTTCCCAGAAGTGACATCATTGTGCAAGTGCCAGGAGTACTCACTCACTTTGCATAAGCAAGAAAACAACCAGGCATAAGGCATGAGGTATGTGCCAGTCCCCCCCCCCCCCGCCCATTCCGCTGTGAGGGTATAGGGACCTGGCAACCCTATAGCAGAGTAAATTTCAAGCTGGAAGGGAAAGATTCATTTAACTATCCAATACTTTTCCTTTGCCCAGTTCGTATGTTGTTGCTGAACTATATGTTTCTGTTTTTTATAAGCAATCACTTACATAATTAACAGGGTTTTTTTTCCTTTTTCTGAAAATTTGTGTTTTTGGTTTCTCTACCCATATATGGTCTAAACTACAAAATACAGAAGAAAAGCTGGGAATAGCTCTCTTAGCTCTAACATTCTCTCAAGAAAGAGATTTCTAAGGTTTACTTTGAGGTTAGATATTGAGTAGGACAATTGATTTTTGATTTGGAGAGAAATGTACCTTTAGGTAATGACCTACTGGTGGCAGCAGAGATAACACTCTGGAATAACACTGTAGAGGTGAATTTACTATGTATGATGTAGCAGAATCAGCTGAGAAAATTACATATTCCCTGTTATACAAACTAGTTTTGTTGGGGCCTGTTTTAATACAAGAGTGTCCTCCACTTTCTGCACAAATCTGCTCTATCAAGGGTGGCAGCCCTTATCACAGCTGATGTAAAGACAAAGGAGTACAGGGAGGGACAGAGCACAAGGATAACTAGAATGGAACATGGTATTAATGAACCCCCTGGAAAGCAGGAAAGGGATGGGCAATTGGTGAACCAACCGATTGGCATAAGGGGCAACCAATCAGCATCAGTGGCTCATTCCAAGTGACTTCAGCTGTGCCTGAGAGACTACTTCCAGTGTGTCCACAACCCCTCATGTGGGCTTGAGCTGGGGCCCTTGACTGCTGTGGCATTCACTGCAGTCCTCTGTGCCCTGTTATAGATGCCTGATTTTGATGCCGCAGCTGTTGAGGGATTACTAATGCCTGGATTCAAACTTCACCACTATGTTGCCTTATGTCCTATCTGTTGCTTTATGTATGTGCTAGTATGTACTACCTGTTGCTTTAAGTATGACCCTACTGTGTAGTTCTGCATAGTCTAATGTCAGTCCAGGAATTACTTATGCTCTGTTCCAGCATTTCTTCAGTTCTGTATTGGATTTCTGCTAATGTTACATTTTTGTAAACTTGCATATATTTACTCTATCTATGGCATTGTTTATTGTAATGTCCTAGATATTGACTATACTAATCTTACATTATGTAATCCGCCTTGAGTCTCAGTGAGAAAGGTGGACTATAAATTACATGGATACATAAATAAGTAAATAAGTAAATAAATAAATAAATAAAAGCCGATAGCTCCTGTACGCCTTCTAGGTGCTGCTATTCAGTGAGGCATTCAGGAGATCATAGGAATATTTTCTGTGTTCTCTTGTTGCTGCCCTCTTACCTGGCAAAAGTCTAATACTCCCAAGGCCTCCTCCACTCCCAGACGGGAAACCTTGTGTGGGTGAGGTCTCAGTCATTCTATCCAGATTTCCATTGCTACATGTGCTGCGGAGGTTATGGGTGACATGGTTGGAATGGCCATAGTTCTTTCCCTGTGTTTGTTCCTGGCAAAATGAAATGTGATTGCAGGTAGGAACTGCAACTCATTTCCATAGAATTCGCTGGTTGTCCCTGCTGTTCCCTTTGTTCCCTCCTTTGTTGTGTACTGCATGTGAGTGGTGGCAGGATGATATGAGGGGGTGTGCCAACATCAGCATTCACAGGTTGGCTGACTCCATTTCTGGCTGTCTTGGGGTTGTCATTAACATGCTTCTCTGTGAGTGGCGGTTTGCAGTGGGGATACTGTCAAGTGACATTGCTATGTTCCCAAGTTCCCAACACCTTGATGTTGAGTCTTTTCTTGGTGCATATTTCTACCCTGCTGAGCAAATTAGTGAATCAGCAGTGCTCCAGCAACGGGGTCTTACTGCTGGGCAGTAAGTCAGCTGTGATTGTACATGATATACAATCATAGACATCCTGAACTAATTCCCTAGTGCCGCCCATTTTGCCGGCGAGACACCTGGCCTGAGTAATAAAGGCAATATTGAGGCAAACCAGGATTTGTGTGATCATCAGTGACCCAAATTCTGTAATCTCTAATGGCAGTTAAAATACTCCTTTAAATATTCATGACCCTCTAAGGCAGAAGTTTTCAACCTATGGTTTCAAGAGCCAAAGGTGACTTGGTACAGAAGAAAACAAAATCAGACAAGGGAAAGTAGGTGGGATGCTCATATACCCAGTATTCTAAGCATGCCAGTGTGATATAGTGGTTAAAAAGTGAATCAGGTTCAAATCCCCACTCTTCCACTGAGTTCAGTCGGTGACCTTGGGCCAGTCACGCACTTTCAGCCTAACCCACTTCACAGTGTTGTTTTGAGGATCAAATGGAGGAGAGAAGAATTATGTTAGCCACCTTGATTCCCCTTGGGGAAGAAAGGTGGGATGGAAATTAAATAAGTAAGTAAGTACAGGGCTTTTTTTCAGCGGGAACGCAGTGGAACAGAGTTCCAGCACCTCTTGAAAATGGTCACATGGCCGGTGGCCCTGCCCCCTGATCTCCAGACAGAGGGGAGTTTAGATTGCCCTCCACGCCGCAGCGGCACAGAGGGCAATCTAAACTCCCCTCTGTCTGGAGATCAGGGGGCGGGGCCACTGGCCATGTGACCATTTTCTCCTAGGGCAACCCACTGAGTTCCACCACCTCTTTCCCCAGAAAAAAAACCCTGAGTAAGTAAATATGTGAAGAGGATGACAGGCAAAGACTTTTTATGGCACTAAAGCATTTTTAGTGATGCTTTACAGAAAGGGAAATGACAAAGGTGAACAGACAGTAATCCAGCACTTGTCAGTAAATCATGCACAGATTTATGCCAGTGCACTAAAATAATCTCACAGAGTGTTCCTGTTTATATTTTTTATTAATTGTGAGATTGTTTGGGGGCCACTTCTAATGAAGGACTCACAATAATCAGTCCTTGGGCTATGGAAATGTTATGGATTATTAACAAATGCATCCCGTTATCAGTAATGTATAATTTCAGGTATGCAGATGGACTTCCTTATACTTGTTCTTAGTTGATCTTTTAATATTAATGTGGTTTAGCTCTTTAATTATAAAAAGTTGCTAATGCCTTCTGTATGGTTTTTATTGACACCAAGCTATTGCATGCAAAACACTGAAAGGTAAAACAACATCTAAGAATCCAGAGTGTTTTATATTCTGGGAAGTCTTAAACAGGGTTGAAAGCAATTCATATAAAAATCCTTGTAATGAATATTTGACAATCTCTTAAATCTTAATGGATGTACCTAAAATTTCTAAATGACAACAGGAAAATGATTTGAATTTTATATGATTATAGTATTTTAGCATGTATACATAATATATGTATCTGAAGGTAGGAAAGGCAACATATAAACATGACTGACTTGATTTCTTATCATGGTCAAGCCACCTTTCCTTCAGCCCTGCTCCCACCATCTCCTGGTTTAGCCTTACTTTGCTCCACACAATCTCTTCCACTTTCAACATCACTTATGATTTGCATACCCCCAACCCAAGCTGTATTTCCTAACTGGATTTGGTGAGGGACAGTACTACTGTTATGGAGAAATCAAGATACAGAATCTTACTGGGGAAACATCCATCTCTGGCTTTGCTTCTCCCAATCATACATATTTGAGGTATGAAGCTGCCTCTCTGATGAAGAGGTGAAACTGAAATCTTTTCAGGTCACTGAAATTTGATGCATTTCTGCCACGTACAGGTTTTGCATATGCTTACCTTTGAAGATCTTCCTTGCCTGAGGTGGGTAGCAGCCTGGAAAGAGAAAAGAGCCATTTTTGAACAGGTTCTTTGACAGATCACCACATCAACTCTGAAATATTTGAATGTCACTTTTCCCATCCCCCAAGCTTTAAGTGCATGTTAAACTTAAATACAGTACCACTACACATGTACAGAGTGCCTTTCTTCTCACAACTGGATAATCTACCATTCTTCCATGTGACTTGCATTAATGTAGAGACAGCATTAACTTCAGCCCAGCATCTCTCGGTTAAGAAATGAATCACCACACATCTCTTTCATACTTTGTCATGACTAAATGTCCTCTTGTCTCTTGTTCATTTCTGGGGGCTTCTTGGCTTTTGTGATCCTTACCAAAACCAGAGAATGAAGAAAATAGGTGCCATGATGGAGCAATGTCGAGGTCCCTATGGCTGGTTCCAGTCTAGAGCTACTGATTGTCCCCAGATGTTTTCAGTGTAATCTTTTTGCAAGTCCCCACTTTACAACTGAAGCTACAGGAAACTGATAATGGGACCATCTGACTCTATCTCTTGAATCTTTCAAAGTACAAGATAATTATGCCATGGTCATTGTCAGTTCACATACAAAGGAAGACATAACCAAGAAATTAATTTCAAAATTTGTTAGCCTTAACATTTCTTTCCTATTTATTTATTTTATTTTATTTATTCACTTCATATATACTGTACCTTTCTCCCAAAGTGGTTTACATCATTCTCTCGTCCATTTTATCCTTCCAACAACACTGTGAGGTAGGTGTGATGGATGGGCAAAGGTCCTGCCCCTTTCTAAAAACCACCAATCACCTTTAGCCCTGTTTGGTGTGTGAGCAGAGAAGCTAATAGCCAATCATGATTCCCAGAAGGGCTGGAGGAGCCAGATGGGGGAGAGTCTTCTTCAGTTTCAGCTAGATAGGGTTTCTTTGACCATAGTAAATGATTTAATTGAGTTAAATAGGGTTTGCATCTCCAGACTGTTATTTGGGAAAGATCCTGTGTGAGGACACAGTTTGGGGTGATCAGTGGACGAGGGGGCAAATCCCCGGGAGTTTGCTCGCCACTGGCGGGCACCTCAGAATGCTAATGATAGAATGTGTACAGATCAACCCCAAGGTTTCTTGGAAGATACCTGCCTGTGATCCTTTTAGTCAGGCTCCCGGCTTGGTTTTGAAACTCAGAGCCAAACTACAAGTGACGCCTGACATAGGTTGGACACTTGTCAGCTTCCCTCAAATTTTGATGGGAAATGTAGGCGTCCTGGTCTTGTAGCTTGGCTCTCCGACTGCTGTCCAATGGACTTTTCAACTGTCACTTGTCCAACGTTCTGCCAAGCTGCCTACATTTCCCATAACAACTTGAGGGAAGCTGACAAGTGTCCAACCTGTGTCAGGTGTCACTTGTAGTTTGGCTCTAAGAGCCAAGCTACAAGTGACACCTGACAGGAGTTGGACACGTGTCATGTTTCCAAAAGTTTAGATGGGAAATGTAGGCATCCTTTCTTACTACTGCTGACAGCTCAGGAAGCTTCCCGTTCCTGCTTTGCACCGGCTGCAGCCCGCCCCGCCTTTATGGGCTCTTCCTGCCCCTGCTTCATCGTCCAGAGGAAGCCTCCGCAGCTCCCCTCCTGTGGGATCAGGTCCCCCTGCCTCTCTCCGCCGGTGCCTGGCTCTCTAGAAGCCCCCCGGCAGGTAAAGCAGGTGTGGGGCATGCGAGGTGTGGGGAGCTTCCTAAGCAGGAGGGGCACCCCTTCCGGCCTCTGCAGCTTCCTTCCTGCTCTGTCTCCAATCGGAGAGCAGCGTGAGATCCTGCAGGAGGCAGGGCTGCTTAGGAAGCTTCCCGTGCCTCGCATGCCCTGCACCTGCTTCACCTGCCGGGGGGGGGGGCTTCTGGAGAGCCAGGCACCGGCGGAGAGAGGCAGGCGGACCTGATCCCACAGGAGGGGAGTTGCGGAGGCTTCCTCTGGACGACAAAGCAGGGGCAGGAAGAGTCCACAAAGGCCGGGCAAGTTGCAGCCGGTGTAAAGCAGGAGCGGGAAGCTTCCTGAGCTGTCAGCAGTAGTAAGAAAGGACGCCTACGTTTCCCATCTAAACTTTTGGAATTCTGACACATGTTCCACTCCTGTCAGGCGTCACTTGTAGCTTGTCTCTCAGACTGCTTTTAGTCACACTGATAGCATTGCCAACAGCATCATGGCTTCTTTCCAGTGAGGACCACTCTTTCCCTCCAGGAAGCATTGGGTACTTTTGTTAGGAGCCCAGGCGTATATAGTGAGGCCTAGTGGCTCCAGGGAAGACTGTGCTAGAGTGACTATAGGGCCTACATTTCTCGGTTCCCCTTTGGACCCTGTGATTGGTTAACAGGGGATTTGGAGGGAAATATTGCACCAATAGAGAAATAGGGGTGGGTGCCTGAGAAGAAGGGATAAAAGGCCTTGCCCACAGTGGGAGGGTGTTCATTCCTAGGGCCAAACTACAAGTGATGCCTGAGACTAGTTGGACACTTGTCAGCTTCCCTCAAGTTGTTATGGGTAATGTAGGCAGCTTGGCAGAATGTTGGACAAGTGACAGTTGAAAAGTCCATTGGACAGCAGTCAGAGAGCGAAGCTGCCTACATTTCCCATCAAAATATGAGGGAAGCTGACAAGTGTCCAACTAGTGTTAGGCGTCACTTGTAGTTTGGCCCCTAGTGAGCAGAGCTGAGGAGAGGCTGCTGCAGATGAAGAGATTCCTCATCCAGAAGCTTGATGCCAATCATCAAGAGACAGCTAGGAACAGTCTAGATGGATGTGTTAGGGTGTTTTATTTTGTTTGTTCACCTACCTTTACTGTTCTCATTATTCTAAAAGAATTGTCTTGAAAGCCAGTTACTAGACTAATTAAATAAAATTATTTATTATTCTGCCTGGGTCCTCACACCTTATTCTGTCAGGTATAAAATAAAACTTATTGGGAAAGAGTGGACAAACCAGTACTAGAGTGGTGGCAGCCTACAGAGAGCTCCCCTGGTCCTCATACTAACAGATTTCATGCTAGCGTAGCAAGGATCCAGATGGTTTTGCTTGGAAATGATATCATGGCATTGGTGACACTGATTTCCAGGACTCCGCTCCTAGAAATCTCGCAGGTGTTGCCAGCAGCGGGCAGGCAAATATAGTTTCTGAACACTTTTCAAGGCAGCCCCACATACAGCTTTTTGTAATATTCTAATTTAAATGTTACCAGGGCACGCACCACAGTGGCCAGGCCTTTTCTGCCCAAGAAAGGCTACAGCTAGCATACAAGTAGCTAGTAAAAAGTTCTAACTGCAGCTGCCATCTGCTTGAAGAGCAGTACTATGGCTCCCAGGTTCCTGTTTATAGCAGGCAATCTCCCACAGCTTCTAGCTGGTGCCTGCCAGTCCTCAGCTGATTGGTGGGTGGAAGCAGGCAGGCCCAAAGGGGGGGGGGTTGCAATGATCCCCACACAGTGATTTTATTTCCAGTACAACCTGGAAGCAATGGTGTCATACTGGGGCCTATTTGTTAGAGCTCAGCCAAAAACTCTGCATGCCCCCCCCCAGTAAGTTTTTACCTCCTCCTCATCTCCCACTAATTGCCAGACCATGCCTAACAACCCTAAGCAGTATGCCTGTATCCAGGAGTACCTCCTAGTTATAGACCCATTCCTCCCCTGGAAGGGCAATACCATCCAGAACAGGTGATTCCTTAAATTTTGGGTCAGATCTTCTGCTCAGCAGTAGCATTTCCATCTTGTAGGAATTAAGTTCAGTTTATTAGTATTAATCCACCCTAGAACTGTCCATAGGCACCAGCTTAGGTTTTCTATAGTCTCACTGGGATCCACCAAAAACATAAGATAGAGTTGGGTGTCACCCACATATTGGCAATAGGTGAGCCCAAATCTCTGGATGACCTCACTCAGCAGTTTCATACAGATGTTGAAAACAAGATGCAACCTTGCTGGATCCCACAGGTCAAAGCCCAAGGATCCAACCAGCAGTCCCCTATAGGGTTGCCACATCCCCTTACACTCCTGGCGGGAGGGAGGACTCGGCACTCACCTCTGCGCTGTCCAGCACCTGCATGATGACATCACTTCTGGGAAGTGATGTCATTGTGCAGGCTTGGGAGCGCACCTGTTTCCCTGCCTTCCCCCTGCCAGCCAGATGAGTGGTGGCGGAGTGTGGGAACGGGGGATCCCCTCCTCTCACCAGAGGGCCTGGGATCCCTAGTCCCCCAGAACCAGCATTTGAGACCTACTTTCCAGGTATGATTGGAACCAGTGCAAAATAGTATGTCCCAGTCCCTGAAAGGCAGTCCAGAAGGATAACATGATTGATGGTATCAAAAGCATCTGAGTGGTCCAGGAGACTCGGCAGAGCTGTCCTCCTTCTATCTTCTGGCCCAGGGTGACTAAGGCATTTTCAGTCCCATAAGCAGGACTGCAAACATATTGGAAAGGATCCAACCATCTACTTCATCTTGGGATCAGGGCTGCAGCAACGGGGAAAGTTGAGGGAGGAGGTCAATTCTCCCCTTTGTATGCTTTTCCAGAAAAAACTATTATCCATTTATTTTCTTACATCATTTCTCATCCACTTTTTTTGCTGAGACTCCAAGTGGATTACAGAGGTATAAAAGACAATGCAGTGTAATGCAAGCAGTTAACAATGTGATAAAACGGGATTACACAAGTAAAGGACAGCCCCCTTCTTTAACTATTTGTTCTGTGAGTTAAGATACCATTTGATAATACAACCACGGAATGTTTTTTCTTCATCTTGAATTTCTTGCCATGTTTTTAATTTCCCTTGTTTATCTATCATATATTCATAATTTATATAATCAGTTTTATTTCTTGTACTAGTGTCACAATAGGCTTCAATTGAAGATATCAGTGGTAAAACTGGCAGACTTAATTCTGTTTCTGCCCTGAGACCATATTCTTTTTTTTTTTTTACTTTTTATTTTGCATTTTTATATAACTTTTTCCAAAACTACAAATAACCAAATTAAACAACAGCATAATGGGCAATACATGGAAGAGATGAAAACCTTGATGTTTTAACAAACAGCCAATATTAACATTGGAAACAATACACTGAGTATAAGAAGTCACATTATAGCAAAGAAGCTAAGTGTATGTAAATCTACGTTAGGTAACTGATTGGTATTATGACAATAGGTTAAAAATGGTAGCCATTGTACAAGAAAGCACGATTGATATTGTGGATTATCTAAGCCTTTAAGGTGATCCGCTATTTTTTCCATTATGAAAATGTCCCATAGTTTTCTGAGCCATTGTGATACACTTGGAGTTTTTTCCTGTCTCCAGGTTGAGGCTAAAAGCAATTTTGCCGCAGCAATCAATAAAAATATCAGATTTTTCCTAGTAGATGGGACCGTCTGATCCTCCCAGAGTCCTAGCAGGATTACTTCAGGGCACTTGGGAATTGCATAGTTTGTTATTGTTTTAATTTTTTGTATGATTCGATCCCAGAACAACTGAATTTTAGGACAAGACCACCATAGATGAATATAGTCTCCATTTTGTCCACACTGTTTCCAGCATAGTGGATTCGTTTCATGATTAATGTGGTGGAGAAGAGTGGGAGACAGGTACCACCTCGCCATTATTTTAAAGGATGTCATTCTGATGCTCACTGCTTTAGATAGCAAGCAGTTTCCTGACCAGATGGAAGACCACTGAGCATCAGATAAGATTGTATTACAGTCTCTGCTCCAGTTTGCTTGGTATTTCAATGTGAGCTGATCATTCCTTGAGTTTAAAATAGCATATATTTTAGCTATTAAACCTTTCCTATGAGATTGTGTTAATTTAAGTAAATATTCAAAGTCAGTTAGTTCACGCTTTAATGAGGTTACAAGTGGCTGACTTTCTAGTAGGTGTCTGATTTGGAGGTATTGAAACCATGGGATCGTAGCATTTGTATCCTTTTCTATTTGAGCCTTGTTCAGGATAATCCCATGTTTGGTTATATCAATAATCCTGTTTTGTTTAATTACTTTCCATAATTTAAAAGAATTTAAGTCCATGCCAGGTGGGAACCAATTCTGATCTATAAAAGATGATAATGGCGAGATGGTTGGAGCAAGATGTTGCCTTAACTTGTCCCATATGTCTAAGGTGGTTCTTAGAAAGGGGTTAGTATGAATTTGAGGTGGTCTATTCTTAGGTTCAGCCCATATCACATCCTGTAAGTCGTGTGGGTAGATGTGTGATGATTCAATTTGTGGCCAACCTGAACCTTCTACAGTATTTAATAGTATTACGATGTTTGCTAGTTGGGCAGCTATGTAGTATTGTTTTAAGTCTGGGACTGATAATCCACCTTTCTTAGCAGACCGTTTCATGGTTAAATAGTTTATCCTAGGGCGTTTGCCATCCCATACAAAACTGTTTATAATTTTTTGCCAATGTTGGAAATCTTGATCTGTAAGTTTAATTGGTAGCATGCGGAAATTAAATAAAAATTGTGGGAGAATCATAGATTTTACCAGATTAATCTTTTCTGCCCACGACAACTTCATTTCCGCCCACTCTTTAATTTTGTCTTTTATCTTTTTTTGTAACGGTTTAAAGTTAGCTTCTTTTATATCCAGTAAATCAACTGGTATCTTAATGCCTAAATAAGTCCATTGCTTATGGGTCCATTGATATGTAAAATTAGAAGCCATCTCTGACCTAATGATTGGAGTTAGGTGAATAGGGTAAATTTCTGATTTGGTTTTATTAATTTTAAGACCTGAAATGTAACCAAAATCATGCAGGGTTTTTTCCAGGGCTGGTAATGAGGTGCATGGATGTGCAAGGTAAAGGACCATGTCGTCCGCAAACAGGGAAATTTTATAAACGCGTTTTCCAATAGTGATGCCACTAATGGCGTTGTTTTGCCGTATAGCCTCAGCCAGAGGTTCTATGGATAAGGCAAATAATAATGGGGAAAGCGGGCATCCCTGTCTGGTTCCTCTTGTGAGCTCAAAGTCTTTTGATTTCAATCCATTGAGTTTTATTTGGGCCTTAGGAGAAGCATATAATAGTTTGATAATCTGAATAAAAGAATGGCCAAATCCCATCCTAGAGAGCAATCTTATTAAATAATTTGTTTCTAAGCTGTCAAAGGCTTTTTCAGCATCTAATGAGAGCAGGATCAACTCTATTTGATTGGTTTTACAGTGATTGATAATGTTTAGAGTTTTTCTTACATTATCTGTAATACTCCTGTTTGGTATGAAGCCAGTTTGATCAGATTGTATGTAATGACTTATGATTTTATTCAGACGATTAGCCAGTACTGCTGTAAATATCTTTGCGTCCTGATTTAGTAATGATATGGGACGGTAAGAAGATGGGAGGGTGGCATCCTTCCCTGGCTTAGGGATTACAATAATTGTAGCTTCATACCATGTTTTTGGGAAGTTGCCTTTTAAAAGGATTGCATTGCAAGTTTGGCGAAGGGGTTCTGTCAGAATGTGTATAAACTTTTTATAAAATTCGGCAGGGAAGCCATCTCTGCCGGGAGTTTTATTTAGTTTGAGATTTTTGATGACTTCAGTGATTTCCTGAGAGGAGATCGGTAGATCTAGGGAAGCTTTATGCTCTGGAGTAATTTGTTTCAAGGTTGTAAGAGAGCTTAGGAAGTCCTCAATACCAGATGGTGTTGGATTCTTTGATTTATATAAAGTAGAATAAAAGTCACGAAATATATCTAGGATTTCCTTATTATTGGAAGTGTGAGATTTACCATTTCTTTTAATTAAAGAAATTTGGTTGGAAGAGGATTTCTTTTTAACTTTCCAAGCTAGGAGGCGTAACGTTTTAGGGGTTTTGTGCCAGTACCTCTGTTTTAAAAACAGTAGATTCTTTTGTATGGAAGATGTCTCAAGTGCCTCCAGCTTTTTCCTTTCTAAAGTCAATTGATTATAGTCTTTCTTATTGCAGTATTTTTTGTGTTTATTTTCAAGAGCATGGATTTTGGATATAATTTCTGATCTAGTCTTCTCTCTCTCTTTTTTATAGAATGAGGCTAATGATATGATTTTACCTCTGACTACAGCCTTCATGGCTTCCCAAATTATTGCTTGAGAGACTTCACCTTCTGTATTCTCTTTGAAATAATTTTCCAGTTCTAATTCAATTTCTTTTTTAATTGTTGGGTGTAATAAAAGAGATTTGTTCAGTATCCAGTGAGTGTCTTGTTTTATTTTTTCCGGAAAGGTCAAAAAACAGTCTACCCAGGCATGGTCCGTCCAGATTTTACTGCCTATGGTGGAAGAGATTATATTATGATAAATTTTGGGGGAAGCCAATATGTAATCTATTCTAGTATGGATTTGATGACGGGCAGAAAAATAGGTAAAGTCTTTCTCTAGGCCGTGCTGTGAGCGCCACACATCCTTAAACTCAAATTTGTCAAATAGTAAATTGAGGTTTGATCGATTTACTTTGTTTCTCTGATGTACCCTGTTGTTTTGGGATCGATCCAGGTTTGAATCTGCTATGCAGTTAAAATCCCCCCCTGCCAAAATTTCACCATCCGCATACAACCTTAAATTAGATAGAGTTTCATGAAGAAATTCAATTTGCTTGTCATTTGGAGCGTAAATAGATGCCAAGGTTATTTTTGTTTCTTCCAGAACCCCTTTGACAAAAATAAAGCGTCCCCTAGGATCTATTTTTGAGTCTTCACATTGGAATCTAACATTCTTTGAGATTAAGATTGCAACACCCCTGGCACTGGATGAGCCTGGGGCTTGAAAGTGCACATTGAAACGATTAGACTTTAATACCTGAGGCATTTCTTTCCTATAATGGGTTTCTTGCAAAAACAGTATGTCTACCCCTTGCTTCACTAAAGCTGTAGTAACACGTTTAAGTTTTATAGGATTGTTTAATCCTCTGCAATTTAGAGTAATAATTTTGATTCTATCTGTCATTAGTTATGTGTTAAATAGAATGATATAATGGACAGATAAAACTCTGTGAGCATGAGGAAATAAGGCATCCTCTGAGTCTTTGATAACCTATTTTCAGCTACTCTGTATGGTTCCTCCAATATTGCATAATATATGTTGTCAAACAGAACTGTAACATTAATACAATAACCCCATCCCACCCCCTTGAACAAAAACAAAACACCAGTTAACATAATACTGCTCCTTCGTGTGAAGGAGCAATCTCTCCAGAGGCACAGGTCTAAACTGCCTGTGTTAACACAAATAAGGAGAATGGTTAGGTTCTCCCCTTTTCTGGAGGATCCTATACAACTGGGAACTAAAATGAGTACCAGGTTTAGCCCCCCTCCCCCCCCCGACTGAAGAAGTAGAAAAGAGATGAGGACTACAGTTACAGAAAGGTCTGAAGCTACAGATAGAGAAGAAGAAGAAATGTTAGGGGCAAGAACAATATTGACAGACAGAAACGCTAGAGAAAAACTCTAAGAAATGATGGTTGCTTGCATGCATTTTCTCCCTCAGGCAGTTGTTTTCATCGGTATCGTGGCCCATCCCGTCATAGTGGAGGATTTCTGTGCGACAGTAGAGCTTTTGTTCAGATCCGGTGAGGATAAGTTCAGTTCCTTAAGAAGAGATGTGCCAGATAACAGATCCGTTGCTTGAAGAGTTCTTCCCTGATGTACTACTTGGAGTTTAGAGGAGGCCACCCATTTGTATCTGATGTTTGCGCTGTTTAGTTGAGTGGTTATGGGTTTAAGCTCTCTTCTCTGCAAAAGGGTTTCGCTTGACAAGTCCTGGAAAACTTGAATTCTCTGCCCTTGAAAAAGTAAAAAGCCTCTTTTTCTAGCCTCTTGAAGGATTTTCTCTTTAGTACGTGAGTCCATAAACGTAACAATAATATCTCTGTTAGTGTTTTTTCTTAAGTTGCGGAGGGAGCCCATCCTATACGCAGCTACAATATTTGGTGCCACACCGTCTTCCAATTGTAGTTCCTGAGCCAGCCATCCTGAAAGGAAGACTATTAACTCAGTTGAGCCTTCTTCTGATTCTGAGAATCCGCGAAATTTTAAATTATTTGATTTCCATTTATTTTCCAGGTCCATGATTTTATTTCTCATCCAGCTCTCGCTAGCCTGCAGAGTGCGTGTTTCTTTTTGCAAGGACAAGCTAAGCTCTAAAGCAGAGTCTGCAGTGCGAGTTACTTGCTGGAGAGACTCAGATATTGCAGTCAATTGATCCTTCATAGGTTTCAGAAGTCTCTCCATTCTATTGGCAATTTTATCTTCCAGTTGATCTATTTTAATACTTAGGTTTGTTTCTTGTACCTGGGTTTCTGTGTCAGTTATTTCCTCAGCAATGACGGAGGCCATTTTGGCTGTAGAGTGGGGTTCAGCTGCAGCGCTGTTTCTGTGCTCTCCCGCCGAAAAAAAGGTTTTTACTGATTGTGAAATCGGCTCTGAAGATTTATTTTTATTTCCTCCTGTCTTGCCCATAGTTGTAGCTTGTTAGGATCACTTTAAGGAGCTAATAATTCAGTCGGGGGAAGGGAAGATCCAGGAGCCTGAAACTCACGCGTCTAGCATACACGCTGACGCCCCGCCCCCTCGAGACCATATTCTTAACAGTCCATCCCTCAAAATATGAGTGCCATCTTGTCTTTGAATAGTTTTTAATGATTTCTTAATCCATAAATAATTATGAATTCCATGTAGGATAATGCAACAACAACAGTATAACGTATCATATAAACTGATTTCACAATTAGAATGCTGAAATTCAGACACTGCAATATATCTAGTAAACAATGCAGTTCAAAGGGAGAGGAAAAGAAATCTGCCTAAAAATTTCACTAGGCCATTAACAGAAATGATTGAAATAGAGAGTGCTGCTTTTAGCATTCGTAGAGGAAAAAAAGAGGCAGTGTGGTTTCAATTAGTGCCCAAAGATAAAGAATGCAGAGATTTAGGGTTCTAATTTGTAACCATAAATACCCTCTTTCTGTAATGTGCATGGGCAGTTGCATTTGTAAAGTTCTCTGACATCCTTTGCATGAAAAAGGAAGAAATTTAAAATCTTTAAACTAGTCATTGGTGGACATAGTCAAAGGAAGGTGATGCTTATTGGAATGTCTTAAAAAGAGGTGCTTCTGATATGATTTCATACACATCTTCAGGAAACTTTACGGTTGTCATGGAGTGCTGATTCAGAAAGCTGCACTTGATTTCCATCTTAGCCAGTGGTTCCAGCATCTCTAGAAATGTCACACAAAACCTGTTCAATGTAAATATATGTTACTGAAAATATAAGAACCAGAAACATAACAAGACTGTTAGATTTGAAATTTGCATAACAGATACAGCTGGGTACACATGGAGACGAGGGTTGCAGGTTCCTTACCCTCTGGGTGGGAGGCGAGAGACCTGGTAATCATCTTTGGAGTTGTCTTCGCACTCTCAGGCTACGCAATGATGTCACTTCTGGGAAGTGACGTCATTGCGCAGGCTTTGTGCCACCCATGGAAGTGCCCCTGTGCTCCGCAGTGGCCTGATTTTGGTCTGTTTGGGGCCAAATTGGCCTTCTGCAGAGCACGGGAGTGCTGCCAGGGTACCGTGATGGGTCCTGGAATGCTCCTGCACTCCACAATGGGCTGATTTCTTTCCATTTGGGGCCGAATTGAGCCCATTTGGATCCTAATCCAGCTTGAATTGGGCTGCTATGGCATGCATGAGCATGCCACGCAGCCTAGGAGTGTGCCCCGGGAGGCGTGTTCCCCCCCACTGGCCAGGTAGGCAGGGGGTGGAGGGTGGGAGTGGGGGATCCCCTGCACCTGGCGGGGGACTGGCATCCCTATGCGCCATTTCATTGTGATTTGGAATTCTGTTGAGTCAGCTTCTTTACTCCCTAGAGCTTAGGACTGTCTGCTCTGATCGGCTCTCTGATCACCTGGGCAAAGGGACTCCTAGCCCCACCACTAAAGATATTATAGCAGGGATTCTGAAGAGTGAGAATAAGGGCTGAACTAGATGTGATTTTTAAGGAGTCGGGTCCAGATGAACTCCCTTCATTTGGCCAGCAGTCACACAGCACCTGCAAAAGGGGAGAACATAAGTCTTCCCCAGGGGTCATTTTGGCTTATGAAAATGGTGCGGGAGCCCCTCCTCTCCCCACCCTGTAGTAATACACAGAATCAGGCTCCGGCTAATTTTTAAAATGACATTCCATACAATTGCTGGGTGGATGTGTGGAAATTGAGACAGGTTTGATAAAAATCATGCCATCTAGCTTGGCCCTAAACCTGGGATACAAAGCACTAAGAGGTGGTCCTTTGAAGTCCTTTAGGAATCCAGCCAAGTCTCCTATAACTCAGGTTCTGTTTTCTTTGGAAAGGTACACCAGACAGAAAGGTTTGAAAAACATACCACCTTACGTCCTTGTTCCTTCCAGAAGAGATAATCAGAAGTCACAATATATGTGAGGAGGAGAAGAATCACAACTCCTATAGCAAAACGGATGTTGTTGACTTGGGCATAATCCATGGTTTCTGGGGGATCTGTGCACAGGAGAAGGAAAGGAAGATGCTAATCCTCTTGTGATCTGCCCGAAACAATCAGACTACTTAAATATTTTTGTATTTCGATATTTATACCCTGCTTTTTCCCTTTCTCTACAATGGGAACCCAAAACAAAATACCACATTTTTCTCCCCTCCTTCATTTTATTCTGATAACAATATCTCCCAAAAGTTTGTAAGGCAGAGAGTGAAAGTCTCAGTTAATTTGAAATTTTAAGCAGCGAGGCAGAGAAAGACTCTGGAAGGGAAGACAGTCCAGCATGCCAGAGGCAGTGGAGGACTGTGAGAGAATCCATCCCCTCCAGTGCGATCTCCGCTGGCTCTGTCATTTAAAACTACATTTCCTATCTAACATTGCATCTCCCAGCACTTGACAAACATGCGCCAGGGAATTTCAGAAGAAAATCAGACTGTGTTTATAAATTACAACAGAGCTTTTGACTCTGTGGATCATGAAAAGGTATGAAGTGTGTTAAGAGAAATGGGGGTGCCACAACATCTATTTACTACTGATGAAGGTTAAAGGAGAAAGCACTGAAGCAGGACTACAGCTGAACATCAAGAAGACAAAAGTAATGATTACTGACGAATTACACAATTTTAAAGTTGACAATGAGGAAATTGAAATTGTCCAAGATTTTCTATTCCTTGGCTCATCATCAACCAAAAGGGAGACTGCAATGAAGAAATCAGAAGACAGAGATTTGAAAGAACAGCTGTGAGGGAACTAGAAAAGATCCTTAAAGATAAAGATGTCTCTCTGGGGACCAAGAACAAGATAATCCAACCATATTCCCCATTACTATGTATGGATGTGAAAGTCAGGCAATGAAGAAAGTTTTTTTTTTTTGAAAATTTTTTTATTGGGTTAGGATCAAATGTTTACACATTACTGTCAATATTCCCATTTCCCAATTTCTAACCCCCTCCCTTTCCCCCCCCATTTTGTTGACTTCCAACAGTTTTCCAACCCTTTATCCCTTTTCCCTTACTCTTTATATATTCCTCTATCTAACAAATATATATTCTCCCTTTATTCTAAGCAATACTTCTTTAACTATTTTTAATACTCTGTACCCTGACTATGAGTCCCTTTTTCCATAATGGATAAACAATTTATCCCATTTTTCATTATTTCACTTTCAAATATTTCTATATATCATAAACTATGTAAACCATACATTCATATAAATCAGCCAGTTTAACTTATACTCTATATGTTATTCATTCTATCTTCTTCTTTCTATTTTAGTTATATTTGTTTACATTAGTATTTCTATTCCCCTTCAATCATAAGTCTATATATGATATCAATCAATTTGACTCATATACAACTTCAAATAAACATATTCAGTTTGGTACACTGTACGGAATCAAAAAGAAAATATTACTAGTTAATCAATCCTTATAGTTAACCCTTATGATTAATTATTTTCTATCAATATTCTATTTATTATTCTATATATATCAATCTAATATCATAACTGCTTAGAAATTCTCTTTTACCTCTTCTCCTCCCCGGTAAAGTCACCCCCCTCTACATTTTATTGTACTTCAGTAGTTCTCAAACTGCCACAGTTCTCCTCCCACCTCCCATTTTTTCTCCAAATATTGTTTCAGCTTCTCCCAGTCTGTGTTAAACTGTCCTGAGTCCAGGTTTCTCAATTTTCTTGTCATTTTGTCCATTTCTGCCATATACAGCAATTTGTGGATCCAATCTTCAATGGTTGGCACTTCTTGTATTTTCCATTTTTGCGCATACAAAAGTCTAGCTGCTGCCGTCATGTAAAATATCAACGTCCTGTGATGGGCTGGAATTCCCTCCATTCCCAAGTTTAGTAGCAGGAGTTCTGGGTTCTTATTAATTTGAAATTGTAAAATCTCACTCATTTCTCTTATTATTTCCCCCCAGTACTGCCTAGCTACCTCACACGTCCACCACATATGGTAGAGGGAGCCCTCATGCTTCCTGCATTTCCAGCATTTATTAGAAGTGTTCAAATTCCCTAGCGCAATCTTCTTTGGTGTCATGTACCAACGGTAAATCATTTTGTAAATGTTCTCTTTAATACTAGTGCATGTCGTTGTCTTCATTGTAGTCTTCCACAAGTATTCCCATGCCTCCATTGTTATTTCTTTGTTGAAATTTATGGCCCATTTCACCATTTGTCCTTTAACTATTTCATCCTCAGTATACCATTTCAGCAGTGCTTGGTATACCTTAGATATTCTTTTCTTGTCCTCTTTAAGAAGGGTCTGCTCTAGTTCCGAGTTTTCTGTTCGTATACCTCCCTTTGCAGAGTCCGAGTTATATAAATCTCTAATCTGTCTATACTGGAACCAATCATAATAAGGTGATAGTTCCTCCTGAGTCTTTATTCTGAGTTTAGATTCTTCAGTTCTAGTTATTTCTTTATAAGTTAGACATTGTTGCTCATTATCAACAGCTCTCGGATCTATCACCTCATATGGAACTACCCACAAAGGGGTTCCTTCTTCCAGATAGATTCTATACTTCTTCCAGATTATATATAAACTTCTCCGTATATAGTGATGCAGGAACATCGAGTTTGCCTTTACTTTATCATGCCATAAGTATGCGTGCCATCCAAATATTTTTTTGTATCCCTCTAGGGCTAGTAATTTCTTATTCTTTAGCGTCATCCACTCCTTCAACCACACCAAGCAAATTGCGTCATGGTAAAGTCTTAGATTGGGCAGTTGCATTCCGCCTCTTTCCTTTGCATCTTGTAAAACTTTCATTTTCACTCGAGGCTTCTTGCCTGCCCATACAAAGTCTGATATTTTCCTCTGCCATTTTTCAAATTGCTTAGAGTCACTGATGATTGGTATTGTCTGTAGCAAAAACATTACTCTTGGTAACACATTCATCTTAACTGCTGCAATCCTTCCCAACCATGACAAATTTAGTCTGTTCCATTTAATCAAATCTCTCTCTATCTGAGTCCATAGTTTTTCATAGTTGTTTTTAAATAAGTCTATATTCTTAGCAGTCAGTTCGATTCCCAAATATTTCACCTCACTTGTTACTTCACAATCCGTTATTTCCGTTAACAATTGTTGTTTCTGCTTAGTCATATTTTTGCATAGTATCTTTGACTTCTTTTTATTAATATAAAAACCTGCCAAGTCTCCGAACTCCTTAATCTTATCTATCACTTTTGGCATGTTCTCCAATGGGTCTTCTACAATTAACATTATGTCATCCGCAAATGCTCTGACCTTATATGAATAGTCCTTTATTTTAATTCCTCGAATTTTTTCATCTTGTCGTATTTGTATCATCAGGATCTCCAATACCAAAATGAACAGCAGTGGAGACAACGGGCAACCTTGTCTTGTTCCTTTACTTATAATCAATTTCTTAGTCGCTTCATCATTCACCACAATTGCTGCAGTCTGGTCTCTGTAAATTTCCTTAATTGCTCTAATGAATCTTTCTCCCAATTGTAGCTTTTCCATAGTGGCAAACATAAAGTCCCAGTTTAAATTATCAAACGCCTTTTCAGCATCAACAAAGAAGAAACCAACCTCTTTGTCACAACGCTTGTCATAATATTCAATAGCATTAATCACTGTCCTTAAATTGTCTCTGATTTGTCTGTCTGGCAAAAAGCCTGCTTGTTCCTCCTCAATGACTTCCGAAAGCCACCCCTTCAGTCTCTCCGCCAGTATCTTCGCAAAGATTTTATAATCATTGTTAAGTAGCGATATAGGTCTGTAGTTTTTCACATTAGTCAAGTCTTGGCCCTCTTTGGGGATCAATGATATATTCGCTTCATTCCAGGTATCTGGAATCCGCTGGTCCTTTAAAACTCCATTGATCACCTCTTTTAGGAATGGTGCCAGTTCATTGGCCATTACCTTATAAAATTTCGCTGTAAGTCCATCTGGCCCTGGCGCCTTTCCTAGATTTGCAGATTGTATTGCCTTGTTTAGTTCCTCATCTGTTACTTCACTGTTCAGTTTCTTTCTCCAAGCTTCCGAAATTACTGGAAGTTTCATTTTCTCCAAATATAACGCTATTGACTCTTTATTTACCTCTTTCTTATTATACAACTTAGCGTAGAATTTGTAAAAGGCTCTACTAATGGTAGTCTGTTCCAAATACGTTTTATTATCTTCGCAAATTCTATTTATTATTTTCTTTTCCCTTCTCTTCTTCAGTTGCCATGCCAAATACTTCCCAGGTTTATTTGCACCTTCAAACGCTTTCTGATTCAATCTTTTAAGATTCCACTCCAATTCCTTATTATTCATTGCTGTTAACTGTTCTTGAAGTATTTTAATTTCCTGATATAATTTCTTTTTCCCTGGTCTCTTTTTTAACTGTGTTTCTTTGGCTTTTATTTTCTCCTCAATCTCTTGTCTTTTCTCCTCTTTCTTTTTTCTTGCTCTACCATTTAAGTCCATTAGTATGCCCCTTATAACCGCCTTATAAGCGTCCCAAACTTTGTCAGTTGGTACTTCTTTATTTACGTTGTATTGTATGAAGAACTTTGTCTCTCTTCTCAACATCTCCATATTCTCTCCTTCCTGTAGCAAGTCCTCATTTATTCTCCATGCTTTCCTTTTTCTCCTTTTCCCTAATTTCCACATGATTGGATTATGATCTGAGCCTACCATCGGCATTATTTCTACCTCCTTAGTCCATAACGCTAAGTCTTTTGAGGCCCAGATCATATCAATTCTTGATAGTGTACAGTGCCTTGCAGAATAAAAAGTAAATTGTCTACTTTTAGGATATTCTCTTCTCCATACATCTTCTAAAGTCTCCTGTTGTATCAAGTCAAAAAAGAGCTTTGGTAATAGTCCTCTTTTCTTTTGTGCAGTTGTTGTCTTTTTATCTAATTCCAAGTTCGTCACTCCATTGAAGTCTCCGGCAAGAATTATCTGGTCGTATGAAAGATCATCTAGTTGCTTCCTCAAATCCTCAAAGAAGCTTTCCTTTGCACCGTTAGGTGCATAAACTCCGACTACCAACACTCTCTTTAAGTCCCAAGTACATTCCACTGCAATAAATCTGGCTTCCACATCTTTCATTACAAATTTTGGCTGTAGCTCCTCTTTTATGTACAACACCACTCCTCTTTTTTTCTTATTGGAGGCCGCTACAAATTCTTTGCCCAATTTTCCTGATTTTAAATATTTTACATCCTGCTTTCTGATATGGGTCTCTTGCAAACAAACAATGTCACATTTTTGTTTTAATAGCCAGTGGAAAATATTTTTTCTCTTATTCGGTGAGTTTAGTCCATTTACATTCCAAGATAAAACTTTACACTCCATACTCATAGTCTTGTTGGTAAGTCTTTTTCATTGTCCCTTATAAATCGCTCCATCTCTCGCTCAGATCTGATGCGCTTTTTGGCCCCTCCAAACTCAAAGGACACACCTTCTGGTAACTCCCATCTGTACCTGATTTTCATGTCCTTCAAGATCTGAATTAGCACTTTGTATTTTTTCCGATCTGATAACACTGACCTGGGTAATTCCTTCATTATGATAATCGTCTTGCCATCAATCTCCAATGGATCTTGAAACTGTTTTGTCACAATCTTCTCTTTCATATTTCGTGTCGTAAACTGCACAATCACGTCTCTTGGTAATTTCCTCTGGGTTGCAATTCTCGAGTTCACACGATATGCCACATCTAGGATAGCCACAACTTCCTCCTCCTCCTTCCCCAGGTATTCAGCTAACACCTCAGTCATCTGTTCTTGCGCTGACTTTCCTTCCACTTCTGGCAAGCCACGAAAACGTAACTGCTTCTCCATGTGTTTAGTTTCTGCAACTGACATTCTCCCCCTCATCAGTCTCATCTCTGTTTGTTGCGTATCTGCTAAGTTCTCCATCGCGTCTTCTACTGTTTTAACTCTCTGCTGCGTTCCTTGTAGTTCACTTTGTATTGTTTCCATACCTTTTTTCACTTCTGACAGCTCCGATTTTACTGTCTGTGTAACCTCTTTAACCTCTTTAATCAGCTCCAATTTCGTGTCCTTAAGTTCTTTAATCACATCTAAAAGTTTTTTATCCAGGTTTTCTATTGCCGATTGCCACTCTTTTTTTGACATCGTGGGGCTTGCTTTGGCTCGCTCCCACGAGTCCGCTCTCTTCCTTAACTCCGTGGCGTAAAATTTAATGTCCTTTTATTTCAAATGTCCCGGTCTTCTTACAAAAAATTAAATTTTAAAGAGTCCAAAATGTCGGGCGTCTTTTCTCTATGGTTTCTCTGTGATTTTACAATCCAAGATGGCCTACTTCCTTTTCCGCTGAAGCCGCGACCCTTCCCCTTTCAAAGATGGCGATTCCCTTCTTCCTGCCCTCCAGCAAGGGCCGCTTCTCTCCAGCAACTCTATTGTTGTTACGCACTTCCTGTCTCCCAACTTCCCACAGTAGGTCTCGCGATGGTGTCTTTTTCTCACAGCTCCATAACCGCAAGTATTCAAAACAATAGTCCAATTCCCTTAATAACTTCTTTAAACTGAGTCTCTTTTCAAATACAACTCTTGCCGAGTCTTCCCCTCTTTATCGTTAGCCTGTTGCAGTTTGAAAATCTACTTTTATTCCTCTCTGCTTTAATCAATCTGTCCCGTAACAGAAGATAGTGATCTTTACCTTCTCATTCACTTTTCTCGGGTTGTAATCGCTGTTTCGATTTTAACTTCTCCTCTCCGTTTCTCCCCCAATCGAAGCTTGGGTATGTAGGTCTTATGCCAGCCGAATTGGCCCCAGAACTGCCGCAGAGATTGTAGCCGACCTGTCGCAGGGTGGGACCTCAAGGATCGGGAGGGGACCCGTTGTGTAGAGCCCCCCCTCGTCCGAGATCTAGCACACCCTAGGGTCTTGAGCATTCTTTGCCTGCTCTCCGCCTGAGAGCAGTCGGCCGCGGGCTATTTTTCCCCCGCCGGCCACTTAAAACGGCAGTCCGGTCAGCTCCGCAAATGGAGCTGCGTCAGACCTCCATGAATCCCAAACCGGAAGTCCCCCAGGCAATGAAGAAAGTTGGCAGGAAGAAGATTCATTTGAAATGTGGTGCTGGAGGAGAGTTTTGCAGATTCCATGGACAGCCAAAAAGATAGATAAGTGGGTACTAGATCAAATCAAGCCTGAATTCTCCCTAGAAGCTAAAATGACAAAACTGACGCTATCGTACTTTGGTCACATCATGAGAAGACAAATTTCTTTGGAAAAGTTAATAATGCTAAGAATAGTGGAAGGCATTAGGAAAAGAGGAAGACCTAAAATGAGATGGCAAGACTCAATAAAAGAAGCAACATCCTCCAGTTTGCAGGATCTGATCAAGTCTGTTAATGATAGGACATTTGGAAGGTCTTTCATTCATAGGGTCGCCATAGGTCGGAGGCAACTTGACAGCACATAACGAACACATTCTCATTCCTCCATTCACATGGGTCTTGTGCTGAAAGGCTACTTTCCTTGCACAAAAGTACCTTCCCAGAGTGAATGTGATTTGCAAGTCAATGTGTGATTCAGCTGGATTGGACAAAACATACAATTTAGTTTGTTTCTGAAAAATAATGCTGCCGTGATCATAGAAATTGCTTTGGACTACAACTGTAATTGCTGATTTCCCACATTACATTTCTCCATGTGAGGACAGGCCAAGATGTGCAAAATGGCCCTACAGGCACATCTGTGTGTCTGCATTTTTTCACAAACCCCCCAGTGTGATTTCACAGTATTGGGCTATGATCTGAGACATCTGGGGTCAACCCCTAATTCTGCCCTGGAAACAAGTGAGAATATTGAAACTGGACAGGATTTTTTCTGAGAAAAGAGGTGGTGGAACTCAGTGGGTTGCCCTCAGAGAAAATGGTCACATGGCTGGTGGCCCCGCCCCCTGATCTCCATACAGAGGGGAGTTGAGATTGCCCTCCGCGCTGCTCGGCGGCGCGGAGGGCAATCTGAACTCTCCTCTGTCTGGAGATCAGGGGGCAGGGCCACCAGCCATGTGACCATTTTCAAGAGGTTCCGGAACTCCATTCCACTGAGTTCCCCCTGAAAAAAAGCCCTGAGAGTGAATATGAGAATATTGGGCATCAACATGAGCATTAATTCATAACACATCTTAGAGAATATGTTATCCATCACAAATCTACATTTAGGCATTCCCCAGGGTGGAGGATGATCACGGTAGTGATACCACCATTTTTTTTAACTACCTCAGATGTATTACAAACGAAGAGCTCTTTCTTTGATAAATGTCTCAGAAATGCCTCTCCTTAGGAATGAAAGTCTTTGGGACATTCGCACTTATAGGTCTCTTTGCATTTAACACTCCTGTTCTTGTCTCACTCTACTAAGCAAAATATCCCACAAACATACACAGGGGACGATCTCCTTCCTCATGAGTAGAGTTGCAAACATTTTTTTACTGTTGCAATTCATGCATTCTTAACAGCAGACTGAATAGTTAAGTGGGCACAGCTTTCCCAATCATCACTTTATCTCCTTGGTAAGAAAATCTTCATCTCCTTCAGTTCCTCACGTCAGACTGCTCTTAAAGGCCTAGGAAGAAGGAAGCTCCGCTACCACTTTCCTTTAGCTTGAGTCAGTCTTCTGAGCATAGTCACATCTCTATCCTGGCAAAGTTATTTTACTATATAAATCAAACAGGACAGTAATGCTCAGTGATGGAGGACTAGATCAAGTCTAGATACCATACCTGATACCAGAAGACCCTTGGGGTCACTGTGTTCTGAGAACACAAAAGGCCTTCCATAAAATGCATAGCTGCAGCTATAGTTCCCTTGGTGCTCCCAGCTGATGTTGCTAATGGAAAATTCACCCTTATCCCACTTAGGCTCCATGGAGCAGTTTAGCATTGGGTCGCCAGCCTCATGTAGATAGAACTTTGCAGGCCCATCTTGAGCAACACACAAGATTGTGACTTGTCCTCCAAGAGGAACTGACCCATTGGGGTTGATGGAGATGGCAGGTCTGGGTAAGTTGGGATCTGTGCATGAAAGGAAAGAGAAAGTGAGATGCCAAAGACCACCACTGGCTGAGTATTTGTTGTCCTTTTTATGGTCAAGTCACATGATCTCTCTCGCAAAACCATTAAACTGGTGTTTCTGCTGGAATCTATTTTCCTCATGTTGTTGGCTGGAATAACGATAAACAGCTTTAAAATCTTCATGGAATTTGGAGTGAGGTGCCATCACTATGTGAATGACATTTAGCTCTGTTTCTCCTTAACAAATGAGTTGGATTGGTCAGTAGAAGTCCTGAACAGGTGCCTGGAGAAGGTAATTGAATAGAAGAAGGCCAATAAACTGAAGCTCAGTCCAGACAAGACTGAGGTATTGTTGGTGAATGACAAATCTATTTGACGCTTGAGGAGTCAGTCTTGTCCTGGAAGGGTAGGTTGCCAGGTAACTGGTGCGAGGCAACTGGTGTGAGGTGGCAGGAGGACAGCAGGTACTGATCTGTTTTCTGAGTCCACATGCCCTCCCACTTCCCCAACTGATGATGTCACTTCCAGCATGACATGGAAGTGATGCCATCATGCCAAGGCCTCTTCTTTTGCAATCAACCCAAAACATAGCAAGATCATCTTTAAAGAATCAACCCTGGCATGATGGTATCACTTCTGGGTTGCACCGGAAGTGATGTCATCAGCTGGGGATGTGGCCATGCATGCAAATCAATTTCCTTGATCCACATCCTCCTGCATGCACCCATAGTTCCTCCCTTTGATCAGCTGGCGATCGGCGGGCAAAGGCATGAATCACTGTGAATTTGCCTGCCCTTGGCAGGCACTTGGCAATGCTATGGCAGGGGATGCACACACCCCTGGTGAAGAAGGTTCATAGTTTGAGTGTGTTGCTGCATCTTGGCCTACAATTGGAGGTGTAGGTTTCCATTGTGGCATGTAGTACCTTACTGCCTTTTATCAGTTTTGGCTGTCAGCTGATATGCCAGCTACAGCTTTTTCTCCAAAAGCAAGATCTGGTCATGATGATCGATGTTATATAATTACATGTTATGATTACATAGATTACACTATGTGGGGCTGTCTTTGAAAACTATCCAGAAACTTTAGCTGGCCCAATATGTGGCAGCCAGGCTACTGGCTCTTTTTCTGGAAAGATCTGCATTAGCTGTCAATCTGTTTCTGTGCACAATTCAAAGACCTGGTTCACACTGTTAAGACTTTAAATATTTTGTGGCCAAAGTCACTGAAGGACCACCTCTTCCTGCACCGACTAGCCTGCCAACATCTTCTTCACAAGCCCTGCTCTCTGTGCCCCTCCTGTCTTCAGAAGCAAGTTTGGTGGCACCACATATAGGGGCTTTTCAGTGGTGGCACCTCAGTTCCCTTTGAGGCTCATCTGGTACATGGTGGTGGAGAGTGCCCTCAAGATATAGCTGACTTATGGTGACCCCTGGTGGGATTTTTATGGCAAGCAGTGGTTTGCCATTTCCTGGCCTCTGCAGCTCCGGTCTTTGTTGGAGGTCTCCCATCCAATAATTAACCAAGGCTGGCCCTGCTTAGCTTCTGAGATCAGGTGAGGTCAGGCTCACCTGGGCTATCAGGGCCAGCTGGAACATATCATATTCTTTTAAAAGTACGAGACCAAAATATTTCTCTACCTAGACTTTTAATTGAATGGTTGATCTTGTAATAACTTTCTTTAGTCTACTTTTAACATGACAACTATTTTATAAGATTCATTTTAAATTGCTCAGTGTTTTGTACTATTTTTGTGCTCTGGCTGGGTTTTAAATACTAGGCTTTTATTGCTGAATTTTTAGATCTTAATAAACTTTATGGAATTTTATGTTTTATTTTGCAAGTACTCTTGAGCAGTTTTCTGGAGGGATGGGGCAGAAATTTGATCAGTGAAGAAATTCCCTGTATTATGTGGATTATTACCCCATTAGCAATTTCATAGGTCTCCAGTCTAATATACAGTGAGGTAAGTGTGTCAACAGAAATCGTGCCCACGTAACAAAAATTTTCTGTGTATCGGTTTAATAGCATCTATCAGAATTCTGAGTTTTTTGCCAACATTAGTCTAATTTTTTTAAACCATATGTTGAAATAATAATGCGTAGGTTAGTTCTTATTTAAACACTTCCCGGGGTTCTTAGAAAATTCATTTTAACATAGTTGTGGTCCCAAAATCATAACACAGTCCTGAAGAAAAGGCACCACAAGCCTCCATTTTGTGTGACACCAGAAAAGAGTCAGTGAAATAAGACAGGAGTTTATTCCTTTCACTGGATCAGTTTTTCCCCTTATTTCCTCTCCTGTCATTTATCAGCTCCAGAATGGTCCGCACTTTCAAGATTCGGTTTACAAAAATACCCCTTAAAGAATAGACAGCAAAGGCCGCCCCAGGGTCTCCAAATGTATATATCTAAGGATGCTGAATTAGCCCCCTCACCTACTACCTGAAGGTCCATGGCTTCACTAGTCTCTGAGGAGATGGAGCTCCCTGACGGACGTCTGTAGCTACACTTGTACATCCCTCCATGAGACTGGTTTATGTTCACGATAGAAAATGTTGCAGTTTCCCCATCTGACTCCATGAGTTGTGGTTCTATCTGTCCTCCATCCTTATGGAGATAGAACGTCTTGCTTGAACCTTTGGTACTGCATTGAATAGTGATGTTGCTTCCCACAAATGCCATTCTGTTAGGGATCACAGAAATATTGGGCCTGGGGAGATCAGGATCTGGAAACAGAAGGCAGAGAGTTTAATGTTGTAAAGAGATGTATACAACCATCCCTGAACTTTACAGAGTGGGGATTCCCCATTTCTCCCTCCTGTTGCAGCCTCTTGACATAGATATTAGGGGAAATTCTTAAAACTGTCACTTTGAAGTGCTATCACATCCTTCCCAAACACCAGCCTTCCCAGTTTTCAGTATTGGCAAACCTATTGGGTACAAGCTGTAGCCATGCCACTCAAACTAGGCAATATCACAGACAGAACTATGATAATACTGGTTGATCTTCAGAAAAAATGAGTGCAAAACCTGGCACCCAGATCCATAGCCATTTCAGTCGATTTGACTCCACACCCAGGCACAGGCCCTTTAGTCCCTTTGCAAACTTCTTTGGTCTAAGAATTGCCTTATGGGCAAATTTAAAGACCTCTCTTCTTTGAGAAATCATTTCCAGAAATGAAAATTTTCTCACGCCATAAGTTTTGGAAACTGCTGATGTAATGACTACACTCTCCAATCTGTGGTATTAGAGAGAGAGAGAGAGAGAGAGAGAGAGAGAGAGAGAGATGGTCCGGGCAGAATTGTAACAACGTCCAGACAATGGGTGTTTGGAGCTTGCTGGCTGGTGTGTGTGTGAGAGACGAAATAACAAATTTACACTTATCATGTTTAGAAAAGATATAAGAGTTCTTTGTTATAGGAACTCCATACTCTGATAGAAAAGAGGAGAGATAGGTTCCTATCTATCTAGTCTAAGGATGAGCATGGATGGCAGGACAAGTCCTGCATCCATGGTGCAAGATACAGAGGAGAGATAGTTGTGTTAAAAGAGAAGGATGTCATGAGGGAGAAGTCCTGAGATTAGCAATCTACACATCAAAGGACAGTTCAGGGCAGTAAAGAGTAAACAAATGCCCTGACCTCTCTATCTTTCTAACTCTCTGGTTTGTCCCTCTCTAAAACTTAAGGAAATGGAGAACATTCAATCTTCCTCTTCTAACAAGTGGCTGCAACTGTTCTTCACTACCAAGGAACTCCAGAGCCCATCCTTGCGGTGTCCCTGTATAGGCGGAACACAGGCAAAATTGTCAAGCAGAACAACTCTGGTGACTGGGGTGCACGTATCAGTCAAAAGTCAGCTGCCTTGCCCCTTTCTGCAGCTGTTGGCCTACTTCAGATAAATCTTGTCATGCATCCTTTTCCGTCTAATTTTCTGAGTGCACTCCATTCCCAGAAAACTGAATGTCTCTGGAGTCAAGTGTTTGCAAACTGAATATGTTGAAACTTGGCCAAGAATTAGTCAAAAAAATTCTCAAGTGCAGCTGGAGGAATATCTTCTGGGGGAAAAAATTCTATCTAATCCCCTTTAACGTAGGATTCTATTGATCTCCAAGTGCTTGGCTGACAAAAACTTTGCAGACATTTGCAAAAATGAATACTGTGACATTAGGAAACTGATAATGCAATCCTAAACAGAGTTACGCCTTCTGAATTTCATTATCTTCAAAGGGTGTATCTCTGTGTATGCACAGTAAGACAGTAAGAAGTAAAATGTCAACTTTGCTAATAACTCTGTTATTAGCAACTCCCCAGGCTTGCTTGGATCTAGGGTTGCCTGTTCCTTGGGGTGTGCAATTGGGAGATGCATGGGGTTGCACTGGCGGGGGGGGAGGGGCTGGAGTGCCCCATGTTCCTCCAGGGATGACATCCTTGCTGACACACAGGGGATGCAATGGGTTATGCCACCACCACCATGTTCCCACACTCCCCCCCCCGCCCCCACAAGCCAGATGAGAAGTGGCAGGGTTGGAGGCTGGGGGGAGGGGATCTGGCAAACCTACTTGGATCTAAGAGAACAGAAAGAAGGGAAAGAAAAAGGGTCCGAAGAAAATTTGAAAGTCTCCCTCCTTGTTTATATCTATTTTTTCACCAAGCTGAGGAAAGAAGATGTCAAGAGCAGCTATTAGCTGGACTCTCAGAATGGGTGTTATTAAAGCATACAAACTATGTTTTCTCCAAACATGCAATGGTGGAAGAAGTTTGCAGGGCAGCTACATTGTCTTCCATATCCACCTTCATCAAGCATTATAAATGGAACACCTATGACTCTGTGGATGCAGCATTTGGCAGAAGAGTCCTTCAACACATGCTGCAACCAGAAGTCAATGTCCCACCCAAAGTATAGGACACTGCTATAGAAAGTCTCATCTTCAAGATGTCCTCCACCTCAGAAGGAGAATGGACCACTTGATACTCACCGTGAAGGGTCCTTTTCCTCTGAGGAAAGGAGGACATCTTGTCCCTCCCAGAATCATTATCAACTAATTATCTCTTGCTTATTCACTATGCTTCCTGTCCTTCCAGGTTTAATCTGTTGTTGTTCTCACCTTTCCTATAACTGTTCTTCAGTTTTTCAGAGTTCTCTTCTTACTTGTCGTTTTGAAAGTTCAATATGTCCTCCTTTCCTTAGAGGAGAAGGACCATTCACAGTGAGTATCCAGTGGTCCGTTCTGCTATGAGACACCCAAGCAGACATTTAAACTCAGACATGTAGGTGGGAGAATACATGTAAGGCCAGCCCACCTACCAGTAATCAGCAGCTCCACAGGCTCGCTGGGGTCTGAGATGCGATGTGAATAATTGTA